>NW_003852436.1:9938408-9940908 GCF_000181295.1 Otolemur garnettii | reverse complement strand
GGACAGCTTGAGCCTCTGTCTCAAAAATAAAAATAATAAAAAAAATCTAAATTTACTGTTAGATTTTAACCCCTTGTCAAATATATGTGTGGTCTGCAACTATTTTCTCCCATTCTGTAGGGTTGCCTTTCACTCTGTTGATTGTTTCTTTTGCTGTGCAGAATCTTTTTAGTTTGATGTAGTTCTCTTGTTTATTTTTGCTTTTGTTGCTCGTGCTTTTGGTGTGATATCCAATAAATCCCTGCCATGACCAATGTCATAAAACTGTTCCATTGTGTTTTCTTCTAGGCGTTTCAGTTTCTTTGACCTCTACAAAGGTCTTGTAGTTAATTTCTTAACCCATTTTGAGTTGATTTTTTGTATAAGATATAAAATAAGGATCCAAGTTTATTCTTTTGCAAGTGAATATCCAGTTATTCCAACACCATTTGTTGAAGGACCTGTCCATTCCCTACCGTGTGTTCTTGGCACCACTTCGGAAGATCAGTTGCCCATACACGTGTAAGCTTATTTCTGGGCTCCTGATTCGGTTATATTTCTCTATATGTCTATTTTTCTGTTACTGCCATACTGTTTTGTTTTTTATTTTACAGACAGAGTCTTGATCTATCACATAGGCAAAGTGGCAGGTGGCACCTTGTGGAGTCGCACAATCATAGCTCACTGTAGCCTGGAACTCCTGGGCTCAAGCAATCCTCATGCCTCAGCCTCCTGAGAAGCTGCATCTACAGATGCATACCACCACACCTGGATAATTTTTCTTATTTTTGGTAGAAATGGGGTCTCGCTATGTTGTCCAGACTGGTCTTAAACTCTTGGCTTCAAGCAATCCTCCCACCTCAACCTCCCAAAACACTGTGATTACAGGCATTGTGCCCAGCTTAAACTGCTTTAATTACTATATTTTTATAATGTGTTTTGAAATCAGGAAGTGTGCCTCTACCTTTTTCTTTCTCAAGATTGATTTGGCTATTTGGGATCATTTGTGGCTCTTTATGATATCTGGATTTTTTCCCCCTATTTCTGTAAAAAACAACATTGGGACTTTGCTAGGGTTTGCATTTAATTTGTAAAAATTTCTGTATTACCCAAAACAATTTAAAATATTAAGTCTTCTCATTCATGAACATAGGATATTTATTCATTTATTTGTGTCTCTAATTTCTTTCATCAATCCGGACACTGATTATCACTGATATCAATTTCCCTGGATATATACCTGGAGGTAGAACTGATAGATCATATGGTAGTTTTATTTGTAATTTTTGGGGAATCTCTACAGTGTTCTCCACAGCAGCCACATTATTTTAAATTCCCTCCAACAGTGTACCTAGGGTTCCAAATATGGTTTCCAGTGTACATCTTTTGCCCCTGGGTTTAGTTTATTTCTATTGTTTTTGGGTTTTTTAATGCAATTGTGCATAGGATTGTTTACTTTCCTTTCTGGATAGTGTATACAAGCACAACTGATTTTTATATGTTGATTTTATGTCCTGTAAATACAAGTTAACTTACAGTAAACAAGTTTTACTGAATTTATTAGTTTTAACAATTTTTTGTAGTATCTTTTGGGTTTTCGACATATTGTCGTGCAAGCAGAGATAAGAAAGGAAGAAGTAGGCCTCTTTTTCCGGCTGGAACCATGGAGGGTGTCGAACAGAAGAAAAAGAAGGTTCCTACTGTGCCAGAAACCCTTAAGAAAAAGCGAAAGAATTTTGCAGAGCTGAAGATCAAGCACCTGAGAAAGAAGTGTGCCCAAAAGATGCTTCAAAAGGCAAGGAGGAAGCTATGAAAACGCTAAGCATTATCATAAAGAATACTGGCACATGTACAGCACTGAGATTCGGATGGCTGGGATGGCAGGAAAAGCTGGCAACTTCTATGTACCTGCAGAACCCAAATTGGCATTTGTCCTCAGGATCAGAGGGATCAGTAGTGTGAGTCCAAAGGTCCGAAAGGTGTTGCAGCTTCTTTGCCTTCGCCAGATCGTCAATGGAACTTTTGTTCAGCTCAACAAGGCTTCGATTAACATGCTGAGGATTGTAGAACCGTATATTGCATGGGGGTACCCAAATCTGGAGTCAGTAAATGAGCTAATCTACAAGCGTGGTTATGGCAAAATCAGTAAGAAACGAATTGCATTGACTGATAACAGTTTGACTGCACGATCTCTTGGTAAACATGGCATCATCTGCATGAAGGATCTGATTCATGAGATCTATACTGTTGGAAAACACTTCAAAGAAGCAAGTAACTTCCTGTAGCCCTTCAAGTTATCATCTCCACAGGGGGAGTAAAGAAAAAGACAACCCACTTTGTAGAAGGTGGAGATGCCGGTAACAGGGAAGACCAAATCAATAGGCTTATTAGAAGAATGAACTAAGGTATCTGCCCTGATTGTTTTTGTAATCTGGTCAGTTAATAAACAGCGACTGGGCTCAGTGCCTATAGCTCAACTGGCTAAGGCGCCAGCCATGTACACCCAAGGTGGCGGGTTCGA
>NW_003852436.1:9923548-9938110 GCF_000181295.1 Otolemur garnettii | reverse complement strand
AAAAAAAAATAAAGTAAAAGTAAAATTAAAGAAGTAAAATTATTTGGATGCCTTTTATTTCTTCTTGCCCGGCTCTCTTGCTAGCATTTCCAGCACCATGTTGAACAGAAGTGGCACGAGGAGGCAAACTCACTTTGTTCCTGACCTTAGAGGAAAAGCTTTCAGTTTTTATTATTTATTTATTTTATTATTTTTTTTTTTGCAGTTTTTGACCGGGGCTAGGTTTGAACCCACCACCTCTGGTATATGGGGCTGGCACCCTACTCCTTGAGCCACAGGTGCCACCCCAAGCTTTCAGTTTTTGAGTATGATGTTGGCTGTGGGCTTTTAACATATGGTCTTTATTATGTTGAGCTAAATTCCTTCTATACCTAGTTTGTTGTGAGTTTTTAATTACAAAATGGTGTTGAATTCCGTTACATGCTTTTTCCGCATTCTGTATCTATTGAGTAGATCATGTGATTTATCCTCTAAAATTCAAAATATATAATAGTAAAAAAAAGCAATTAACAATGGACAAAGAATCTGAATAGACAATTCTTCAATAAAACATACAAACGGCCAACAGATATATAACAAGATGCTCAATGTCACTAATCATCACAAAAATGTAAATCAAAGCCACAATGAGATATCCACTCATTCCTGATAGGAAGACTTATCAAAAAAATATAAATAAGTAGTGCTAGAGAGGACGTAGAGAAATCAGAGCCCTAGGTACACTGTTGGTGAGAATGTAAAATGGTGCGGCTACTGTGGAAAACACTGAACAAATTACAAATAAACTACCATATGATCCAGTAGTTCTACCACCAAAGGAATTGATATCGGTGATAATCAGACATCTGCCCTCCCATATTCATCATAGCATTATTCACAATAGCCAAGATTAAAAAAAAAAAGTAATGTTCAGCAGTGAATGACTAAAGACAATGTGGTCTATACAATGAAACGTTATTCCATCTTTAAAAACGAAGAAAATTCTTCCATGTATCACAGGTGAACCTGGAGGATATTATGGGAAAGAAATAAGCTAGTCCAAGAAGGACAAATATTGCATGATGTCTATTCTATGAGATATCTAAATAGTCAAACCCACAGAAACAGTTGAACAGTGGCTGCCAGTGGCTGAGAGAGGGAACCTCAGATGTTTCTGAATGGGTACAACGTTTCAGTTATGAAGATGAATAAGTTCTAGAGATCTGCCCAATTAATTGTGCCCAGTTAATAATACTGTATTGTATACTTAAACCTGAAATGGTAGATCTCATGTTAATTGTTCTTAACACACACAGACACACAAATTACTATTAGATATGAAAAATAGCTACTTTGTAATCTTAGGTAGTCAGAAATTTTAACACCAGCTTTAGCCTTACTAGATAACTCCCTCATCCACCCCTGTTAAAGAATTTACATCAACTGCCTAACACCACTAACTAGTCTGTAACTACAAACTATCATGACATTTGTGGCAGAAATTCAGTTTTGCAAAATTTAGACATGGAGACTGTGGAGTGGAAGCAAGCACTGAACTTTAGGATGAAAAGGAAAAGCTCTTCAGAAGTCTACAGCGCAAGGACTCTTCAAGCTTACGTTTAAATTGGTGAGGTAGAAAAGAGCCGAGGAGGAAAAACACGGGCAGACACTCCAGGTATCACACGGGCAAATTCTTAGGAACCTAAATGTTGTCCTATCTTACAAAACTAAGAAAAATTACTTCCAAAAGAAGCAACCAAGGAAAATATATACAAGTATGTTTGCATCTATAAGATAACTGAATGTCCTTCAACAAGTGCAGCATTTATGAGATACCGAGAGAACTATAAATTTGATGTGCCTATCTTCGTTTTAAGTACATCACAGATGAGTCCCCACACCCAGGTAGTTAAGAAAAACACAGGGTGAGGAAAAGTAAAACTGATTTAGTATTCCGTCGTGTCAAACAAATTAATTAGGTTTCTTGGCCAAACTACACATAATTTAAACTTATGGGAATTAGCGGAATAACACAAAAAAGTACTGCTCTGGTCTGAAAGCTGTCTTCATTCTATACTCGTTTATTGTGTCTCTGGAGTATTGACAACATATTTGCAACATGAGTAGGCCAGCCCTTCCTGCAGAACAGGGCTGTGGGCACACAATGAGATTGTTTACCTCTATGACTGATGCTGTTTCAACACATCTGAAGGCAAGAAACTGAACCAAGTCATCTCCTATGTTCCCATCCAGGGACTGTGATACTTCCCAACAAAAAAGTGGTACAAAAGTTACTCTGAACATCTAAATATTTATGAAGAAAGAGGTATGTTCACAAATCCTTGTTTTAGTATTGAAATTTGGGAGGGGCTTAAGACCCAAAAATTCGCTAAAAATACAAACAAAAATCCTATCTACTACTGAAAAAGCTTTGTGCCTTACCCACTGAGAAAGACACTGTACCTCGTCTCCTGGTAGGCTGGAACCTACAGAGCAGATCCATAATCTGTTTTTCCTCTTCACACATGAGCCAAGCACATTCCACAGTCTACAAGAGTTGACTATGGTGGCCTGGCACCCATCGCACAGTGGTTACAGCACCAGCCACATACACCGAGGATGGCGGGTTTGAATCTGGCCCAGGCCAGCTAAACAACTGCGACAAAGCCAGGCATTGTGGCAGGTGCCGGTAGTCCCAGCTACTTGGGAGGCTGAGGCAAGAGAATTACTTGAGCCCAAGAGTTGGAGGTAGCTGTGAGCTATGACACCGCAGCACTCTACTGAAGGTGACATAGTAAGACTCTGTCTCCAAAAAGGAAGAAAGTTCACTATGGGAATTTTAATTTTTTATTAGATGATAAAACTTAAAATGTTAGTATCAACCTATTCTGGAAGGTCTGAACAACTATTTATAAGTTAAATAGAGTGCCTATAGTCCCAACTCCTTTGGTATCAACTGGTTGGTATAACTGTCAGGAGTTAATGAGGAAAAGGAGAAATGGACTTAATAGATGTAAAAGACATGTTCACAGCAAGCTAAGGGCAGAAGAAAGAATTTTACTCTGCAGAATAAAGGCTCATCAGTAGTGCAAATCAGACTCAGTACATGGCGCTCTAAAATACAGTCTACTTACCTCAGTATTCAGAACCACGGGGGCACTGGGAACACATTCAGTTTGAGTAAACAGTACCTAGCTTTATTCTGCTTTACATTTTTACTGGTTATCCAGTTTTGCTGGTATTTACATTGTCAACGCCATGTAAGATCTGAATGTATAAGCACCCCTACTTTTACATTATAAACGTTTAAGTGACAATATAATTAGAGTAATTAAGGCAATACTGGGCTTCTGCAACATGGATACTGGATTATTATATTTTTCATTTTTAAGTGGTCCAAACCTTGCTAAAGTTTGAGGAAAAACGCAATCTTAAGGATACTGAGTAAAAGAGAGACCTTCACATTGAAATGTAACCATCTAATATTTGCAGATAAACTGAGGCACAATGGGTACAGGGTCTGCCCCTCAACAGGTTTATCTGGGTAACGGAGCTTACCCAACTCCTGGAGTCCTTTGCTTTAACACCTTACACCTTTGTCCCTTAACCTCTGACCCCTTCTTCCTTCATCCTTTTATTTTGCTGCGAGTCGAAAAGGAAAATTTAGCCCCTACTTGTAAGCAAGCAATTGATAACGATAGCTCACAAAGATGTGCTGCAAATGATGAAGAATTCAGAAACTAGATGTTTGTCCAAAAAGAAGTGACAATGTTTTTAAGGTATTAGAGGGAAAGGAAAATACAGCTTGAATATCCCTCAGCCAAAATGCTTGGGACCAGAAGTATGTGAATTGCAGATTTTGGAATATTTGCGTTACATGGTGGGTATCATGCAGGCCTTTGACATTTTCAACACTGTCTTTATACCACGAGAAAAAAAATCTGTATACCATGAAGCAGAGAATCAGCAAAAATACAGTAATGCACAGGTTTTCAGTTGGCACACCAGGCCTGCACACCTGCCATTTAATTACACTTGTGGGCATCCTTACATGGGGGATGTATCTCAGCTCAAAGAGGCTGGGAGGGTCTGTCTTCCCCTGGGGGATGCTGAATTGTTCATTTATTTATTTTTATTTTATTCTCTTTTTAAGAGACAGTCTTGCTCTGTTGCCCAGGTTGGAGTGCAGTGGCCCAGCCATATAGTTCACTATAACCTGGAATTTCTGGGCTCAGACGAAGAGCTGTCAGACAGAAGTAGGATGAGCCTTACATAGTTCCAAATGGTGGCTCTAAATTAGAAGTTTTGCTGTAAGACACTTGAGGACCACTACCATTTGTCAAGCAGCCACTGCATGCTAGGACCCAGAATATTCATTATGTTGTAATTTGTCAGAGGCTTTTACCTTATAGACTAAAGCAATGGGGAAATATTGATTTGATGACTGCAACTTAAGTACTTTTGATTACACTATAACATTTACTAACATCTGAAACATAGTGACTAAAATAACCTACCATTATGACCTACTGTGTTATCTTATATTTAGGTATTTGTTAAATTTTGGTTGCAAGTGATTATAATCTATCACAATAGATGTTTTAAGATATTTTCATTTAGCTCTTCCTTTTTCACATACTTCAGATTAATTTTAAAGTAATAACAATGTAATTATTTCTCAAAGGCAGTGATTAGTGTTCTCGTCCCTAACGTCCTTGCTCATCATCTTGATCTCTTTACTGAGCAGTATTTTTACTTCATCTGCTGAAGAATCAAAAGAGAAAGGAGGATAGGAATTTACTACTAGTTGTGTTCATGTTCATTAAGCCTGTGTGGGAGAGAGAACTTGAGAACTTGAGAACTTGAGAACTAGGCCTGGAGAAGAAGAGGGGAAAGAGTGGTGGACAGGGGAGAGAGAGAAAGAAAGATGGGGAGAGAGGGGTATGATGTTTAAAATAAGAATAAATGCTAACAATGAACAAAACTAAGCCTCCACTATGGCACAGAACTCAAGGCAGACACTGAAAATATTTAGGCAGCTTAGAAGAATAATTTTGTGATTTAAACACATACATACACACACACACACACACACACACACACACACAAAGGTATGAGAATTTGGCCATGATAGCTGTCCAAAGAGAAAATTTAAGTCAGGGATTTCAGATACTAATGAAATTTGTAAATTGTTAAAACACAATATTCTGCATCATTTTTCTTGAAGAAAAACTTATTACAAACTAAAAGACAAAAAGGGGCAAGAAATATTTGCCTTTCACATGAATTTATTCTACCTCTATAGATGTGGCCAACTATCCAGCTAGCTGTCTTAACTAAGAGACATTTCAGATTGGGCTCAGTGGCTCACACCTGTAATCCAACATTTTGGAAGGCTGACGTAGGAGGATCACTTGTGGCTAGTCTGAAACCAGCCTGGACAACCTAGCAAGATCCCGACTCTATTTAAAAAAGAAAGAAAGAAAAGTTAGCTAGGTATGGTTGTGCGTGCCTGTAGTCCCAGCTACTAGGAAGGCTGAGGCAGGAGGATGGTTTGAGTCTAACTAAGTGTTTGTAGTTGCAGGGAGCTGTGATGATGCCACTGCAGTCTACCCTGGACAACACAGCAAGACCCTGGAGAAGAAGAGGGGAAAGAGTGGTGGAAAGGGGAGAGAGAGAAAGAAAGATGGGGAGAGAGGGGTATAGGGGTCAGGAGGAAGGGGGAGAGGGCAGAGAGGGAAAAGAAAATAAAGAAAAAGAATGGGGGAAGGAAAGAAGGGAAGGGAAGGGAAGGAGGGAAGGAATGAAGAAAGGGAGAGAGAGGGGGAGAGAGAGAAAGAGAAGGATTTTTTTTTTTAAGTTTTTGGCCAGGGCTGGGTTTGAACCTGCCACCTCCAGCATATGGAGCTGGCGTCCTGCTCCTTTGGGCCACAGCGCTGCCCAAGAGAAAGATTTTTTAAAACATCTATATCTATCTATTCCATTAAAATATCTTACACATGCCACAAAGTAAAATTAATTCAACAAACAATGTATGCCAGAAGTATTTGTTGCATACAATAAAGGAATAAGAAAGACAACTGTGGTCCCAGCCTTACTGGGTTTATAATTTTCCCTTTCATGGGATAGTCTATGGAGAGAATCCTCATATGTCATTAAGATATTGCAAGAACTCCATCTAAATCCGAGTAACTATATTTGACCACAACATCTGGCCAACTTGTAAAGAGGGACATGGAGCCACACAGAGCCAAGAGTATTTCTCTTTCCTACCCCCAGAAGTAGTTCCCAAGTTCAAAGAACTTTAGAAGTAAAAGTGGCCTGTCTTAGTCCACTGAGTTACCATAATGAAACACCAGAAGCTAAGTGGCTTATGAATAACAGAAATTCATTTCTCACAGTTCTGGAGACTAAAGATCAAGGTGCTGGCAGATTTGGTGTGTGCTGAGGGCCCATTTCCTGGTTCTTAAATAGGATGGAACAGGAAGACCCTCACGCAGCAGAAGGGACCCACAAGCTGTCTCGGGCTCTATCACAGGGCACTAATACCATCCAGGAGGGTTCTGCCCCCACAATCTAGTCACTGCCTGCGAGGATTTGAATATGTTCCCCAAGGTTTGAGCTGGAAATTTAATTGCCATTCTAATAGTGGTAAGAGGTAGGGCCTTTGAGAGGTGATCAGATCATGAGGGACTACCCTCATAAATGGACTAAGACCATTACTGTGGGAGTGGGTTAGTCACAAAACAGGGGAGTTGGTCTGATTCTCTCTGTCTCCTGCACTTGCTTTAGGAGATGGTAACAGATGCTGACACCACGCTTTTGGATTTCCCAGCCTCCAGAACTATAAGACACAAATTTCTTTCTTCTTTTTTTAATAAATTACCCAGTTTGTGGCATTTTGCCATAACAACAGAAAATGGACTTAAGATTCTTCCCAAAAGCCCCCCCACACACAGAATGGACTCCATTTCCTCACAGGTAGAGAACACAGCAATTAGGAATACAGAAGTCCAGAAGCCAGGGAGAAAGAACACAAGAGACAGCCCCCTTCTTACCACTAGTTCAAGGTGACAATTTCTTTATATCTTGTCTGAACCTCGGCTTCCCTATCTGTAAAATGGGGGAGAGAATGCAGCAGTATTTCATGGGGTATTCCAAGGGTTAAATGAGATGGAGTTAAATAAGTGTCTCACACAGTGATCGCTACCAGATGCTGGACGTTTTATGGGCAGTGCTTAGGAAAGGATCTCTAATCTTTAGGGTAGCAGCTTATTTTATCAGCGAAAGGGACAAAAACAAAGTAGTGGGTACAGGGGCAGGTGGGGGTGAGGAGAAAAGACCTAGCCAGGTAGTTTAGACCCTGCAGCACGTCTTGGGCCTGCAGGTGATAAGGAAAGCAGTTTGACAATCATCGCCCAAGAGAATCTTTCCTTTCTGAAAGAGATTGTTTCTTTTGTGTCATATCCCAGGACCATAAAATATCCATTCCCATCCTTTAAAACCTCATGAAATATTGACCTGGTCTTATAAGTTTCATAATATTATGTCATACTCTAATCTCCCAAATGCTCTCCCAAATGCTCCCTTTCTTCCCCCAACTTTCTAGAATCGCTTATTCTTCAAATGAAAGTTTCTCTTCCCATTACCTCTGGGAAGAGATTATTAAGCAACCGTATTTGTAGCACATCAGATTTTCCTTGTTTTAAGAAAATGAGATGAAGAAGACAGTCATATTTACAGATTTACAGACGGTATTGTGGCGGTGTCATTCTCTCCACAACAGTGAGTTAGCCCAGAATTACCTCAACTATTTAACCTTTATCTAAAATGTAATATAAGTCTTCAAACTGTGTATTTTTATAAATATCTAGAAACAACCCTATTCAAGCTTAGTTCATACAATACTTTCTTTGACAGCCAAAGGACTTAGAGGTAAAATAATTTTCTAGGGCATTTCATCAATGAATTGAGTGTGTGTCCAAAATCCCTGACCACAAGCTACTCTCAATCTAGGGTGAAATATATACAATATGCTGCTAGACTACAAAGCTAAGGGTTACAAGAGAGATAAAGAAAAACACTGTACACAGAGGAAAGGGCTATACACTTGACCTGAGGCCTTTGCTCCAACATCTATTTCCTCTGGGAAACCTTTCTCATCACCCTATCCCATCTCATTACCGCCCTGTTCACAGCACTTCGCTGAAACCATCCTGGATATGTGTGCATGTTCACTGTCTCTCCAGTAGAATGTGCACTCCTTGAGGAAAGAGACTGTCGTGGAGCGGTCCCTAGCACAAAGTATGTCATCACTTAACTGTTTGGACAAACTTCCCAAAGGCCTAGGAAGAGACTTCACAGAGGGGTGATATTTGAAGCAGGCCTTAAAGAATCTAGGAGTCGGCTTGGCGCCTATAGCTCAACCGGCTAAGGCGCCAGCCACGTACACCTAAGGTGGCGGGTTCGAATCCCCAGCCCGGACCCGCCAAACAACAATGACGGCTGCAACCAAAAAATAGCCGGGCGTTGTGGCGGGCGCCTGTAGTCCCAGCTACTTGGGAGGCGGAGGCAGGAGACTTGCTTGAGCCTAGGAGTGGGAGGTTGCTGTGAGCTGTAATGCCACGACACTCTACCCAGGGGGACAGCTTGAGGCTCTGTCTAAAAAAAAAAAAAAAAAAAAAGAATCTAGGAGTCTGGCAGATAAAGAAGGCTTCCCAGATTTAAGGCTCAACATGAAACTGCCATGCCCAATCATCACACTTGCCTTGAAGACTACTTTTGACTTCTCTGTGCAACTATCTCATAATTCACAGGTTTAAGTTTCTTTCCTCCTAACTATAACAAATTCCAAAAATTTAGTTTCTATTACTGCTATTAAAAAAAAATTGTTCATTTTTTACTTACTGGCACCTGTGGCTCAGTAAGTAGGGTGCCGGCCCCATGTACCAAGGGTGGCCAGTTTGAACGCGGCCACAAAACTGCAACAAAAAAATTGCTGGGCATTGTGACAGGCACCTGTAGTCCCAGCTATGCAGGAGGCGGAGGCAAGAGAATTGTCTAAGCCCAGGAGTTGGAGGTTGCTGTGAGCTGTGATGCTATGGCACTCTACCAAGGGTGATAAAGTGAGACTCTATCTCTAAAAAAAAATCATTCAGGAAAAAAAGCATAATCTAGGTTCTTATGGGAAATTCATTTTTACTCAAAAATTCTCAGCAACCTGTACATTGGTTTCTTTACTACCTTCAAAGAGACTGACCTAACCAAACAGATGAAGTAAACTAGGTTTGGTAGAACTTCAGAAACCTCAGGTGTTTTATTTCTGTAGAATCTTTCTTCAATGTTCAAGTTCTCTTAATGAAGGAATGGCAGTGTCCCTTATCAAAACAATCAAAATTCACTCATATGCCAAAAATTCAATCAGCTTACTTAGCATTTATGAAGGAATAAAAGATAGAAATAACATGACATCTTATTTTGGAATGAGAGCAGCAAAGACAAGGAGCTATTAATTTCTTTAGCACTTCAGAAAGCGCCATTTCTTGCTTGGTAGTGGGATATCTGCAGCTTCCTCCATTCTCTGAAAAAAAGGGTCTGGCCAGAAAGGCAGTCCAGGCCATCATACACTCCATAAATAACCACTCAGGTAGGGAAAGGGCACACATATTTACAGTCGCAGAGGACCTAACTTCCTAACTAAGGTGATCTGCCAACTTCTCATTCTACAGCAAAGGACATGGAGGCCACAGAACTGGGGTGAAATTTTTCTCAAATCACCATCAGCAGAACTCAGGAATCCTGACTTGGTCAAGCATTGTTTCTGCTATTCTTGGTTATGTCTCTTTGGGATATAAAAGCTTTATGAATATAGCCAGAATGCTCAGAAGTATAGAAGATGCATGGAACAGGACTAAGACCAGGAAGCCTGACTCAGCTCTGAATAAGAGAGCTTAAGAACCAGTCATCTGGACATCCTGTGTTGACTATTAGAGATACTCTGAGCTCAGCAGGCTCATGGCTTCAGACAGCTCAATCTCATTATCCCCATATTGATCGGTATGAGTCATAGTCCTCCTGCAAGAAGAGGTCCCCAATCCAGTTTTAAAGAATAAACAGGATTATAGTATACACAACATCAATTCAGTGAATTTAACCCAGCAAGGGCTGGTAAATCGATAAAACGAAGGTGCCTATTGGTTGAGTGTAGTGCTGAAAGAATGCCAACTAACACTAGAACACAGTCCCCGGAGATACTCAAGGTCAAGAGTAGGAAAAAAATATCTGAGCAATGCAAATGTCCCCTTTTATCATCTGAGGTCAATGAGATTGGGGCTGGGAATGAATGCCTGTGCCCTGATGTTGAGTTATCATTTGCTATTTTTCACTGAAGACATTTTAGAAAACAAACAGTATCTCGTAAACTGTAAGTTTCATGGGATGGAAGAGGCTGAAAATGAAGTTGTAAAATACTGCCTAAGAGAATCATTATTAAAAATGATCAACTAAAATGAAATAAAGCAATCAATCCTGACAACATGGGCAATACTATATACCTATTTTACTCACGCAAATAAATATGTTCTTAAACGGATGGTTACTTCTTCCACAGGATAAATATGAATATTTGAGCACACAATTTTAACTAAAAGTTGAAACTATATTTTGGAATTATTGATAGTGAGCACTGATGATTATTTCCTTTCTTTAAATGCATTGCTATAAGGTATTCCATTGATTTGGTGGGAAATTAGACAAAGACTCATTATCAGAAAGAATTTCACATGACAAAAGAGGGCCAAAATTTTCTTCATTTTAAGTAATTTTACCATATGAAAACCTTTTTCAAAGAACTGATCAAGGCCAGTAAAACATTTTCGCTGTGCAAATATTTGTTAAAATTCTATTATTTACCATATAATATTCAGCATAATTCCGAATCTACTTATGGTTAGTATTTTCCCCAAATCTCCAACCATCAAAAAATCAGTGAATGGGGTGGCACTGTGGCTCAAAGGAGTAGGGCACCGGCCCCATATGCCAGAGGTGGCAGGTTCAAACCCAGCCCTGGCCAAAAAGTGAAAAAAAAAAAAAATCAGTGAATGAATGATTTGAAGGAAATCTGTCAACCATCCATTTGTAGTTGAAACTACAGTTTGAAAATTAAGAGTAGTTGGACCATGTATCCCCTGGGCAGTACCAGACTCAAGGTATAACATGTGTTCTAATTAATGCATGTGCTTACTGGTAATCTTAATCAGCTCTCCTATAATAATAGTCACCTTAATTTTTGTAGCATATACATTACTACAATTACTTGAGGAAAAGATACTAACATTGTTGACCTTTCAGAGATCACATCAGGGAACAGCATTCCAATGGCATGTAAGTAACAAGGGCTTAAGCAATAGGCATTGCCTTGATCCACTGATTGAACCACAGTGCGTCAGTTAAAAAATAGGTTGCTCTGTTTTGAAATATCTAGGCAAATGTGGCTTTTAAGTATTTAACATGATACTGTGATAAGATCCTATTAAGAAGTTAATTGATGCCTCCATACTGAACCTCACAGTCAAAGCATTCTATAATAGACATACTCTTATTTGACAATGCGAATGCTACTTTCTTTGCATTACTATTGTTATTGCTTAATACTTCGTTGCAGCAATCGTCTGATTTCTTTTATGAATATATTTATCTTCATTCATTCTTTACAAGGTTTTTGTTTCTAGTCCTTATCTTAAACATTGTTATTGTTGTTAAATTTTAAGACTTTTTGATTTTGTGAAGGCAAAAAGTGGAAACCTAGTAAACACATGTATATGGAAAAATAAAAATAAATAAAAATTAAAAAGACCCTATTAAAACTGTATCTTCTTTTTACTTATCCTTCTCCAGTTATCTTTTCCTCCTTGAGAAGCCTTTAAAAACAAAACACACAACTGGGAAAATGTGTGAAGTCACACACACACACACACAAGCATAAACTGAAGAGACAACTTAATTTGGCTGGGTCAACTTCTAGGTGGGGCAGTGAAAACTTCTGATAACAGTGACTAACTAGAGAAACTCAACCACTTTCAGGAGTCCTCAGTGTTGCTACCTTAGTACAGTGAACTACAGGTGACTACACATGCTGCAGGCACTCTAAGCAAAGCACACTGCTTAAGTTTCCTCATCTATAAAATAGAGATAATAATTTCAGAACATAAGAGCATGTTAAGAACTATAAGAAAAACATCTGACTTGATGTTCAGTTTCTTCTCTCTGATAATTTCTTCCTCCAATATTGCTATGACTATAAGGAATGTGCCATTTGCATTAAGAAAGATGCGAGAGGGCTGATTGTACACAAATGGGCAGTCAGCACATTGTTGGGTTCTGCCTGACCTTTCTGCATGCTATTCAGAACAAGAAAGAGACTTTTTTTTTTTGGAGACAGAGTCTCACTGTGTCGCCCTGGGTAGTGTGCCGTAGTGTCATCATAGTTCACAAGCAAGCAACCTCAAATTCTTGGGGTTTGAGCAATCCTCTTGCTCACACTCCCGGATAGCTGGGACTACAGGAGTGTGACTTAACACACAACACCTGGATAGTTTTTCTATTTTTCATAGAGACAGGGGAAGGGGGGGGGTCTCACTCTTGCTCAGGTTGGTCTTGAACTCCTAAACTCAAGTCATCACCTGCCTTGCCCTCCCAGTATCCTAGGACTACAGGCATGAGCCACCAGGCCCAGTCCAAGAAACAGATTTTTAACTACTGGTAATGCTTTTTCTACCTGAAAGGAAAGATGAGAAAATATCACAGGAATTCAAGGATGACCCAACACATAGCCAACAGTTTCTTTGAGTAAGGTAGGGTTGACATAATGGGATTATTAATTTACAATAAGCCCCAACTGCTGATTCCAATGTCCTCTACCATTCTAACTAGCTAGTCTCAGTAGGGAAGAAGGGAGGAGAGATTGACCTTGACTCACCTTATTTCCAAGGAGATGTGGGAAACCCTTTAGCACAGTGATTCTCAGCCACAGTTGCACATTAGAACCATCTGAGGAGCTTTTAAAACTACAGATGCCCAAGCCACACCCCAAAGTAATTTCATCAGACTATCTGGAGGTGGGGGGCCAGGCATTCATATTTTTAAAAGTCCTTGGTGTGATCCAAGATGCAGCCAAGGTTGAGACCTGCTGACTGGGATCACCCCTGTCACCTCCTGTACCTTCTGCTGCAAACCAAACTAAGAAAACCAACCTAGAGCATTTCACATGCAGCTTCTTAGCTGAGCAGGTACTATAGGATCCTGAATGCAGAGTCACACAGATGGCTGAACAGACCTTAAGGAAAAGGGATTACCCAGCTTCTCATGGGAGAGCCATTATTTCAAACAGTTTGCACTTCAACAATATGTAAGTTCAACAATCTTCAGAGGTAACACCGACAGCTAAATTTGCCTCTGACCATTAGGATTATTATTCTCGCATTAAGGGACAAACGTCTTGGGAAGGAAAATCAGAGTGTTTTGTGGGCGTGCGCCCCACACACATAGCCTACAGAGCAGACGGAAGCATGCAATTCTCGCGGCCGCCAGGAAAGCACCCCGCAGGCTTCCCACCGCGCCACTGCACCTGCTGGCGCGCTCGGCCGCACCTGCTGCGCCGGGCCCTCCCCGCCTACCTTCCAGCAGCTCGTCCAGACTGGTGACCTTCCGGCTGCCGTCGATGGTGTAGATGGTGCGGACGCCCTGGGGCAGGTTCACATTGTCAGACAGGGAGCGGGTGAGCTCTATCAGGAGCGCATCGAAGGACCGGAAGCGGTCACTGGAGATGGCAAACACCAGGCCCTTGAAGTAGCGGTCCCCGTTCCTGTAGAAGCGCGCCTTCTTGGCCTTCTTCTCCGAGCTGAGGGCCTGCAGGGTCCGCGTGCGGTAGAAGCTGCAGTGGGCACTGTGCGCTGGGCTGGGGATGAGCCCGTTTCCCTTGGGGCCCGAGCTGCTGCTGCCCCCAGAGGAGCTGGGTGCCCCTCTCCGCGACCCCGGCCGCGGCCTTTTGTCCCGTTCCTCAAAGTGCTCCAGCTCAATACTCCTGGTGCTGGCCATCGTCGCTGCTCCAAGGGTTTTTCACAAGAAGTAAAAAAAAAAAACGTTCCAGGCAGACTAGCGGCAGAGCGAGAGCCAGTGCGGGGCCGTCTGGCTGGGAGGGCCCTTAATGCGCCGGGACACCTGGCTCTGGCATCCCGCCCTCTCCTCGCAGGTGGGGCCGCTGTGCCGCTGGCCCGCCCGCGCCCGCAGCTAAAAGTGGCCGCAGCTTTGAGCTGCCCGGCTCATTGTCCAGAGCGCCTCGCTCCGTGCCTCCAGCCGGCCGCGGAGCCCCACGCCCCCCCAAGCGCCTCCTCCACCCGGCCACGCCTCACAACTCCCGCTCGGGAGCTTCCCGGGAGAGTCAAAGTTGGGCCGCCCCAGGCTTGCGCCGGGCCCGCGGGCGCACACAAAGCTCGGGCGCCCGCCGCGGCTCGCGTCCGCCTGCGCTCCCGGGAGCGCCGAGGGGAAGGAAGGAAGGAAGGAAGGGGGAGGGGCGGGGAGCGTGGG
>NW_003852436.1:9911601-9923415 GCF_000181295.1 Otolemur garnettii | reverse complement strand
CCCGGGCCGCTTCCTCGCACCGAGCCCGGCCCGCCTCCCACGCAGCCCGCCGGCCCTGCCCACCCGCGAGCATCCGCGCGCGGGCCCGACTCCGCCGCTTGGCCGGCTGTCAGGGCTGGGGGGAGCCCCTGCCCCCCGTGGATGCCAAAACCGCGGAGGGAGGAGGGGAGGGCAGGAGGAGGAGGCGGCCGGAGCCACCCGCGCGGGGGCGATGCCGCGCCGCAGGAGCGGCGCCTCCTGGGTCCTAGGCAGCCCCGCCGCGGCCGGCTACTCCGGCGCCGCGCGCTCCTGGGCGCAGCCGCGGCGCGCGCTCCTCCGCCGGGAAACGCAAACGCGCAGGCCAGAGAGCTACAAAGGAAGGAGATTCAAGGGCAGGCGGCACATCCCTTGGCCTCCTCCCAGGAAGGCATCCTCGCCAAACTACAGTAGAGATTCACAACACAACATTGGGTTGGGCACACCATTTATTTTCGAAAAGTAGATTTGTGGCTTTATTTAAAAATCCTTTGAGAAAAGAACCTCCATGGTTTCCATTACAGATGCGCTAACATGGTACCTTGAGTAACTTTGAATAGAATGAATGATCAGAAGTTACTGGATTGTAAGGGATTTATTCAATCAACAAATGTTTACTGAGAGCATGCTGTATACTGAGCATTATTTCTGACACTGTGATGACCTGGCACAAGAGAGAATATCTGTGCCCTCTGCCAACATGCTCCATCCAAGAGATACTTAATGTTGTCAGTCTCAGCTTTTTACATAAGAACTCCATCATTTGTAAGCACCCATCGTACAGTGTCTGGTCAACAATAAATCGCTTTTACCGAGACTTGTGAAAATATCAGTTATTTTCATTTTCTTTCATCCAACAAAGATCAAGTTCAGAAATGTTTGGTCCTAATGTGGCAAGTGAAATGGTAGAGTATTCAGCACTTGGTTCTCCAAATGGCTCTGGACAGCAAGTCCAAAACTGACCTTTAATGTAGAAAGGCGGAGTTGCTTTTCTTGGGATGAACTGAGTCCTGAGTGAAGGTGGTGCCACCTCGCAGTGCTGCCAGACCTAGCTCTGCCCACTTTTCCTTACCCGCAGCCCCACAGCAATGCCACAGAGGTTTTCTGCTTTGTACACACCATTTCCCCCAGAGCAGTTTTGGGGACTCTCTAGAACCAAGAGTGGGGCATGCTGGGAAGTCAGAGCTGATCTGAGACTTCAATATAGTCTTTGAGAGGAAAATCCTGTCCTATGGTCATGTCCACTGCCGTGAAAGGCTTCCACCCAGATTAAATTAGAATTGCTAGAGATGGGCTTCTCCAGCAGTATTGTTTCAAAAGTACTGCTAATGTACAGCCAGGGTCCCCAACTATAGACTGTAACATTAAGAGTCAAATAGATCAGTGCTTGATCTCAAACTTACATACTCATTAATCGATGCGGTGGAGGAATCTTGTAAAAATGCAGATTCCAGTTCAGTGGGTCTGGGATGGAGAATGATTCTGCATTTGTTTCTCTCTTTGTTCTTTGAGACAAGGTCTCAGTTTCACTCTGTTGTCTAGGCTGGAGTGCAGTGAGGTTATCATAGCTCACAGCAACCTCAAACCTCTGGGCTCAAGTGATTCTCCTGCCTGGTTTCCCAAGTAACAGGGACTGCAGGTACCCCCCATGCCTAGCTGAGAGATTCTGCATTTCTAATAAGCACCCAGGTGATGCCCATGCTGTTGTTGGTACAACTCTTTGAGAAACAAGAGACTAAATGGCAAATTTATTGAGCTAAGGCTCCATCTAAGTTCCAGTAACTTTAAAGCCTGTTAACTTTTTAAGAGGTTTAAGATGGGTATGTTTATCTGAATTGTTATTAGTATTTCTGGGGGAGGGCAGATTTTGTCACCTACTGCTGTAGTAACAAATATCCCAAACTTAGGAATTTACAACAACAAACACGTATTATCTCAACATTTTTAGTAGGTGGGAGTCAAGAAACAGTTTGCATCAAAGTTCTCATATGATTGCAGTCTAGAGGTTGATGCAGGGTCACCTTCACCTAAAGCAGTGGTTCTCAACCTTCCTAATGCTGCGACCCTTTAATACAGTTCCCGTGGGTCTCGACCCACTGGTTGAGAACTGCTGACCTAAAGGTTTGACTTGTGCTAGTAAATCCACTTGCAAGATGGCTCACTCACACAGATGTCCCTGGAGTCCTCAATTCCTTGTCATGAGCAACTTGCCATAGTGTTACTTCAGTATCACTATGACCTGTCAGCTGGCTTCCTCCAGGGCAGGCAACCAAGAGAGAATAAAGTGGAAACCACAGTGTCTTTTATGACATAGCCTTGGAAGTCACATACTGTCATCCCACAATATCCTATACGTTACCTGAGTCAGCCCCGTTCAATGTGGGAGGAGACTACACAAGGGTGTGACTACCAGGAGGCGGGAATCACTGGGGTCGTCTGGCAGACTGGTACCATAGGCTTCAGCCTTTCAAGCTTAGGATGCTAGCATACACATTTTCTTACTCAAAGGTCCTTGATAGGGCTGGATGCAGTAGCTCACGCCTATAATCTTAGCACTCTGGGAGGCCAAGGCAGATGGATTGCTTGAACTCAGGAGTTCAAAACCAGCCTGAGTGATAGCAAAACCCATCTCTAAAAAATAGCTGGTGTTATAGTGGGTGCCTGTTCTCCCAGCTACAGGGGAGGCTGAGGCCAGAGGATCATTTGAATTTAAGAGTTTGAGGTTGCTGTGAGCTGTGATGCCAAGGCACTCTACTAAGGGTGACAAAGTGAGACACTGTCTCAAAAGAAAAAAAAAGCTTCTTGATAAATGATTTGTCCCTTCTTAAGTAATAAATACAATTATATAATATTTCAGTATCTTGACATTATCCCCTAACATTATATCCCTAACTTACACAAAGGTTACTGCTTTTCAGCAGAGTTGGGGAGGAAGACAAAAGCTCTGAGAAGCACATCTGACTTCTGATCATTCATCTTCCCAGAGATGGGAAGGTGATTGCAAGGTCCACCAACTCTCTCTGCCAGGTTCTAATGTAAAGGGGCTTCATTAGGAGGGGCTGGCCCCAGATGCCTCCTCACTATCTGGAAGCTTGCTTTGAACTTAGCTGGCTCTTGGTTTTGAATTCTCTACACCTTCTCTTCACCTCCCTTAAATCATTAGTAACACTTGTTTGAATAAATTTTTATGCAGAGTACTTTAAATGGCTTTTTTTTTTTTTTTTTTTTTTTTGCTACAAACAATTCAAAAATGTCAACCCACCAGGACTTAGATATCATAGAGATCAGCCCTAGCAGAAGTGCGTCCCTGTCTTTAAAATAGAAAAATTAGCCTGGCGCAGTGGCACACATGTCTGTAGTCCCAACTACTCAGGAGCCTGAGGCAGGAGAATCCCTTGAGCCCACAAGTTGGAGATTGCTGTGAGCTATACTCTCCCCAGCAACAGAGTGAGACTCTGTCTCTTTCAAAAGAAGGAAGGGAGGAAGGAATTAAATCTAAAAACTCTTCTCCCTTTTGCGTGATTATTAACAATCCCTTTATGCTCTTCATATGTAATAAATTAAAATCATAGAATATCTACTGGATATGACTCTTTTTGTTTGGTAATATGTAAGAAGGGTCTTCTAAAAACCACTTGGGGCAGAAAAGGAAAAATGATAGTTGTCTTTGTTCTGTAAGCTTCTCTTTGGATTGCACAGGTTAGCAATAGTTTTAGAGCTGACTTTAGTGAAGTGCTAACTCCTCCCTCTGCTCCATCACAGCCCCCATTTCACCTTGACTAACAAATACAATGCAAATTTTTCTTTAGCATAATTTGTTTGAATGAGAGGGCATCAGATATATCAGTAAGGGTCTTTATGAAAGAAAATTGCCTTGAATACTTCCTGGTTTTGCTTCATCCTACTTTATCTCTGAAATTCCGTGGCTGTTCCTCACTTTTGGCCAGGAACTTCTGCAGTTAAAGGCAATTTTCCAGCTACTCCATTACCTATTATATAAAGGATGCCTATGAACCTTTTAGTTTGTACTTCGCGGAGACTTTCTGCTGCCTCATGTTTTCATTCCTGTTCACTGTGTGCCAGGAATTTCTCCCAGACGTAAAAAACGATGAAACAACTATTTTCATTGAAAGCACCTGGTGATTAAAGACTTGAATTTTTGAAACTAAGCATGATTTTTATTTCATAATCTTTATTGATTATACATTTTAATGCTTTCTGTTAATTTTTAACGGGTAAAGGTATAAAGTAAGATAGTTCAGAAAGAGATTCTCCATCTGCACCATGTTCTCTGTACCCAGACTGGAAAAAAAATCTCAAATTTTCCTCCTTAGTTGTTTCACCTTGGAAGCTTTGCTATCTTTTTCACCCCTATTATAGCATTTTCATATATACAAATGACTTCTTCACAAATATATCAGGGAATGATTGAAACGACTTTTTCAGGTACAAGAAAATTAAAATCTAGTTCATTGGTTGAGTCTTTCAAAAATTCTAAGTTTAATTTTTTTGGTGGGAATATCAGGTAAATGCAAGAAAAATTCAAATATCTGTGCTTTAAATATAGTATCTAGCACATAAATAAGTATTTTTTTCCATGAGAAAGTTGTGATTCTTTCTATGGTATATTTAACTTCTGGGACAAAGACTCACACAGGTCAGGTAAATTACACATTTTCAGAATTAGGTTGTTATTTTGTCATTGGCTAGTTTAGCTGAAAAAACTGTTAAAATAAAAATGATAAAAATATTAACAACATTATAGCAACGTTTTCTCAGGAATTGGAATTTCTTCCCCTTAAATCTTCCTGAGAAGAAAATCTGGTAGCTCACAGTAAATCTACTTTTTGGATGAGGCATCAGGCATAGCCCAGTGATTTTCCACAATTATTTTAATAATACCAAAATGAAAGATCATGGAAAAGTACTATAGTATCATCATTTTTTCTATAGAACCAATTTCCCCAAACCCAACGTGAAATTTTCTCTTAAACCTAAGGTTTTTGCTTCATTTAAAATTCAAAAAAATATTTATGTTAAAATTGATTATGGTTTTCGTGATTTCCTCCTCCTGGGAGCACAACGTTTGTACAAATACTGAATGTTGCAAAGTACGTTTGTGTTACTCTATTTGTTAGAATAAAATAGTGATGGTCAGGTGTACTTAAAGGATAATAAATATGTTATGATGATTAATCAGTAGTTATGACCTAGTTAAAGAAACAGATTATAGACAAGGAAGTAAAAAAGGAAAGATTAAGCACCAGAGATAGAAATTGCCTCCAGGGTATGCTAACTCCAGAAAATGTTCATTTCAAGCTTGCAAAGTTCATTAATCACAAAGAGATCTGTCTCTTCAGGAATTTATAGCTTAAAATTAATGACTTTTATATTTGCAATAGACTTATAATGCAAATTAACCAGATACTTTAGGATAAATGTTCTGTGCCCCATATATATATTCAAAATACCTAAATGTTAAAATAATATGCATATCTTATTTATGGGACTAATGATACTACTCAGACTTCGGTCAGTACCATTTAGCAAATCCATACTCATTTGGCTATGTATTTAGATTTTTTTAAAAGTTTTTTTATTGGTACTTCCCAGAGTCCTATTCTCCTACCTGAATGACCAATATTGTTCCAATGCAAGATTTGACACAAAGGTCTTACTTGGTTCAAAAATATAGTCCAATATCCTTATGAAGAGAATCCTGTAAAACAAATTAGCCTCTTGAGCCAGCCCTCTAGGGGCCTCTGTCTCAGCCGTCATTGCTGTGTCAGTGCCCTTCTCTGTCTGATACCTTCTGATAACCAACACAAAGTCTAGAAATCTGGGCAGAAGGTATAGAGAAGAAGGGTTTCTCCCCAGCCCAGCCAAAACAAAGAACTTGGGACCAATTTACCATACATCTCCTAACTGGCAACAAAGATCTGTTCCAAGGTCACCTATCTTCCTTACCAGTTAGACATAGAATGTTGAAGTTCTGGCATTTAGGTTATTATATAACCATCTTATGTAATTACAAATAGGTAGAAAATGTGATATGTTGAAGTAATTACAGAAAACTCTCCTTTAAATTCTTACTTGTTAAAAAGGACTATCTTAATCACTTCAGCCATCTCAGATGCCTTTAATAGGTCTGGCATAGCCAGAATATGTAAACAATAGGCCTTGTAGCAGTATGGAAACACTACAAACCACTATTTCTAGCCCAGCTGTTTTTCTTGGGCTGGTTCTGAAATTACTTGCCCCATTATTTCATGTAATTTACCAACTTAGTCATGTCAATTCAGTAGGATATTCTTGAAGTAACTTAGAATAATAAGGGAAAGAAATGCAATATGGCGGCACTGATGTGTCTTTACACACTACTGCTTTATATTTTAATTAATCTTAATTCAAATGCTGTTTAAGCTTTTGATGTTAGGCCTATTGTTGAAATGGGTAGATAGAATCAGTCACCTTTTCTTAGTTACTGGTATGGTCAAAGACTTTCCCTGATGCAAAAGTTTTAGCCCCATGTAGGTTTTGTTAGGAGTGAAAAAAGTTGTTGAAATCCTGCAATAAGAAACTGTGATCAATCCCCAGATCTTTTTCGGTCTGTGATCCAATGTCAGGATTTTTGGAGATGATATATCAAGAAATTTGTCAACATTCCATATCAGATAAATCCACTGTGGTAGCTGAAGAAAGACTTACCATTAAGGTTTATATATCAGCGGAATTTCTTTTTTTTTTTTGCTGAATCATTTGAGAATAAGTTGCCAACAACAAGATGTCTCATCATCTCTAAATAATTTATTGTATATTTTCTGCAAATAAGAACATTCTCCTACACCATGATACAACTATCAAAGTCAAGAAGTTAATGCTGATAAACTGCTGCCAGCTTTGGTACCCATTCCAATTTTGCCACATGTCCCAACAACATCCTTTTCAGCAAAAGAATCTAGTCCAGAACCACACTTTGTACTTGTCATATCTCTTTAGTCTCCTTTATCCTTGCGATTCCAGAACATTTCTTCAGTCTTTCCCTGGCTTTCCTGACCTTGACACTTTTTAAAATTATAAGCCAGTTATTTTGTAGAATCCCTCAATTTGGGGATTTGTCTGATTTTTCCACAGATTTAGATCTACATTATGCATCTTTAGCAGCAAAGTCATAGAAGTGATGCTATTGCTGCCCAGCCACATTTATCTCCCTGCTGCCCCCAAAAAGCCAGTAACCGGAAACACCAGGGTTTACAGCAGAGAGTTTATTTTGCAGAGTGCTATGAAAAGACACAGAATTCTCTCAAAGCCACCTCTCTGAGAATTGGGAGGATGGAATTTTGAAGACAGTTTTGTAGGAAAAGGATTAGACATTCAGGGTTTGCGAATTGGCTGGTTTCAGGGGAGAACTACCAGTCCTGTGGTATGAGCCGCAGTCTGGGTGGGTCAGTCACTAAACGAAGGACCTCACTGTGGAGTATCTGAAACCAGTTGAGTCAGTTCCTTGGTGTGGGTGAGCCCTGCCCTGGAATACAGGACCTGAAAGATAGTTCAGAAACTGCCCCTAGGTTCCAAACAGGTTGTCTTCTGTGGACAACCATGCATGACTCCAGGGTAAAGGAGCAAACAGAGGAACCTGCCATTAACATCAGGCACATGAGGAGACAATGGCAGATTATCATCATTATTTCATCAAAGCCTGCTCTTTCACAGAGTTGGGGGGGGGGCCTTACTCCAGTGTTGGCCTTGCACTCCTTCATCAGTTCCTAAGAGTGTTTTTTTTTTTTTTAAATTTCAGATTAATCTGAGGGTACAAGTGATTAGGATACATTGTTTGCATTTCTAAGATGAAGTTCAAGTTGCAGTTGAGCCCCTCATCCAGGGGGTGTGCTGCATACCCTTACATTGTGCACATTAGTGGGGCTCAATTCCATTTTGTCTCAACACTGAAGTTCCCTTTGATCACTTGGTTTGAGTGGCATCTATCACACTTCTTCACTATGAAGTTACTCTTTTTCTCTTTGTAATTAAAACCTATTTTGTAGGAAGACACTTTGAAACTTATGTAAATATCCTTCCTCAAATTCTCAATTTATTCATTTAGTCAGTTTGGATTCACAGTACCCTATGTTAT
This sequence comes from Otolemur garnettii, assembly GCF_000181295.1. Taxonomy (NCBI): domain Eukaryota; kingdom Metazoa; phylum Chordata; class Mammalia; order Primates; family Galagidae; genus Otolemur; species Otolemur garnettii. The sequence goes on along the minus strand of NW_003852436.1, from coordinate 9,915,266 downwards.
GCAATTGCTATCATTATTTATTTTGATGCTCAAGTTATCCCCAATTTGCACAGTACAGTCAAGATGATATTTATAGGGGAGGGGAGAGGATGGGTAGAGGGAGGGTAATTGGTGGGACCACACCTACAGTGCATTTTACAAGGGTACATGTTAAATTTATTAAGTGTAGAATACAAATGTCTTAACACAATAACTAAGAAAATGTGGTGAAGGCTTTGTTAACCAGTTTGATGAAAATATTTCAAATGGTATATAATACCAGCACATTGTACCCCATGATTGCATTAATGTACACAGCTATGATTTAATTTTAAAAAAATGACTTTTATGTGCTTTATTGTTGTGACCATCACTTTTACACACTTCCTTATTTTTAGTTATATGTTCTGGATTCATGTTGTTATTTCTTCTGCCAAGCCTTGAAATCTGTTATTTCTCCATCTTTTAGTCAAGAATGATGTTTTTTTTTTTTAGTTAGATCTTAAATCAGTGATTCTTTTTGTTTAATTTCGGGTTAATGCGAGGGTACAAACAACTAGGTTACAACGTTTGCATTTGTAAGGTAGAGTCCCTTTTGTTTTGTCCCACTCCCAAATGTGAGCCATACACCTCTACATTGTGTCCATTAAGTGGGACCACACCAATCCCCTCCTGGCCTCCCCTCTCCCCGAGCTCTTATTCCCCCTCCTGCCAACTTGAATTGAATAGAGTTTTTCTCTTGTGTGGGTGTGTATAAGATCATCTACTGGCATCATATTAGTATTGAGTACATTGGATACTCGGTTTTCCACTGTCATGATACCTTACTAAGGAGAATGTGTTTCAGTTCCATCCAGGTTAATACAAAAGATGTAAAGTCACCAACTTTTCTATGGCTGAATAGTATTCCATGGTATACATATACTACATCTCAGTAATCCATTCATAGGTTGGTGGGCATTTGGGTTGTTTCTACATAGTGGTGATTGTAAACAGAGCTTTGATAAACAATCTAGTGCAAATGTCTTTATGATTGATTTTTTTTACTTCTGGGTAGATGCCTAGTAATGGGACTGCAGTATCAAATGGGAGGTCTAATTTGAGTTTTTTGAGGATTTTTCATACTTCTTTGCATAGAGGCTGTATTAGTTTGCAGTCCCACCACCAGTGTAAAAGTGTTCCCTTCTCTCCACATCCACATCAGCATCTGAAGCTTTGGGACTTTGTGATGTGGGCTATTCTCACTGGGTTTAGGTGATCTCTCAGGATGATTTTAACTTGACTTTCTCTGATAATTAAGAATGATGAGCATTTTTTTCATGTTTATTAGCTATTTGCCTGTCTTTCTCAGAAGAGGCTCTGCTTATATCTCTTGCCCAGTGATAGATGGGATTCTTTGCTCACTTTTTATTGATTAGTTTGAGTTCTCTAAAGATACTAGTTATCAAGCCTTTATCAGGTTTATAACATGCAAATATCTTTTTCCACACTGAAGGTTGTCTGTTTGCTCTAGCTTTTGTGTCCTTAGCTGGGCAGAAGCTTTTCAGTTTAATTAAGTCCAATTTGTTTATTTTTGTTGTTGCAATTGCCACTGATGTCTTCTTCATAAAATCTTTCCTCAGGCTGACATCCTCAAGAGTTTCTTCCCCACACTATCTTCTATGAAACTTTTATTGTTTCATGCCTTAGGTTTATATCTTTATCCACCTTGAATCAATTTTTGCAAGTGGTAAAATGTGCAGGTCCAGTTTCAGTCTTTTATATATGGTTATCCAGTTCTCCCAGCACTATTTATTCAATAGAGATTCTTTTCCCCAGTATATGCCTTTGTTTGTTTTATCAAAGATCAGATAGCTATAAGAGGCTGGTTTTGTCTCTTGGTTTTCTATTTGGCTCAATGTGTCTATTTCTCTATTTTTGTACCAATACTATGCTATTTTGATCACTGTGGACTTGTAATATAACCTTAAAGTATGATGGGTGATGCTTCCAGCTTTGTTTTTATTACTAAAATTTGCGTTGGCTCCATGGGTTTTTTTCTGGTTTCATGGAAAAGAAATAACTATTTTTTTCCAGTTCTTCAAAGTATGATGTTGGTACTTTAATGGGGATTGCATTGAATCTGCAGATTGTTTTGGGAAATTTAGACATTTTAACAATGTTGATTCTTCCCAGCCAAGAGCATGATGTGTTCTTCCATTTGTTAATGTCTTCTGCTATTTCTTTTCTTAGGGATTCATAACTCTCTTTGTAGAGGTCTTTCACCTCTTTTGTTAGGTATATTCCTAGGTATTTCATTTTCTTTGAAGCTACTGTGAAGGGAATTATGTCTTTGATTAGCTTCTTGACTTGACTGTTATTGGCAAAGGGTATACAAAGGGTACTGATCTGTGGACATTGAATTCATACCTTGAGATATTACTGGTTTTTTTTTTTTTTTTGCAGTTTTTGGTCAGGGCTGGGTTTGAACCCACCACCTCTGGCATATGGGGCCAGCGCCCTACTCCTTTGAGTCACAGGTGCTGCCCCATTACTGTATTTTTTGATCACTTCCAGGAATCTGTGGTTGAATCTCTAGGGTTCTTTAAGTATAAGATCAATATTGTTGGCAAAGAGGGAGTGTTTGACCTCCTCTGCTCCTATTTGGATGCCCTTTATGTCCTTCTCTTGCCTGATTGCATTGGCTAGAACTTCCAGAACTGTGTTGAATAGTAGCTGTGATAGAGTATCCTTGTCTGGTTCCAGTTCTAAGTGGAAAAGCTATTAGTTTACTCCATTTAGTATGATATTAGCTATGGGTTTGTCACAGATGGCTTCAATCAATTAAAGAAATGTGCCACCTATGCCTATTTTCTTAAGTGTTCTGGTTAGAAAGAATGCTGAATTTTGTCAAATGCTTTTTTCTGCATCTGTTGAGAGGATCATATGGTCTTTGTTTTTGCTTCTATTGATATGGTGAATTACATTTATGGATTCACATATGTTAAACCAGTCTTGCATTCCTAGGATGAAGCCTACTGGATCATGATGTATAAGTTTTTTAATGTGTAGCTATAAGCTATTCACTAAGATTTTACTGAGTATTTTTGCATGAATATTCATTAGTGACATTGGTCTATGGTTGTCTTTTTTAATTGGGTCCTTTTCTGGTTTTGGAATCAGGGTGATGTTTGCTTCATAAAAAATGTTGGAGAAAGTTTCTTTCTTCTCAATGTTTTGAAATAGGTTCTACTATATAGGTACAAACTCTTCTTTAAATGTTTGATAGAATTCTAGTGTGAAGCCATCTTGTCTAGGGCTTTTTGGTTGTTGTTGTTGGAAGCATTTTTATTGTTTCTTCAATCTCAGTGCTTGATATTGGTCTGTTCAAGAGATCTATTTCTTCCTGGTTAAGTCTAGGGAGATGGTGTGATTCCAGGTATTGGTCCATTTCCCCTACATTGTCAAATTTCTTGGCATAGAGTTTCTTGTAGTAGTCAGAGATAATCTCTTGTATCTCAGTGGTATCAGTTGTTATTTCCACTTCTTCATTTCTGATTGAGGTTATTACAGATTTTACTTTTCTGTTTCTATTTAATCTGGCCAATGATTTATCAATTTTATTTATCTTTTTGAAAAACCAACATTTTGTTTAATTAATTTTTTGAATGATTCTCTTGTTTTCAATTACAATTAATTTTTTTTTT
>NW_003852436.1:9901427-9911376 GCF_000181295.1 Otolemur garnettii | reverse complement strand
AGTAGTCATGTTGTTTGGTAGGCCTAGGCTGGATTTGAACCTCCCAGCTTTGGTGTATGTGGCTGGCACCCTAGCCGCTGAGCTACAGGCACCAAACCTATTTCAGATTTGATTTTGATTATTTCTTTTCTTCTGCTGGATTTGCTATTGGATTGCTCTTCTTTTTCCATTTCCTTGAGATGATTCATTAGATTGTTGATGTGTTCTCTTTCTGTTTTTTTGGATGTGGGCATCTAATGCAATTATTTCCTTCTTGGGACTGCTTTTGCAGTATCCCACAGGTTTGGGTAACTTATAGCTTCATTGTTATGTTCAAGGAATTTAATAATTTCTTCCTTTATCTTGTCCTTGACCCAAATGTCATTCACCATAAGGTTGTTTAGTTTCCATTCCTTTGTGTGGGGATGAAAATTTTTGTTGGAGTTAATTCTACCTTCATTGCCTTGTGGTCTGAGAAGATACAAAGTATAATTGCAATTCTTTTAATTTTATTGAAGTTTGATTTGTGTTCTGGGATATGATCTATTTTGGCATATGTTTCATGGGTTGGTGAGAAAAATGTGTATTGCTCAGCTTTGAGATGATGTGTTCTGTATATTTCTATTAAGCCCATTTGTTCTAGGGTCACAAATTTAAGTCCCTTATATCTTTGTTTAGTTCCCATTTAATGGACCTGTCCAGTTTTGCCAGAGGGGTGGTAAAGTCTTCAGATATTATGGTAGTATAGGATATCATATTGCTCAAACCAATTAAGGTCTGTTTCATAAATCTGGAAGCATTTAAGTCAGGTGCATAAATATTTAGAATTGAAATGTCCTCTTGTTCTGTTGGTCCCTTGACCAATATGAAGTGACCAGTTTTATCTTCCTTTAGTTGCTTTAAATTCATTTGTATCTGAAAATAAGATTGTAACCCCTCCTTTCTTGTGGTTACCATTTGCCTGTAATATTGTTTTCCAATCCTTCACCCTGAGTCTTTTTTGTCCTTTAAAGTTAGGGGTGTCTCCCAGAGATAGTATATAGATGGCTTATGCTTTTTTATTTGATCAGCCAGCCTGTGCCTCCTCAGTGGGGAATCCAAGCCATTTACATTTATTAAGAGAATTGATCAGTGTGGTGGAGCTCTATTCATCTAATTTTGTGAAAGTCCATTGTATAGTTTTATCCTTTGCACCATTGTGGAAGCTAAGTTTTGTCCTTTGGTTTCTGAGAGTTTACTTTGTTGGTGGTCCATTGTGATGTTCAGAGGAAAGAATACATCTAAGTATTTCCTGTAGAGCTGGTCTTGTTTTGGCAAATTTCCTCAGTGTATGCATATTAGTAAAAGATTTGACTTCTCTATTGATTTTTGAAGCTTAGTTTAGGAGGATACAGAATTCTAGAGTCAAGAATGATATTTAGCAGCCAAGATTTGGATGCTAGGCGTTCTCATTGGTGTTAGGTTATAGCTACTCCTAGGCCTCACAATTGACAGACCTAGGGAATAATTTCACACTTCAGTCCCTGCCCTCATGTTGATGTCCTCTTCAGAACTACTCAGCCCTGTGTTAGGCTGCCTCCTGGCATGGATGCTGTCCTATTCTCCTTGGACTTGGTTGTTCCCCACTGGGTAGCCCATCTGTGCATTGCTCCCCACCCTGTTTAGGCTGAGAGACCCTTCACAGGGGAGCCCTCCTATGTGTTGCCCTTCTCAGCCCACACAACTCCAATATATGGTGCCAGGCTGCTGCTGCTTCCTCCTTACCTGAATGCTTTCCTTGCCTGGGCTGATACCTTATTGTAGTTCACGAGGGCTCCTGCCCCCACTGGAAGAAATGCTTATGTCAACATAAAAGGGAGAGATTGAGACACAAAATATAATTTAAGGAGTTTACTTGAACCAAAGTGAGGACAGGTGCCCCAAAGACTCAGATCCAAGTAACTTTGGATTCGAGCTCTTTTAGACATATAAGTAGGTTTATCAAAGGAAAAAAAAAACAAAGCTGAGGAGAGCAGACTGGCACAAAGTTGTTTTTCTGGAGTTTTCACTGTTTACAGAAATAACATTGGTTTGTGATTAGCTATTCATTTTTGAGCTGTAGGGTGTGGGTTATAGAGTCCTTGTGGCATTATTAGGTTAATTTACAACTATCTGTAACAATGGCTAGCACTTTTAAGAGATGAATACATACCTTAAAGGGAGAAGTAGGAAGTGAGCTATCTTATTTTAGTGTTTCTTTGGGCCTGATAATTCCTTAGATAAAAGTTCTTTTCATTTTTCTATGCTTTACTTGGCCACATATAATGTCTTTAGGACTCAATTCTTTGGAAAAAAGGAAGAGGAAGACCTAAATTTTGTTCTTAAAGTTTGTTTCATTCTCAATGTGTCCTCTAGTATAGTGGTTCCCAACCTTTTTGGCACCAGGGCCCAGTTTCATAGAATTCAGTCTTTTCATGGGTGGCAGGGGGAGGGCATTAGATTGTTATAAAGAGTGCACAACTTAATGTACACAGCTATGATTTAATTCTTAAAAAAAGAGTGCACAACTGAGCTCCCTCACATGCCCAGTTCACCCTTCTATGAGAATCTAATTGCACAGCTGATATGACAGGAGGCAGAGCTCAGTGATGCCAACATTGGGGAGCAGCTGTAAATACTGATGAAGTTGTGCTCCCTCACTCATCGCCTACCTGGACAGTTCAGCCTAGTTCCTAACAGGGCACAGACCAATATTGTTCCAGTTATGGTCCAGTGTTTGGGAATCACAGCTCCAGAATATAACCAACATACCTCCAATGAGCTATTGTTCTTGATTGCTCAGCATCATTTCCTCTCTCCTCTTTCACTCTTGGTGCACGTGTTTTTGATGAAATTGAATTCACCCTTTGCTCCAGGTGTGGGCATGTGACTCAGTCCTGGCTGGTTGAACATATTCTCCTGGAAACAGTGATTTTTTTTTTTTTTTTTACCTCCTTGCTTAGATAAAAAATCATGTTTTAATTTATGACTTTTTTCTCTCATATCCTACATCCAATTCATCTGAAAATTCTCTCCCTTCAAGACATACTCCATACTCTCTTCTGCCACTTTGTTGTAGAACCCCAAATTCCATCTTGATTAGCTCAAGCCAAACATTCTGATGCCAGTGCTTAGAGATAGAGATCAGTTTAGTTGAGTTGGCCAAAGTGAGAAGTCAGAAGATCACATCTCTTAGATCTGTCTTGTCACAGACATGAAGTAGAGAGGTTTTATGCAGTGGGTAAGGAACAGGGTTCCAGTGATATCAGACCTCATGTTCTTGTTCTCAAGTCAATAAAAATTGGTATGAGACCAGAAAGACTTACATAGGCAAGGCTTTTACTGGGAATTGTTATTTGAACAAAAAAGGAGATAGGACTGGTTAAGGGGGCAACCAGACTGGCTTTCTGAACAAAGGGTTGGGGGAACTTTTCTGAAATTGTAAAGAGAGAGGTAGATGTCAGGTTTGAGGTCATCACATATAGAGCCAGGATTCTGTTGGTGGCTATGCACTTGGTGGTCGTGTTTCTTCATGCATTTCTTATATTATTAGCATGTTAAATCTACCCCCCTCGACATGACTTTTAGCATTAAAATGAGGTTATATAGGCTTGGCGCCTATAGCTCAGCAGCTAGGGCTCCAGCCACATACACCAGAGCTAGTGGGTTCAAATCTAGCCTGGGCCTGCCAAACGACAATGACAACTACAACCAAAAAATAACTGGGTGCTGTGGTGGGCACTTGTAGTCCCACCTACTTTGGAGGCTGAGGCAGGAGGATTGCTTAAGCCCAAGAGTTTGAGGTTGCTGTGAGCTGTGACACCATAGCACTCTACAGAGGGTGACAAAGTCAGACTGTCTCAAAAATAAATAAATAATAAAATGAGGTTAAAATGGGGGAAAAGTCAGAGTAAAGTCAGTATGGGGGCCTTTTCTGGCTTGAGGAGTTTAGATCTGGATAGGTCTGATTTCTCTGCAGACAAGTTCCTTATCAGTTGTCAGCATCTTGCTTCAGTGGTCCTGGAAGACATTACTCAAGAGAAATCTAGCTGGCCTCCTCCTTATATAGATATGGGCTCAATTCCAGCAGCTGGGAGGTCTTTTCTTTTTTTTCTCTTTCTACAGTTAATTAGTCTGGGTCATGCTGCCCCTTGTTGCCTCTCTTAATCACAAGTGTTCCTAAGTTCTGTCCCTATGCTGTCTCACCAGGGGACCGAGGGTGAAGTCTGTGTTTCTTCAATCTCATATAGTATCTTCAGCAACTAGACTTCTGAGCATAAGCAGCTCATTTCCTCAAAGGCATTCTTCCTTTTGCAAAACAAACTCATAAATTTTTCTTGTGACCTGGGAGTTGTCACCTACTGCTTGACAGAAAAACAGTATTCCTGCAGTTAATGATTATAGTGATAACAAAGGGTATTGGGCAGGAAGCAAGTAGTTAACATGTTTAAACAACCAAAAGCCTAGTCCAATTTTAAATTATTTCAGTCACTAAAAATGCTAGGGTGCTAAAATCTCAAGGGTCCTGGCTACAGCCCCTCTGTACCTATGTAAAGCTGTCCTCTATTCCTATCTCCTATCTCATTACTATCTCCTGTCTCCTGTATTTTTCACACAGCAGCCAGAGTGAGCCTTTTAAAACTCTAAGACAGGCTTGGTGCCTATAGCTCAAGCGACTAAGGCTTTGGCCACATACACCAGAGCTGGCAGGTTTGAATCCAGCCTGGACCTGCCAAAACAACAATGACTACTCAAACCAAAAAGTAGCTGAACATTGTGGCGGGTGCCTATAGTCCCAGCTACTTGGGAGGCTGTGGCAAGAGAATCTCTTAAGCCCAGAAGTTGGAGGTTGCCATAAGCTGTGATGTCCCTGCACTCTACCCAGGTCAACAGCTCAAGGCTCTGTCTCAAAACAAACAAACAACAACAACAAAAAAACTTTAAGACAGATTTTGTCATTCCTCTGCTCAGCATGCTTCATCAACTTATTCTTGCCCTCAGAGCAAAATCTAATGTCTTTACTTTAGGGCCAACTGGTGCCTATATCATGACTTACATCACCTGAAGAGCTTGTAAAACCGCAGATGCCGCTGCCCTCTCTGAGATTCTGATTTTATTGACCTAGGCTGTGGCCTGGACATTGGGTTCTTTTAAATGCTCCCCAGTGATTCTAAAATATAGTCATGGGGGTGGCACCTATGGCTCAAGGAGTAGGGCACCAGCCCCATATACCAGAGGTGGCAGGTTCAAACCCAGCCCCGGCCCAAACTGCAAAATAAATAAATAAATAAAATAAAATATAGTCAGGGCTGAGAACTACTGCCTGCATGATTTTGCCCTGGCTACCTGTCAGACCTCATGTATTCTTCTGACCACCACTCTTGCTGCCACCCAGGCCTCCATACTGTTCCTTGAGCATGCAATGCAGGATCACATCTCAGCGTCTTGTGTCGCTGAATGTGATGACTTCTGATGCTAACTACCCAGAGTTAGGCCAGACTTCACAGGTGAAGAGCACAAACCTCCATTAGACTGCCTTCACTTCAAACAAGAGGAGCAAGCTCAGGGGTTCTCAGGCCATCCACATTTCTGAGCAAATAGATACAAATTCAGGAGTTTGCACTACCCCTTCAGGTTTGGTAACTTATTAGAACCCACAGAACTCAGGAAAGTGCCATGCCTATGGTTATAGTTTTATTATAGCAAAACAGACGTAAATGAGGACCAGCCCCAAAAAGAGAAGCACAGGGTGAGGTCTGGGAGGGGCTCTGGATTTTACATGTGGAGCTGGAGAGATCACCCTCCAGTACACTGATGTGTAGCACATGTATAGAATATTGTTAACTGGGGATGCACACTTGATCTTCATTGTCCTGAGTTTTTATTTAGTTTCATTATACAGGGTGGCCATAGATTGCACACAAACTTTATGGCCACCCTATATATTCATGACTCATTGAATCATTAGCCATTTGATTGAATTCAACCTTCAGCCCTACTTCCTTCACTGGATGTTAAAATGATACTGTGTGACTCAAATCCCCAGCCCTCTAATCGCAGGATGGCCCTTCTGGCATGGCCAACCCCCATCATGAGTTATCTCCTTAGCATAAACTATCAGGGCTCACCATAAATAACAAAAATACTCTTATTACCAGGAAATTCCAAGGATTTAGAGGTTATATCCCAAGAGCCATGAATAAAGGTCAGCCAAATTATTTATTATACCACACTGGATAAAGGCATTTCTGACTAGCTCTATCCCGAACATTTTGATTACAATCTAATAAAACTCTTATTTGCTCAAGCCAGGCTGAGTTACATTTTCTGTCATCATCAGGAATTCTCTGTAACACACAAATCAATTGATTTTCCTGACTCCTATGTCTGTCTTTCCACTCTAGTTCATCTTGTATGTAATTGTAGGTTGGATCAATCTTCCTAAATGACAGTTCTAATCTTGTCACCCCATTGTTAAAAACTCTCCAGCAATGTGTTACTTTAGATGTTTTCCTTTATCTAATAGTCCAGAATAGTGTGACATTCAAGACCTGCATAATCAGGTTCCAATTTTCTTAATCTTCTACAATTACTCCTTACATATGCATGTGAACCAAATGGACTACTTGCTTTTCCTCAAATAGCTCCTGTATTTTCTCTGTGCCTTTGTTAGATTATCCTGTTTATAAGGAATCGTACTCATTTATCTCTTCCATGAATTCTTCTCTAATTATCCAAGCTGAAAGTAATCTCTCACTATAAATTCTTGAGTAGTGAGCACTTTCTTTCTACTTTTTTTTTTTTTTTTGAGACAGTCTCAAGCTGTTGCCCTGGATAGAGTGCCGTGGTGTCATAGCTCATAGCTGCCTCCAACTTTTGGGCTCAAGGGATCCTCTTGCCTCAGTTTTTCCATTTTTAGTAGAGACAGGGTCTCACTCTGACTCAGGCTGGTCTTGAACTTGTGAACTCAAGCTATCCATCTGCCTTGGCCTCCCAGAATGCTAGGATTACAGGTGTGAGCCACCATTCCTGGTCTTTCTTTCTACTGCCTTAATGACAGTAGTCATTTGTCCCTTATTTATCCTTGTATACTTAAATTATATTAATTAAATTAATATTTAATAAGATCTTATAATGTTCCAATAATATATGAATAAATAGTTTGTGCTCCCCCAAATCGGCCAATTATTTAGTAAAACAGGAAAATACATCTTTTACCAATTCATTTACAGCCATTCTCTCCAAATATTTTGCCTCCCATACTCTGTCCATTCTCTCTTTCTGAAATTTCCATTAGATGTAATTTGGACCTTTGAATCTATTTTCTATTCATATGTTCTCTTTATTTATCTCTGTCCTACATTGAGGAATATTTCTTCCAATCTATCTTCAAGTTTACTAATTTGTTCTTTAGCTGAGTCTAGTTTGCTGCTAGACTCAGCTGCTAACCCAGTTATCCAGTGGTAAATTTAAATAATTATTCATTTCTACAAGTTCTAATTAGTTATCTTAAATTTTCTGTCTTTTTTCATAGTGGGCTTCCATTTATTTTTTTCAATGCCTTTTATATTTTCAAAATTTAAAATATATAGATTATGATCTTTTAGGAAATTTTTTCTACATATCAAGTTTTGAGATGGGAAGACTGCCTGTTTATATCCCTGATTGTTTCTTATGCATCGTTTGTGAATTTTTACTGTGAGTTTCCCTTTAGTGAGGCTTATTATTGCCTGTGGTCATCCCAAGCTGTGTGAATGATGAAGTGTGTACTAACATCTTCCAGGTGCCCCAGAGGCACCTGTGGTTCAGGACCACAATAATCTGTAGGCTTGAGGTTTCCTGTAGGAACAGGTGGAGTAAATTCATCAGGGAAGGCAACAGGCTTGGAATTTTTATTCCTTCACAGAATACCTATTTTTCCTCAAAGTTAATTACCATCTTTTAAATCTTATTGGTTGAGTTTTTTAGTATTCTGGCTGGGATTAAATCTTTTGAGGGGCCTGGTTTTATGCAGGCATCTCAGTTCCTGCTGTCCTCCTCAGATGGGTGTACAAAGGCTTCTGTTTCAGATGGACATTAAAACCCTGGTCCTTAACAAATCAATACTACTGTTTCCATCCACGTCCCCAGGTTGTTGCAGCCCCAATTCTCCTGTTTATCAGTGTGGTTTTCAATTACCTGTGTGTTTCTACCACGTGAGGACTCCCTTTCTTTCTGGAAAGATCAGCTGAACATTAACTTTTTTGTTGTTATTGTTTTATCCAGTGTTCCTAAGGGCTTATAGTTTCCACGTTTTGCTTAGTCTACCATGTTGCTGAAACCAGAAGAAAAAATGGATATGTATTCAATTACAGAATACCCCACCCAGAAGACGTTTGATACATGCCCTAATAGAGAACTGAAAGAAACCCCATGGAAATGCAGAAAAGGTAGTAATTAACTGTGGTTGCAGGGTTTGAGAACATTTTGACTGAGTAACTAACAACTGAGTTGGGCTTTGAAGAATGGAGAGGATTTAGATATAAAGAAGTAGAGGGGTTGAGTCTGGTGGAGGAATCCCAAACAGGGAATGAGCAATCGTGAAAATGCATGTCATTTGTGAAATGGATTATAGTCCTGTGTGGCTGGACTTGTGTGTGGCTGGAAAGTCTTGGGACATGTGGCCTGAAAGCACTCCAGTGTTTGCATACAAGATCTCTCATGGTGCCTTGTGTGCCATGCATGCTAGATCCTGACTGGATGAACAAATATGTGTGCAAGAATGTCACCAAAGTTAGGAGTAGAGGCTAAATATACAGAATAATACTCAATCTCACTATATGTCAGGGTAAAAAGATAAGAGTCTTAAAATTCCTTTTGGCTTTAATATTTGAAGATAATGACGTATATAACTTAATGCCAATCTTAGTTGATACCCAGTTGAGTAAGAAAAACAAATGGATAACTGTTTATTAAAGATAAATGAATCTGGTTGTCTGCCAGAGAGAAAGAGAGTTAAATATACTCTTGAAAAATGCTGTTTAATGTATTGGTCAGAGCAAAGAGGATCAGAGGTTGATCCATTATAGAGCTAGATGTTTTTATAACATACTCAAAGTTGCTGCTATTCTGGCCTAAAAAAAAAAAAGTGGCCTTGCTTAGAGTTTCCTTTTTATGATTCCAGTTTTCAAGAGCTTTCTCTGTATGCAGCCTTTAATTTCTAAAAATAAACAAAATAGGAAGACTTCTTCTTGGAGGAAACATTTAGTAACAGCAACCACAAAAGTTTGAAAGGGAAATTCAATGTCCAACAAAAGGAAGGAGAAAAATGTAGCTTCCGTCTTTTTCTTAAAAATTAATTTTACTTGCTGAGTTTTTTAAAAAACGTTTCTTAGATAAAAGGCAACAGCAAAGCCAAGAAAAATTTATAGTTTGTATTTGAAATAATTGAATACTCAGTCATCACTGCATCTTTTATGAATAATTTTGTTTAAGAATAAAAGAAAAATGGCCAGGTGCAGTGGTTCACACATATAATCCCAGCACTTTGGGAGACCAAAGCCAGAGGATTATTTGAGGCCAGGAGTTTGAGACCAGCCTGAGAAAGAGTGAGACCCTCATCTCTACAAAAAAAGGAAAAAGTAGCTATGCATGGTGCCACATGCCTGTAATTCCAGCTACTTAGGGGGCTGAGGCAAAAAGATTGCTTGAGCCCAAGAGTTTGAGGTTGCTCTGAGGTGTGATCATGCTACTGCACTCCACCCTGGGCTGGGGAGAGTGGGAGCCTGTCAAGAAGAAAGAAAGAAAGAAAGAAAGAAAGAAAGAAAGAAAGAAAGAAAGAAAGAAAGAAAGAAAGAAAGAAAGAAAGAAAGAGAGAGAGAGAGAAGGAAGAAAGAGAGAAAGAGAGAAAGAGAGAGAGAGAGAGGGAGGGAGGGAGGGAGGGAAGGGAGGGAGGGGAAGGGAAGGGAAGGGA
>NW_003852436.1:9898512-9901354 GCF_000181295.1 Otolemur garnettii | reverse complement strand
GGGGAGGGGGAGGGAGGAAGGAAGGAGAAAACAAGAAAAGAAAAAAATTACTGTCATTAATTTTTATGATCTCTGCAATGCATTTATTCACTGTTTCATTCTTTTATGTATTAAATATTTACTGAACAGCTAATACATGTCCAGCATTGTACCAGACTCTGGGCTGGAGATATGACTGGCCTCGTAGCTCCATGGTGGTCAAGCTTCATTCTTTCCTTCTGCTTAGTGGACATTATGGACTGGCTAGCTCAATTTTTATTTTATCATTCTTCTAGTAGGGTTTTCTCTACTGCAGAGTTTGAAAAGCTGAATATTTCATTTCCCAAAATAGGTATCTCCAGTTTGGTATCCTTGCATGAAATTTTTGAGGCCAAAGTGAAGTGAAGGCCATTTTCCTGACTTTTGCCTTGTTTCATTAGCAAACGAACTCATGAAATGTGATGTCTCTAGTAGAGATGTTATCCTCTCAGCTTTCTTGGTATTGAAGGGAGTTGCTGAGCAAAGGACACTGACTGCCATGTTCACTTCCTAGTTTCTCCACCACAGCTATGACTACGCTCTTGAACTCAATTGTTCAAGTGATACCCTCAGAAGAATAGCTTCCAGGGAGTTGGTTCTAAGGAGTCGTTCTAGCATTCATTTCTAGCTCTGTTGGGATTTTATTTGCAACTAATTCTATATATTAAATCCTATTCTGTTTAAAATATGAAGAGTACTTTTTGCTTCCTGCACAAAATCATGCCCCATACATCGTCCAATGTTATTTAGGGATAGTGCACGTATTAGAGCTTGTAAAGATGAAGTGTTCTCCTCCCTTTCTCTCCGGGGATCTCTAATCATTCCCCAAAGTTCACCTCATTGCTTTGTGCTGTATGTCATTCATATGGGATTCTCCTGCCTCTTTCATCCAGCGCCTACTATTGCAAAATATTGTGACTGAAGCTATGGAGGACACAACATGTATAATAAATAATTATGTATGATGCAGTAATAGATAAATACAGTAATAGTCGAATTATATAAAATTGCTGTTTTGTAGGTTAAAAGTGGCCTAATTATTCCTATATCACATAGTCCAACTTAGCTACACTTGGTGTGCTCCCAATCCAGCGACGCCTATGTAACTATCCTAAGCAGTGCTACAACAGGATTATATATGGCTATGGTTTGAATGTCTCCTACAAAATTCATGTTGAAATTTAATTGCAATTGTGATAGTATTACAAGGTGGGACCTTTACGAGATGATTAGGCCATGAAGGGTCACAGGAGTGGTTTAATTATTTATGGAGTGGGCTCCTGGTAAAAGGATGGGTTCAGATGGCGTTCCTTTGTCTCACTGGCTTGGCTCACTTGTCCTTCCACTGCCTGCCTTCTGCTGTGGGATGATACGGCAGGAAAGTCCTTGTCAGATGCCAGTATTGTGCTCTTGGACTTCCCAGATTCCAGAAGTGAAAGCCAAGTAAATTTCGATTGTTTATAAGTCGCGCAGCCTCTGCTTTTCCATTATAGCAGCAAAATGAAGACACACCAAAAAAATTTATGGGCAGAAGAGAAGGAAAGACTACTTTTGACCAGAAATATATGGGAAGAATTTATGGAATAGGTGGGGTTTACTTAGGCCTAAAACTTACAGAAAAGGGGTCCATCCGTCTTATAAGGTAGAAGCCTGAAGAGGACATCACATTGTGCTCTAGCTTACTGAACTAGCAAGCAGCTCACTTAGAAAACAGCTGCCACAAGAGAGCTTGTGGGTTTATTTTAGAAAGGATAAAGCCATTTCAATTGCATTAAGGAGACAGAGTGACCATTTTTATATAAGGGGGCTTAAGAATGTGTCTCTTTGGTGAAAATGGCAAGTTCTCCCAAAGAACTCTTAGATCTCATGATTTCATGATTCATTAGTATTTCACTTTGAATAAAAAGTATTTTTTGAGACAGAATCTCAAGCTGTCACCCTGGATAGAGTGTGAGGGGGTCATCATAGCTCATATGAACCTCCAACTCTTGAGCTCAAGTCACCCTCCTGCCTCAGTTTTTCTATTTTTAGTAGAGATGGTCTTGAACTGGTCTTAAACTCCTGAGCTCAAGAAATGCACCTGCCTTGGCCTCCCAGAGTGCTGGGATTATAGGCATGCACTGCACCAGGCCAAAAGTTTGACATATTGACAAGAAAATGTGGAGATGGAACTCACTTCAAACTTAGGAAGTACAGCCTATAAACTACAAATGCCACTTAAAAAAACTGCAGTAAATTATAGATAACATAAAATTAATCATTTTAACCATTTTAGAGTGTTCAGTTCAGTGGCATCAAGCACATACATGTTGTTGTGCAACCATCTCTACCATCCATCTCCACCATCCATCTCCACCGCCCATCTCCACCATCCATCTCCACCGCCCATCTCTACCATCTCCACCGTCCATCTCCACCATCCATCTCCTCCATCTCCACCACCCATCTCCACCATCCATCTCCACCGTCCATCTCTACCATCCATTTCCACTGTCCATCTCCACCATCCATCTCCACTATCCATCTCCTCCATCTCCTCCATCTCCACCATCTCTACCACCCATTTCCACCATCCATCTCCACTGTCTATCTCCACCATCTCCACCACCCATCTCCACCGTCCATCTCCACTGTCCATCTCCACCACCCACCTCTACCATCCATCTCCAGAACCTTTGTCATCATTTCCCACTGAACTCCATACCCACTAACAATAATTCCCCATTTTCCCCTTTGCTCAGCCCCTGGCAACCACCCTTCTACTATTTGTCTCTATAAGAGTGACTCAGCATCTCATGTAAGTGGAGTCATATAGTATTTGTCC
>NW_003852436.1:9897146-9898492 GCF_000181295.1 Otolemur garnettii | reverse complement strand
GCAAGCAGCTCACTTAGAAAACAGCTGCCACAAGAGAGCTTGTGGGTTTATTTTAGAAAGGATAAAGCCATTTCAATTGCATTAAGGAGACAGAGCGACCATTTTTATATAAGGGTGCTTAAGAATGTGTCTCTTTGGTGAAAATGGCAAGTTCTCCCAAAGAACTCTTAAATCTCATGATTTCATGATTCATTAGTATTTCACTTTGAATAAAAAGTATTTTTTGAGACAGAATCTCAAGCTGTTACCCTGGGTAGAGTGTGATGGAGTCATCATAGCCCATACGAACCTCCAACTCTTGAGCTCAAGTGATCCTCTTGCCTCAGTTTTTCTATTTTTAGTAGAGATGGTCTTGAACTGGTCTTGAACTCCTGAGCTCAAGCAATGCACCTGCCTTGGCCTCCCAGAGTGCTGGGATTATAGGCATGCACTGCCCCAGGCCAAAAGTTTGACATATTGACAAGAAAATGTGGAGATGGAACTCACTTCAAACTTAGGAAGTACAGCCTATAAACTACAAATGCCACTTTAAAAAACTGCAGTAAATTATAGACAACATAAAATTAATCATTTTAACCATTTTAGAATGTTCAGTTCAGTGGCATCAAGTACATACATGTTGTTGTGCAACCATCTCTACCATCCATCTCCACTGCCCATCTCCACCATCCATCTCCACCGCCCATCTCTATCATCTCCCCAGCCCATCTCCACCATCCATCTTCTCCATCTCCACCGTCCATCTCCACCATCCATCTCCACTATCCATCTCCTCCATCTCCACCATCTCCACCATCCATCTCCACTGTCCATCTCCACCGTCCATCTCCACCACCCATCTCTACCATTTCCACCGCCCATCTCCACCACTCATCTCCACCACCCATCTCCACCACCCATCTCCATCACCCATCTCCACCACCCATCTCCCCTGTCCATCTCCTCCATCTCCACCATCCATCTCCACCGTCCATCTCCACTGCCCATCTCCACCACCCATCTCCACCGCCCATCTCCACCACCCATCTCCACCGCCCATCTCCCCTGTCCATCTCCTCCATCTCCACCACCCATCTCCACCGTCCATCTCCACTGTCTATCTCCACTGTCCATCTCCACCGTCCATCTTCACCATCTCCACCGTCCATCTCCACTGTCCATCTCCACCACCCATCTCTACCATCCATCTCCAGAACCTTTGTCATCATTTCCCACTGAACTCCATACCCACTAACAATAATTCCCCATTTTCCCTTTGCTCAGCCCCTGGCAACCACCCTTCTACTATTTGTCTCTATAAGAGTGACTCAGCATCTCATGTAAGTGGAGTCATATAGTATTTGTCC
>NW_003852436.1:9896163-9897126 GCF_000181295.1 Otolemur garnettii | reverse complement strand
CCCTTTGCTCAGCCCCTGGCAACCACCCTTCTACTATTTGTCTCTATAAGAGTGACTCAGCATCTCATGTAAGTGGAGTCATATAGTATTTGTCCTTTCATGACCAGCTACTTTCACCTCCCTTGTCTTCAAGAGACATCCATGTTGTTGTAGCATAGGTCAGAATTTCACTTCTTCTTAAGACTGAATAATGTTCCATTGTATGTATATGCCACATTTTGTTTATCCATTCATCTGTTGATGGCTATTTGGGTTAATCCCACCTTTTGGTAGGAGCTACTTTTAAACCAGTTTAGGGCAGCAAAAGCTAGGCTAGTTTCCGAGAGCTGGACACCTGCCAGCCCTTGCTAAGAGGATAAGATATTAAGTACCCATCATCTTCTAGATGCCCTGGGAAACTGGGGTAGAGCTTACCATGTATGCTTTTTCCCAGGCTGGGATAGATCCAGTGAGGGCCTGAGCGTCTTGGCCCCAAGCCATGTCCTCATGTCCTTGGAGGAGAAGGTGGGGAGACAGACGGAAGTCAAATGCAATAGTCCACCAACTACACCACATTCTTCACGCACAGCAGACCAGAAGATCCCAGTTTTTCTATATTTGGGCAAAAGCTTCATTCCCTCAGAGTCCACTTAAAAATTCTTTTTAAAATAAGGCCTCATGGACAATGCCTTTTTTCAGCAGTAGTAAAGGCAGCTCACTGATTTCTGTTTATCTCATACCTGTTGCATCTTTTTGCTGGTGGTGTCAGGCAGTCGCAGGGAGGGATAGACCACAGAACGACACTCAGAGCACATGAAGTGAACCATAGAGTTGCTTTTTCTATTCCAACACTTAATTTTGTAAATTATAGGCAAAATCCTCTCACTTTTTTTTTTTCTTTAGAGAGGAGAAGGATACAATTTTTCCTTTTTGTTTTGCAAAAATGTGTTGGTGCCACAGATCCTCTAATTACAGTTTCACCAC
>NW_003852436.1:9885565-9895717 GCF_000181295.1 Otolemur garnettii | reverse complement strand
CTCACTGGCGAGCTTGCTTCTGTGGAGTGTGAGTGGGTGGAGAGTGAAGAAAAGGCTCCCAGGCATCAGAATAAACTTACCACAATTGCAACCTGTTTAATTAGAATTAATTTATTAACATCTGTAGGTAATTTTTCAAAGATTTTGGAGTAAAAGTCATGAGCTATTTTGAAACATAAATCTCTTCTGTATTTTAACGTCTGCCTCATGAAAAGTACATAATTTACCCCCAAAAAGCCTAGTCAAAACTGGCAACAGCCACATTCCCCAATGTTTCTGACACTTTGAGTACTGTTTCAGAGTGTGGGATTGATTAACTATAAGACGTGATAAAATATTTACAGTCATTATTTTGTTCCACACCTTGACAAAACAGAAATGGTGGGACAGACACAGAAGGAGGAGTCAGGAGAGACTTGCCATTACAAGTCTCTAAAGCAAATGATTTAAGCCGCTTCTAACTATAGGTTTTTTATTTAAAAAGATATAGATGATTGTTTTCTCAGTGGTATAGTTTTGCAGTTCTAAAACAATTTTCTATGCCTTCTAGGCATGAACAAATAGGAAAATAGATGGAGGATCATGGGGGCCAACTTTTTCATTGTAAGAAAAGGGATTTGTAAATATGGAAAGGGAGAAATAAGAATGAACCGTGCAATACTAGACTGGATGTTGGCGATATCAGAATAAACTATTGATTTTCAGAGAGACAGGGAGGGGAGTGTGAGTAGAAGGTGGGGAGGGATGGAGGGAGAGAGAGAGAGAGAGGAAGGGAAGAAGAAGGAAGGAAGCAAGTAGGTAAGGCTGATTCTAGGGTTGGCTTAGGAAAAGTAGAAGATGTACCTGGAATAATGTCATGTGCCAGGGTGACCATTTAAAAAGATATAGATGATTGTTTTCTCGGTGGTATGGTTTTGCATACACCCTGAAGTCCCTGGAAATCTGCAGAAATCCTAGGAGGAGATTGACTTACATGGGATGGTGGCTTGAGTTAATTGTATCTAAAAGGACTACCTACAAATTTGGCTCAAACCCAAGGTCAATCAAAGTCTAAACCAAAACATTCTGATGGATGTTATTTTCCTTAGCTTATAGTCTGATGGGAATAGGACCTTTTGCTCTCCCTCTATCTTATACCTCACGCCAATGAATGTAATATAAAGCAAAGAAAAAAGGATTAGATTGTATCACTTTCTATGTCGTGAATAATTCTAACTTGGTACCCAGTGGCGCTAACTTGACCCAATTTTCATTTGCAATTCTCACCAATTCTAATATTCAGTGATGGAGGCTCATTATTCTTAGAATAGCATCCAAGCCCTACCATTGTCTATAAGGTCCTGTACAATTTTGTTCCAGTCTGCTGCCCCCCACCCCCACCAACGCTGACTTACAGGTTAAGGTTTGCTCTGGCCAGGCCTTTGCAGATGCTGCTCCCTCTGCTTGGAATGCTCTTTTCTAAGCTCAGCTTGCAAGTCCTTCCTACAACATGCCCTTCTTGGTCCAGGTTCTCTGTTCATTTATAAAATTTAACAAAATTGACATTAAAATATTTGGTTACATAGTTGTTCCATTTCTTTTTTTAATTTCAAAGTATTAAGGGGGTGTAAAAGTTTTTGTTACATGGATACTTTGTATAAAGCTTAAGTTGGGGCTTTTCATGTGCCTATCACCAGAACAGTGCTCACTGTACCCCACAGTTAAGTATTTGCCCTCCTTCCATCCCTTCTTGGGTACCAAAGACTGCCGCAGCTCTTTCTGCCTCTGTGTGCCCATCATTTAGTTCCCGACTATTAGAGAGCCGAGGTGGAGTTTCTTTTTCCATTCTTCAGATACTTTGCTTGGGATAATGGTCTCCAGTTTGAGCCAAGTTGATGCAAACGACATCATGTCACTCCTTTTTGTGGCTGAGCAGTCTGCGTGTATGTGTACCACATGCCATGGTGCCACATCTTAGTCCACTTACAAATTGATGAGCAGTTTTTACTGATTGCTTATCTTTGCAATCGTGGACTGTGCTGCAATAAACATTCAAGTTCAAGTGCTTT
Organism: Otolemur garnettii; assembly: GCF_000181295.1. Lineage (NCBI taxonomy): Eukaryota > Metazoa > Chordata > Mammalia > Primates > Galagidae > Otolemur > Otolemur garnettii. Next base: position 9,893,669 of record NW_003852436.1, on the reverse strand, counting down.
TTGGTAAAAGGACTTCTTTTCCTTTGGGTATATACTCAGTAGAGGGGCTGCTGGGTTGAATGATACATTTATTCCTTTGAGGATATAGATTTAATTTAATTAAGTGCCATTCATTTATTTTTGTTATTGCTGTATTTGCCAGTGGGGCCTTCATTACAAATTCTTTGCTTAGGCTGATGCCTAAAAGAATTTTTCCTGCATTTTCTTCTAGAATGTTTGTAGTTTTATGCCTTACATTTAAGTCTTTTGCCCACTTTGAATTAGGTTTATATCTGGTGAGAGACACAGGGGTCCTGTTTCACTCTTCTACATATGGCTCTCCAGTTTGCCCAGCACTATGGATGGAATAGGGTTTCCTTTCCCCAGGTCTGTTATTTTCTGTTTTGTCAAAGATAAGTTGGTCATAGCTGTGTGGTTTTATTTCTGGATTTTCCATTCTGCCCTGTCTCTATTTTTTGGTCTCTTTCTACTTTTATACCAGTACCATATTGTTTTGGTTACTATATCCTTATAATCTGAAGTCTGATAATGTGATGCCTCTAGGTTTGCTTGTTTTTTTGTTTCTTTCTTTTCTTAAGACAGAGTCTCACTCTGTACCCCTCAGTAGAGTGCCATGGCATCGTAGCTCACAGCAACCACAGACTCTTAGGCTCAAGCAATCCTCTTGCCTCAGCCTCCCAAGTAGCTGGGACTATAGGTGCCCTCACAATACCTGGATATTTTTTAGAGATGGGGTCTCGCTCTTGCTCAGGCTGGTCTTGAACTCATGAGCTTGAGAAATCCACCCTCCTAGGCCTCCTGGAGTGTTAGGATTACAGCGATGAGCCACCACGCCTAGCCAGATATTTTTCTTTTGCTTAAGATTGCTTTGGTTATTCAGTTTAGTTCATTTAGCTTTAAATTATTATAAAGTCTGTATTAAACATATCTGTACATTTTAATTTTTTCCTCTGTGGAAATATTTACCAAATATACATTTCCATGAGTGGGATTATAGATAAAAATATTTTTAGGCTCTGCTACCTGATTCTTTTACTCGTTTAATGACTTAGAAAGATTCACATTTTATTTAGTTCATATATGAAAGTAAATATATATAGAAATGTTTCCTAGTGCCCCTGTAGTCGGGGGAAATAGTAAATTTACAGTCTAGTAGCAGTGTAGGACTACATAGATCATTGATATCAAACTTGCTATATGCAATAATGACTGCACTGGTGACAAGTTTAATGACTGCACTGGTGACAAGTTCTGTGTGTTCTTGCTTATTCCGGGGAAAGAGACCGAGTGTTACTATCTTCAGGAGTGTGGGGCAGGCCTCTCCCACACTGGCAGCAACAGGGAGGGATCACTCATCAGTTTGGTTGCATCCATTGTCGTGGGGCCTACTGGCTAAATGGTATCATCCGCCCGATGTACAGTCGTTTCCTCTGTCTTGGGATTGTTTCGCTCTCCTTCCTGTAGGCTGTTAGCCCCAACCCTGCCCCACGGCCCAGACTTCACAGTACGGCTGACTGTAGTGCACTCGGGCTGAACATGGCTTGACTCTTTCCCCCATGGCTTGATTTTTAACCACTTGCCACAATCTATCTTTCTTCCAGAACTTACTCTGTCCGGTTCTATACCTGCTTGGCTTTGGAGCTAACTGCTCATGTTTCCATTTTCAGCCTTTCTTGATGCCTAGAACCCATTGTGGGCCCCCCTGGACATGATTTGGTTTCCCCTTTACCTGTATCCCTGTGGGGTAGCTTGGGTAAAAGTCACTTCAATATGACCAACGTGAGGACTCTGTGATTCAGTCTCTGTCTCTTTCACAGTGTTCATGCCCAGTTATGTATGCAAACATGCCTGTGTTCAGCTAATAATTATATACCCTAGACACAGCTGGGGTTATAGTGAAAACAAGACAGGTAATCTCCATGCTGTAAGGAAGTGTATATTCTACCATGTAGAAAAACAGTAAACAAGCGAATGTACAAACACCTAAGACTTTCAGGTAGGGTGAGGGCTGTTAACAACAGCAGCAGCAATGATGGCAGTGGTGTGAGTGAGAGGAACACCGTGTCAGATGAGGTGGGGAGGTGGTAAAGGAAGGCTCTCCGGCCGGTAACATCTGACAGACAAAATTGGCAAAAATGGGCCACCCAGGTGATGCTCTGGAGAGAACAGTGTTACAGATGAACAGAACAACAACAAGAACAACAACAACCACAACAAAACAAAAGCAGGCCTCATTCCTGTAATCCCAGCACTCTGGGAGGCCAAAGCAGGCAGATTGCTTGAGCTCAGGAGTTCCAGATCAGCCTGAGCAAGAGTGACCCCCACCTCTACTAAAAATAGAAAAATTGGCTAGATGTTATGGCAGGCACCTGTAGTCCTAGCTACCTGAGAGGCTGAGGCAAGAGAATTGCTGGGACTCAGGGGTTTGAGGTTGCTATGAGCTGTGTGATGTCACGGCACAGAATGAGACTCTGTCTCAAATAAATAAGTGAACAAACAAACAAACACCAAGACCGATGTATTGAAGGAAGAGAAAGAAGCCCCATGGAGCTGAGCTGAAATGCAGGCAGAACTGGGGCGAGAGGTATGAGCTGAGGACACGGAGGTAGTGGCGGCCACATTACAAAGGGTACGGCCTTTTCATTTGATTCTCATTTACACTGAAAGCCTCTGAAGGGTTTTCTGTTGCTTATATTTTAAAAATGGGGCTAGGGAAGTGCGGGAGCAGACAAATTACTTATGTGGTGTCATGATTTGCTTGAGCTGCTGTAATGAAATATCACGGACTAAAAGGCTTATAAACAACAGAAACTCATTTTTCATACTTCTGGAGGCTGGGGAGTCCAAGATCAAGGTGCCAGCAGGCGTGGTGCCTGGCGACAGCTCCTGATGGCACATCTTGTTGTGTCCTCACATGGTAGAAGGGGCAGATGCACTCTCTGAGGCCTCTCTGATAAGGGCGCTAATCTCATCCATGAGGGCTCTCTGCTCCTATAACCATACCACCTCCCAAGAGCCTGCCCCCTAATACCATTACCTTGTGTTTCAGGAAAACCTCACAATGGTGTTGAAAAACTGTTCCCTAAACTGAGGTGGTGCTAAGAGACCAACAAAATGGCCCAGACCAATCCAGCTTGGTGAGTTAGATGCGTTTATCAGAGGTGACTACACAGGGCTCCTTTCATTCCCAGGAATTCTCTGGGCAGCTGTGCTGCCTGCCTGTTCGTGGAGCCTTGCATTACTTTCTGGCAAGTCTCTGCATTGTTGTATATTTATAGAAAATAAAGGTTAAGCATGCACAGTACTTCCCAGTAGGCAGGGGCTTTAGTATTGCAGCAACTAAGGCAGCATAAAACAACTTGTAGGGAAATCAGGAGGACGCAGGCAGTGGAGGCCTGGCCAGACTGGTCTTAGGAGTTACGAGTTTCTTCTATGCAAAAGGAACTATTTAAGAACACCCTTTGTGCTTCTTGCAGCTTTTTTTTTTTTGTTTTCATCTACACCTCTAAATTCAAAAGAAACCTGTATGGGTTCTGTTAAACACTAAAAGCCAGTGGTGGGGAACCGGTATTGTTCCCTCACCTTGGGGGTAGGATTTCAATGTACGGACTCTGGGAGAAGATAACCATTCCCATGGCAAGTGGATCCTTCTGCGGTCCAGGAGAGAAGGGATGTTGGTTTGGAACTTTGCACTGTGGCAGTGGCAGTGGAGGCGGAGAAACGTAGGCAGACTGGGAGTACGTTCCGGATGTGGAACAAACAGCACTCCACTTATGAATCACACGTGTGGGGATGAAAGGAGAACCAGAGGTATATGGGCTTGAGCAATTCTGTGTGGATGGCTGGTCATTTACACAGTTAGAGAAATCTGAATAGCAGTTACTTATTGTTATTTTATGTAGAAATCAAAAGTGTCATTTTGGACAGCTGACACTTGAGATGCAAAGCATAGATGCTGAGTAGACATTTATTGGTTTATTTATTTATTTGAGACAGAGTCTCACTCTGTCACCCTGGGTAGAGGGCTGTGTTATCATAGCTCACAGCAACCTCAAACTCTTGGGCTCAAGTAATTTTCTTACCTCAGCCTCTCCAGGAGCTGGGAGTACAGACACCCACCACAGTACCTGGCTATTTTTAGAGATGAGGTCTTGCTCTTGCTCAGGCTGGTCTTGAACTCCTGAGCTTAAGCAATCCACCCGCCTCAGCTTCCCAGTGTGCTAGGATTTTTTTTTTTTTCTGGTTGCAGCCATCATTGTTGTTTGGTGAGCCCGGGCTGGATTCGAACCTGCCACCTTGGGTGTGTGTGGCTGGCGCCTTAGCCACTTGAGCCACAGGTGCTGAGCCAGTGTGCTAGGATTATAGGCATGAGCCACCGTGCCTGGCCTGAGTACATATTTATATACACAGCTGTAAAACTTACAGAAGCAGTCAGGGATGCTGCTATAATTTTAGGAGTCACTAGAATACACACGATATTTAAAGCTGTGGATTGTCTGTATTTTCTTGGAGGGAGGTGTAATCAAAGAACAGGGCAGAGGAGAAGGAAACAGCAATGGGGGCTGAGGAGGGGCACCCAGTGAGGGTGTGGGGAAAGCAGGGGGTGTGGGGAATGGAGGCCAAGAGAGGGAACTATCTCCAGAGGGGAGGGTTGGTAAAAAAGTGCCACATGTTGTTCAGAAGTCAAGAAATATGAAGATGGAAACATTTCATTAGCAATTTGGGAGTTGGTGACTTTGACAAGAATAGTTTCAGGGGAGTGGAGGCGGCAGAATGCCGAGTGAAGTAAGTGTGAGGAACATGACTATAAACTACTCTCCTTTGTGACAAGTTCTGCTGTGTGTGGAGGTGTGGCGCCGACACCAGTTGCCTCCCTAACATCCATCTTCCCCTTGCTCTTTAGAAGCAGAGCCTCACATTTCACCAAGACTTTGCTCTCTGCAGTACAGACTTCACTTTCCAGCTTCCTTTGTGGCCATATAACCAGGTGCTTGGCATAGTGTTTCTGGGGCGGGCTACTGAAAAGGAAGCAATTCAGCTGGGAGGAACACTGTTTTTACCCTTCCTCCTTTCTCTTCCTGATGCTTGGAATGTGGGATGTGATGACTGGCATCCCAAGAGCAGCCATCCTGGGCCATGAGGTAACTTAGATCACAACACCCAAATGCAATGCAGTGGAAAAATGACAGAAGGAGGCTGGTCTCTGATGGCTCCATGGGGTGCCTACCTTTGGACCTCTTTAAAGTGAGAGAAGAAACACCGCACATTTAAATCATTATTTCCTCCCACCCTCTGTTATGTTAATCATGTCTATTCCTAATTAAGGCAGAATCAAAGCAGGGAAATGGACAGTGGGTTGGAGACAAACATGAGGTCAAAAACAGACCTCCAGTCTGTAAGTTGGACGCGTCACTGAGGAGGAATTAGATACTGTGATCTTTTCTTCAGAAAAAAAAAATTCCACAGTTCTTCAACATACCTGTTATAAAATGCCATTAGGGTTTTTGCTTCCAAATTTAGTGTATCTCATTTGCAAGAAATAGAAACTGACTCTGGCTGATTTCAGCAGAAAAGAAATTGATTAAAGGCAATTAATGCTTAATGGAACTGTGATGGCTGGAAAGTCAGGCTGGAGCCATAGGCAGCACTCAGCACTACAGACAAAATTCTGCCACAGAATCAGTCTGGTAGGGACACCACTGTTGTCAGATGAACTCTGGATGACTCTTCTGCCTGTTCCACGCCTGGAGGCTGCACGCTGCTGACAGGCAGATTCTCCATCTACCTCTTTCTTTGTGCCACAAATTCCTGATTCAAAATCTGCAGTGGTATCAGACTGGCTGTGTCGCCTTCCTGTGCTCATCTCCTAGCTGCAAGGGAGTTTGGGAAGGCCACTAACTGGCCTAGTCTTCTAGAATGAGAAGTGCCTCCACCAACCTATCTGAAGGTCCACTTGACAGGTGGATAATGACAATAATTTAAAATGCTAGCAAATTTCCATTATGTTTAGTTTCTTGAATATAACTTCTAGTGTTCATTAAAAAACCAGACAGGCAGGTGACCCAGACCATGGTAATTTTGATATGGACTTTTTAAGTATATTTGGCTTATGTACAAAAAGATAAAAAGTATTTGAAACTATAATACATTGCTAAAATGTATAGAAAAAAATTGAAGAAGATATATTTCCGGTAATAAAATCAGATTCTGTGTCATAAAAGCTACCGCTAAGTTGAGCTAGGAAAGCGTAAATGTCTCATACCTTTTTTTCAACATTGTAGTTAACTACTTTTAAAATTTAGAATTAATTTTTTAATTTTACAAAACTGAATATCCTGTGTATTTGTCTTTTCAGTGCAGGGGAATAGCCACAGCATGGGAGAACAATTGGCAAATTGTAAACATTTTTAGCATCACTACTTTAACATTTATTGAGTACTTACTATGCAGTTGGTATTGCTTAGGGGTACACACATTTTCTTATCTAGTCTTCACAATGACCCATCAAAGTCATCCCTACATTGAAGAAAATCAAAGCCCAGAGAAGCCCAGTTAATTTTTTTTTTTTTTTTGAGACAGAGTCTCACTTTGTCACCCTTGGTAGAGTGCCATGGCATCATAGCTCACCGCAACCTCAAACTCCTGGGCTCAAGCTAGCCTCTTGCCTCAGCCTCCCCTGTAACTGGGACTATTGGCACCTGCCGCAATGCCAGGCTATTTTTAGAAATGAGGTCTTGTTCTTGCTCAGGTTGGTCTCAAACTTGTGAGCTCAAGCAATCCATCTGCCTCAGCCTCCTAGAGTGCTAGGATTACAGGCGTGAGCCACCATGCCCGGCCCCCAAGTAACTTTCTAAAGTTCATGCAACTAGTAAAAGCCATAATTAGGATTTTAATGAGGGTAAATAAGTATAATTTAGCAAATAGCTGCCTTAGGGCACTCAAGAAACTCCAAAAGCCTTATATAAGTTAATTCACTTTAGTAATAATACCAATTTATACATTATTTAGGGAAACTAGATTCTAGCTAGCTTTTCTTTTTTTTTGAGCCAAAGTCTTACTGTCACGCTGAGTAGAGCACAGTCATCATAGCTCACAACAATCTCAAACTTCTGGGCTCTCAAGTGATCCTCCTGCCTCAGCCTCCCAAGTAGCTGAGACCACTGAGACATGCATTGGTGATGCCAGCCAATTTTTCTATTTTTAGTAGAAATGGGGTCTCATTGTTTTTCAGTCTGGTCTTGATCTCGTAAACTTAAGCAATTCTCCCATCTTGGCCTCCCAGAGCACTAGGATTATAGGCATGAGTCGCCACGCCTGCCAAGATTTCTACATGATTTAGGTAAATGTCCATATGCTTTAGTATATTAGATAGAACATGATGATCAACAACAAATATAATTTGACAGTTCATTTTTTCCTATTGAAATATTTGCAGTTCTCTGTTGGTAAATGTGACAATTTCCACGTAATTCAAGCTGAATATCTATTTATAAAAATAGATTTGGCCCAAATTTTCTAGATTGCATGTTTTGCCAATCAGTTTTATCCATTTACTTTGTTAAGGGGTCAATTAGAATAAATAATTAGATTTCTAGGTTAATACTATCTAAACTGACTAAAAATTAGTCATATTTAAATGCAAATTGAGGGGACATATTGACATCCCATTATCATCTCTGATTATATATATTATATAACTTTTATATTCAGATTTTTGTTGTCTCATGGTAGAAGCTGATAGTGAGTGAATCATCATATTGGATAGTATTACCATCATGAATTTTTAAAAAACATTTTACTAAAGGAAATAAACAAGATAGAAGTACATTAATTCCTTTTTCATATGCCTCAAGGAAGAATGCTTACTGTTTCATAAACTGTAAAGGAAATGGTTTTTGGAGAGAGAAAAATGAAATTTGTAACCTTCTAAGAGGATGTAGTCCTTTTTCCTTTTTCTTTTTTTCTTCTTTCCTGTGCCTCTGATTTTCTGATCTTAGTCATTTGCAGCAGTGAACTCTATTAAACATGACTTTTCTATTTTCTCTCCACTGGAGAAAAGAGTTGGAGGTTACTAAGCCTTCCGTGTCTTGGGCTAAAGAAGAGA
>NW_003852436.1:9884227-9884829 GCF_000181295.1 Otolemur garnettii | reverse complement strand
TTTTTTTTTTTATTGAAATGCAGTGCTTGAAAACGAATAAAGAACTTATTGACTATAACTCTGATGAAAATAGGGCTCCCACTTGATCCAGTGTTTGTAAGAACCATAAAGAAACATATAAAAGGCAATCTAAAAGGAATTCTAATCTTATCCTTGGTTACTTAATTATCAATTCATAGCCTGTAGGAACATTTTTTAAAAAGCCACTTTCATCTGCTTCGTAATTCCCCGTTCCTATTTTGGAAGAACTCACATGATGAATTAAAACATTCTCTCCTACCCTCCAGCCTGCCCGGATTTATGTCTCATTGTTCTCACTGCTTTATTCCTTCTTATCATCACCTTCGTCGTCCATCGGAAAAATCCGGGAACTTGGGAAGGCAGTGTAGAGGAAATAGAAGTTTTAAGAGAACCTGGTAATATTTACATCTTAAATATGACACCTACCATATATGTTAATAAACTTCTTTTTTGCCTACACTTGTTTGAGTTGGTTCCTGTCATTTCTTTTTCTTTTTTTTTTTTTTTTTTGAGACAGAGTCTCAAGCTGTCCCCCTGGGTAGAGTGCCGTGGCATAGCTCACAGCAACCTCCAACTCCTGG
>NW_003852436.1:9872646-9883691 GCF_000181295.1 Otolemur garnettii | reverse complement strand
AAAATAAGAAAATGTAATCTTATTTACATTTGTGAAGTATCTTTACAGAAAAACAGTAGATAAATATAAACTGCATGATTACCATTGTTACACATATTCAATTTAGGGTACCTTTTAGGATAACATATTAAATGTCTGATAATTTTTCACTGTAGCACCTGTCCCCCCCCACTTTGGTTGGCTTATATCTCAAGGGAAACTTTTCCAATTAACCATGATTTCTGTTGAAAGCTCTTTACTCAAAAAGGGCAATCAGTCTTATCTTCTAGTTAAGGCTTTTGCGTTACATGTTAATCCAAGGGGAGGAGAACTAATTTTGCTAATCAGAAACAGCTCTAGTTACAGAGCTCAGGCCTAAGACATGTGAGATGGAATGTGGACATGGGGAAAAATTGATGAAATAATATTTTCAACATCCGTTGCAATGAATCTACAACTGGTGTTATGATGAGTACAAATCATCTCAAGATACTCGTGCAGGGTGAAAACCTGACGAGCGTGTTGTAGCATAGCGAGAATAGCATTGGGCTGTGGAAAAACCTTGACCCTTTGCTCTCAGGACCCAGTAACATTTGTAACAGAGTCTATTTAACCTCAATGCCCCGACTTAGATTCCCAAATAACTTGAATATTTTTTCCCAGGGACTCAAGCCTTCTTACTTCTCTTCCTTACCGTCTTTAGATCTTGGAATCAGAAGGAGGTGTATGCGTTATTCCCAGAGCAAGAGTAGGTCACAGAGAGCATGCTTTCCTCCTTGATATCTCAAACTGGGCCGAGCTGTCAGTCTGTAGGAGAGCGTGCACTGCCATGAAACTTGGCTCTGCTACTTCCTGGCTTTGTGACCTTCTGCAAGTTAATCAATTCTTCTGATCCTAAATTTCAACTGTACAGGAAGAATAACAGCCACTTTATAGGTTTATTATTAAATCCTGTCATACGTTTAACGCTGGTACACAGCAGATCTGCAAAAAGCAGTGCTTTCTTCTTTTCCTCCCTGGTGTCTCTCCTTTGCTGAAGTTTTCCTCTCCATGACTGTGACTTTATGATGCCTCCTGAGATTCCTTTGGCTCTTATGGAGAATTGCAGAGGCTGCAGAGGCTTATCTCTTACCTGCACCTGTGTCTCCAGGAGGACTAGGACCCTATAGTCTGGTGAGCTTGCAGGGGAAATTGTTAAGCTCAGAAAATCTCTAACTACATCGCTAACTGAAGCTCTTCAACACCGAGTTATAAGCAAATGGCTGCCATTTTCATGCCTATCCTACTTTTCTTGAATAAGGGACTCATAAAGCACTCATCATAAAATCATGGATTACAACAGGAGACGATACAGTAATTGAGTAAAAAAATTTTTTAAAAAATACTTTAAAAATTTAGACTTACATGCTAATTTGCTCAAACCCAGATAAATTTGCAATAGCAAGTGCATATTAAACAAATGCAAATTTCGCATTCTGTCAAAAAACTTTAGATCATTTGCACATAGGAGAAAATTGTTTTATTTCTGGCTATGGCTTGTTACAACTGCTAAAATATAAGTAAAAAGTTCTAACCAGCCAGGCGCAATGGCTCATGCCTGTAATCCTAGCACTCTGGGAGGCCAAGGCGGTGGACTGCTTGAGGTCAGGAGTTCGAGACCAGCCTGAGCAAGCTCAATGTTCTAAGAACAGCTGGGCATTGTGGTGGCAGCCTATGGTCCCAGGTACTTGGGAGACTGAGGCAAAAGGATCACTTGAGCCTAAGAATTTGAGGTTACTGTAAGCTATGATGCCGCGGCACTCTACCCAGGGCAACTGAGTAAGACTCTATCTTACAAAAAAAAAAAAAAAGAAACGTTCTAAACACTAATTTGAATTTGAATCACTACTCCATTTTGTGATTCTTTGTAAAAGAGGAAGGTTGTTAAAATAAAGCCACCCTTGACTGCTGTGGTACATGTTTTTTCTATTGTCATCTTCTTTCAACCTTGGACAGTATGGCCAAATATCTCAGTTTTCCCAGAATGATGCCATTCGGAGCATGTTTTTCTGGTGTTAACTACTTTAGCTCCTTTCATTCCCAAAGGTAGTTTAGATAATGAAATTGTTAGGATATGTTGACCCTGGGGGCATTACATTTGATATTTTTCCTTTGGCATTTTGAAAGTTAACTTGTAGTCTCAGTTTTATCTTTAGCATACGGCTTCTATGGATAGAAGTCAGAAATTAGAGGGTTTGTGACTGGGTGCCATGGCTCACACCTACAATCCTAGCACTATAGCAGGCTCAGGCAGATGAATCCCTTGAGTTCAGGAGTTCAGAGACCACCCTGAGCTAGAGAGAGACCCTATCTCTACTAAAAATAGAAAAACTAGCTGGGCGTTGTGATGGGTGCCTATAGCCCCAGCTACTTGCTGAGGCAGGAGGATTGCTCAAGCTGAAGAGTTTGAGGTTGCTGTGAGCTATGATGACACCATGGCCATGGCAGTCTACCTGGGATGACAGAGCGAGACTCTGTTTCCAAAAAGAAGGAGAAAGAGAGAGAGAGAGAGAGAGAGAAAGAGAGAAAGAAAGAAAAGAAAAGAAAAGAAAAGAAAAGATAAGATAAGATTTGGAGGGTTCGTGAACTCAGAAAAAAATTATGCTTTTATGATATCTAGCTCTAACTATGCTTCAGTTATGAATATAAGTAACAAACAATAGTACTCCTGTGACTTTGATACCAAAAAAAGACAGATATTTTCATATTACATGACAGATGTTCCTCATAATGCAAAAATATCATTCATATTTATTGTTATTCCTAAATTAGAAAGATCACTTGAAATCACAAACTTTATGAGTAGATATGGTAGTTGCTGGTCAGCTATTCACCAACTCTGCTTGTAGCAGCCACGAAGTCACACATTCTCACAGTGGTATCCCAGCCATTTATGCTGCTTTATAACATTTCCCACCTACAATCATTTAGTGACCAATATGAGCCATTTTCACTGTTTCTTAAAATTTTGCAGAACTAGATAGCTAAAATAAGAGTTCTTAATTGTCTATAAGGCAAGGAGGGCCTTTTGAACACAGCACACAAATTTGTTTGTTTTTTTTCTTTTTTGCTGTTGTTTAGCTGACCTGGGTCGGGTTTGAACCCACCACCTTCAGTGTATGTGGCTGGCGCCATAACCACTGTGCTGCAGGTGCCAGCGCAAAGGTTTTAATGTCACCAAATAGATTTCCTTAGAAATATACAAACCTCTTCTTTCTTGCCTAAGCTGCTAATGTGGAACATCCTTGTTAACTGTCAACACTGGAAGGATGCTTTACTCCATCACCATGAGATACAAAATTCTCTGTCAATTTCTAAAAGAAATTTGCAAACATCTGGAAACATTCTAAAAAGCTTTACAAGTTATTTTACTCAATGGCATCAAAGTTGAGCCATGAACTATTGTTTCTTTTTCTTTTTAATATAAAGTGCATTAAGATGATGATCGTCCTAAAGAGGAACTTATTAGTCTAAGGCAGAAAAACAAAATAATTGGAGTTTAACTTAAAAAAAAAAGGAGAATTCAGATATTTCTTGACAAAGGCTGTTCCTGTGTTCTAAAGTAACTATGAAAGCTTTAATCCATTTGCAAAAATTTATCTTTGCAAATCAAGATGTTCAACACCTGTAACAAATACTATATAATAACAAAAAATTGAAATCAGTTTTTATCCAACATAGTATACATTTAGCTTTTTCAAAGATCTTAAACAACATTCTCCCCACTGAAGTCTTTAAAAAATAAATTTATCTTAAATTTGCCTATTTTTTAAATGTAATTTCTTATTTAATACATTAATAAGAAATCACATTGTATTATGTTACACATTTGTTTTCAAAACTATTTTGATAACTATATTTTGCTCTAAGTAGTTTCTTCCGTAATTCCATATATTTTTATTTTATATATTTACGAACATTATTCTGAAAGGGATCTGTAAGCCTTACCATATTGCTGACAGGGCCTATGACACACACAAAAAGTTAAGGACACTGGCTTTGAATCTCAGAGTAGAAACTTCCAAGAGGCATAATGGGTGTCAGTTTTCCTTCATTTAGCAAACAGAATTTTATGTCTTAGATGTGGAAGAGATTTGGATGGAGCACCTACCGTACAGCTTCATATATGCGTCATTTCAGTAAATGGTTAGAAAAATTAAATACTACAGAGAAATGCAGGTAAAGTTCTCTGGATAGTGAGAAGAAGGAGAACTTTGGAACAGCTTTGGATCTATTTGGAACAGCCAGGAATGCGGAAGAAGCAGTGTTTCTACAGGTTTTGGTAGGATGGGGTATTAGTGTTTTCTAGAGAAACAGAACCAGTAGGATACAAACACACCCACACACACACACATTGTGAGGAGTTGGCTCACACGATTATGGAGGCTGAGAAATCTCATGATCTACCATATTTGAGCCTGAAACTCAAGAAAGCCAGTGATATAAATTCCAGCCCAAAGGAAGAAGAAAATAGATGTTCCAGCTCAAACACATGGTAGGAAGCAAAAAGGGCAAATATCTCCATTTTCTACTTTTTCTTCTGAATTCAGAACCTCGAGGAATTGGATGATGCCCCCCAACACACACACACACACACACACACACTGGAGAAGACAATCTGTTTTACTGGGATTTCAACATATGGGATATGTTGAAATCTAAACCTTAGGTGATGATATTAAGAGATGGTGGACTTTTGGGAGTGATTAGGTCACAAGGGCAGAGCCCTCATGAATGAGCTTGGTGCCCTTATACAGGATATCCTAGAGAGCTCACTAATATCTTCTATCATGTGAAGACACAGCAAGAAGGTGGCATCGATGTAGAGTGCGCACTTACCAGATGCTGACTCTGCTGGTACTTTGATGTTGGACTTCCCAGCCTCCAGTGGTGAGGAATAAATTTCTGTTGGTTATACATTACCCGCTCTGTATTTTGGTATTTTGTTATAGCACCCCACGTGGACTAATATGCACCCTCACAGACATACCCAGAAATAATGTTTAATCTAGGCACCCCTTGGCCCTAGTTAATTTGACACATAAAATAAACCGGGACAAATGCCTAAGATCTGAATATTTTTAGGTATGAAAATTTATGCTCAGTTTATCATTCAAACCACCTCTGAGCTACCCTTAATTTCCCCTTCTTTTTGCGTCTGTGATCCATCTTGTCACGTACACCTCCTAACCATTATCTTACAACCATCCCCTCATATTCATGCCCATGAGGCTGCCTAGCTTTAGATTTATAACCAGGACTACGGGAGCAGTGCCGTACCTGAAACTCCATCTCCTTTCTCACAGCCATGTCTCTTCCACACAGGCTTTTCCAATTACAACGACAATAATAGTTTGCATGAGTGCGGTAGTAATGATAAGAAATTTTGCTTGAGTTATAATATTAAATACATAACCCCCCCATCAAAATGTTGACTATTCATATATTAATATAATATGCATGTTAAATCAAAAAGGATGCCCTGGAGCAATAGTTATCAATCTTGGCAACAACACATACTATTGAGCTATTATGACCTACAGAGCTATTTTGAAGTCCTGGTACAGGAGCCTTGCCCACAGTGATTCTCATTTCATTCTCAATCAGACCCAGCTCCTGAACTACCATCCCCTTTTCCTGTCCACCTTGCTAGTGTTGACATTGATCTTGTAACCTTTCAAACTACTGTTAGCTCCTCAAATAACCCTTTGCATTGAATGCACTTTTCCACAACTCCTATCTATATTTTTAAGACTCAGCCCACCTCTTCTAGGAAGGATTTTTGGTCAACTCCAGGTAACACTGTCTACTCTCCCCTTTTAATCTATGTGTTCTTGTATCCTAGCGATTGTGCGTCTTTCTTTACAGGCGGTCTTCTCTTTCCCATTAGTGATGATGTTGGAAAGGAAGCCATTTTCCTCATGTCATTTTCATAAAGATATTTTCAACAACCTTAATAGCTTGCAGGCACAGCTACTATTTTGTGGAAATATCACACTTAAACTGGAATAAATGTTAGCTTTTTTTGCTGTGTTTGCTTATATAGTACCTTATTTAACGATCCCATTTTATATTATTAGTATTAACAATAAGATCTTGTTTCTCTGTTACAGATAATAAAATATCTGAGAACTCAAATGGAAATGTTGAAAAACGCATTCTTCTTATTAATTATTTTAAAACCTTCCCTTGGAATCATTACAAACATGGCATGAGAAAGTTTTTATCAAAGTAGAATGAAGCCCAGATGCCAATCTTTTATTTTGCTTGAGAGTTTCACATCAACATAAACCGGAGAAGTGGCAGCTGTTACTTTTATGGAAGTGGTAGAATTCCCTGGCAGATGGGACTGGCTCAGCCACAGACCCCTTGGAGGCTGAGGGAGTAGTACATTCTGTGCTCACATTTGCAATTCTGGGCAAAATTTGCAAAATGGCTTCTCAGCAAGGAGTCTATATTTGCATACTCAAATTAGATCAGTACAAATATGAATGCCACTGACCTGGTTTCCATGTCAAATCATTACCCTCCGGCAACACTGATCTATCCATCTTGATTATTTATTATAACCTCTAGCTTTGAAAATTTAACCTTAAATTTTATACTATGTTATTCTCCCTATTTCTTCATGACTTTCAAGTCATCAATCATAGTCTAGAGAAAATTAAGTTCCCACTGCATTCTTTTATATGCCCTAAAGGATATAGATTCCCTCAACTAACTAAGCTCTAAAGAAAGACTACACTCAAAAATGGAGAAAACATTTTAAAATGGATTTATTTCCCAAATAAAAAATCTTGCTGAAACTTTCTTTATCTCGGTCTTTTCACTATAAGGTTATGTAGTAAAGTAATAACGACAAATCACGATTATTTAAGAATTCCTCCCTTTCTATGTGCTACTTTAAAAATATAGTCAGAAGGCCACTTGCATTAGAATCAAATGCATATTCTTGCTCCATCCTTAATGAGAAAACTTGCACTTCTAATAAGCACCCCGGGTGATTTCTGGGAACCATAAAGTTTGAGGACTACCAAACCACTCTATATCGTTTTGAAAATTACACACTCCAGATAAAATGGCTCTCTGAATCTCCTTTCCATAGTCTGCTGGGTGCAACTCTAACGCTGTTGGCATTTATACTTTTCATGCTGGGCTGGCCATATTTGTCCCTCAGGGTCTAATACTGATAGTCAAGAAATTTAGTTTCCTGTGCCCATAGAACAGAATCCAATTATTGTAAACCTCGTAATTGACTGTTTTTCTTTTTGTTATTTCTTTAGCATTTTACGTTTTAAAATCCAAATCTTAGGCTCTTAAACTGGAGTTATACTCTTGCTTACTGGGTAATAAGGATTCTTTTAGAAACAGCATGAACTTAAAAAAAAAAAAGCCCATATAAGCCTCTGCTTAGCATTTTTTGTTTGTTTTGTTTTCTTATGAGACAGGGTCTCCCTCTGTTGCCCTGGCTACAGCATTATCATGGCTCATCATAACCTCCAACTCCTGGGCTCAAACAATACTCTTGTCTCAGCCTCCTGAGTGACTGGGACTACAGGTGCCCACTACCATGGCCAGCTAATTTTTCCACTTTTTTGCAGAGATGGTGTCTTGCTCTTGCTCCGGCTGGTTTTGAACTCCTGAGCTTAAGCAATCCACCCATCTCGGTCTCCCACAGGGCTAGGATTATAGCGTGAGCCACCTCCCCGGCCAGCTTAGTGTTTCAGTATCCCACCCTAGATTCAGTTAGATGTCTTTCAGATAATAATGGCAAATGCTTATACAAATTATGATGATTATGTAATATAGAAATCGTTATTCTCATTTTGATAATTTTAATTAACTTCTCTCTTTCATCCCAAACGTATGCTCATTATATATTTATCAAAAGTTTAATTTATCATTATTGCCAAGTAGTTTGTAAGAAGTGCCAAAAGCCTGTGGAGTGTTCAGATAGCCACAACTTTATAAATATTTCTCTCTTCCTTTTACATATTCTCATAAGAAAAGACTCTTTATAGTCTTATGATTACATATATTCTCTGAAGAGAAACCAGAGCATAGTTACCGTGCAAAAAGACCACTCAATAACAATTTTAACATTTCCTGCCCAAACCCCGCGCCTGTGGTAATTTTGAAACATTGTATAAAATGACACACATTCCATATATGAGGTGTGATTAAAACATAAGACAAGTCGCACATGAAAATGGTTCTCATTACTTTATAATCACACCTCATACATAATCCCAGGCAATCAGTCATGGAATATAATTTTTAAAACCCTCACCCTCTTGCCCACCTACCTCTAATCCACTTCCCCTCTGGCCACCCCAAGGTGAGAGAAAGTAGATTGCCATCCAAAGACATCTGGTTTGGAATAGAGGGGAGCAATCAAACATCCTCAGGCGGGGTGTCAGCAGGGATCTGCCACCACTGAAAACTCAGCACTTATGTGATCTTGAAATTACTTCTGGCTGCTCCGTGTAGGGCTGCTCCGTGTAGAGCTGCTCCAGGCAAAACCGTGCAGCTAGCGAGGTCTGGTTTCTGCACTTCATCTCCCCATGGTTTCCAGAGCTGCCCTGCGTTTCTTACGCCTCAGAGTCTTCTTCCGTGGCTTGTGTTCACAGGCAGTTCTGAATTAGTCTTTCTTTTCTCGGTTCCTACTAATCAGATGTATCTATCACAGGTCCTCTCCCACCATTTGATTCGTTTCAACTCATAGCACTTACGCTGGGGAAGTGTGTGCTCCCGGCTTCTGTCTGAGACTATTGCTTCCCAGCCTGGCAGAACGTCCACACTGCAGGGTGCAGTCCTCTATGAGAAAGAACACCCTCCTTTCCAAAGTTATGAACTTTGTCCTTCTTCAGGTGACTCGATCGGTGACA
The DNA here is from genome assembly GCF_000181295.1 of Otolemur garnettii. Classification (NCBI taxonomy): domain Eukaryota; kingdom Metazoa; phylum Chordata; class Mammalia; order Primates; family Galagidae; genus Otolemur; species Otolemur garnettii. The sequence goes on along the minus strand of NW_003852436.1, from coordinate 9,874,785 downwards.
AGGCTGGGATCCGTGGAGAATGCCGGTTTCTCCCAGCGTGATTAGAAGTCAATCCGATCACTGATGCCTGCACCAGCCCACCGACAACTCAGGTGATCTCACCTCGCTGGGAGGAATTCCCGTAAGTTCCCTAGGAGCTAAGAACTCCTGTTTTAGGGATGGATATATCTCAAGAGACTTTATTTCTCTTTACCCTTCCCCTTCTTTTCTTCCTGGTTTCTTCCCAGTTCCTGTCCCAGTTCCCTCCATCTGAATCCCCACAAGGAATGTCTTTGCCAACCCCGAATTTAGGCTGGGGGCTTCCTAGTCTTCTCAGTTCCCTCCATCCAGACCCCAGAAGGGACCATCCCTGTTGACCCTACGTTCAGGAGGAGGCTTCTTAGTGGAGTTGGACTCATCTGGTCCATAGAGCTTTGTGCGGACACTCATGCTAATGGCACTCAACACAACACTTTCGTAAGCAGCAGCAGTGATAGGGAAGCTTAGTTCTAAGAGGTCTGATAGACCTGTCTGTCTTAGGTGTACCAGACAATCTCTGATAGCTGCCTTAGTGACTCTGCAGCTTACATGTTTAAGAACTATGGAAAAATTGTAAATGTTTGAGATCCTAATAAAGCTAACCTGGGATGATTCAAAACTTTGCTAGACACATTGAGGTTTCTTACCTATTTAGGTTGGTTTATCTGCACATTCAGTTGGAAAAAAACTTATTAAACTCCCCCAAAGCAATGAAGATCATTCTATAACTAGTATTTCAAGTCCTCTAAAAGAAGAGTCTCTTTTAGCCTGCCTTAAGGAGAATAATTTCAAATTAAACAAAGAAATTTCATAAGCTAGAAAAACCTGAAGGAAAATGGCCCATGTGAAAAACTTAAAGTTGACTCTTCTTCCTCCTTCCCCTCTTACTCTTCCTCCGGTCTCTAGTCCTCCTCCTCCCACAGCCCCTGTGACCCCCTTCTCTCCCTTCCCACCCATTATGGGAGATGATGATATTCTTCCCAGTCCTGTCCTAGTTCCCTCTATCTGAACCCCAGAAGAATGTCTTTGCCAGCTCAGAGTTTGTTTCTGGGAAGAATCTGAATTTCTGACTCTCACAAAGGACTTTCTCAGTCCTGGGTAAACTCTATTTAGAGTTTAGTCAATTTAACGTGCTAGTTACCACCTACAGGCTGGATATCCAGATTTCTACCATTCAGGATCCCACGGAGCTGATGACTCTGTGGCTGGGCAGCATGGCCTTGAGTGGGCCACAGAACCCCCATCAGCTTGCTGGTTTGGCCAGCCTCTTGGCAGGAGGGCTGGGGGTGAAGCAGGCCTGTGTGTGTGGTGGCGCCCTGAGCGCAACTGCTCAGGCAGGCCTGTAGACCCCTTGATGCCAGCCAGCGCTTCAGCCCGGGTGAGACCAGTGTGTCTGCTTCTTTAGTGAGCACCTTAGGCATACTGGAAGGGGCTGCCAGGAATAGGATTAAATTCCAGCAAGGCCTGTCCATTGGCACCTTTGGAGAAGCTGCCAGGGGGCTGCTCCAGGGAAATTTGAGGGACATTTTTTGTACTGGGGCCTCTGGGACAGCTGGGAGTTGCTGTCCCTGATGAGACTGTGCAGAGTGGGGAATGACAGATAACAGTTATTCATGGTGGATGGGTGTTGCTACAGAGGACTGCTGGCTTCTGTGCACATGTGCATAGAGAAGGAGCATGTTGAACATCAGAGAGCTATCTTTGTAACAGGGTGCTTTACAGAGGCCTCGCATGGTGCTCCCATGGTGTTTCTCTCTTTTGAGGAGTCTGAGATTCAAACCCACCTGTCTAAGTAAAGTTGGCCTCCTTGAAAAATCCGATGGTGAATTCCACTGACTCTTGTTTTGGGTCTTCCTCTAGCACACTCAAACTCCTTTTTTAAAGGGGTGTTAATTTTCTTTCTTAGTCTTTCTGGTTTTGGTCTTCCTCTAGCACATTCAAACATTCTTTTTTTAAAACTTTTAAATTTTATTTTATTTATTTATTTATTTATTTTTGAGGCAGAGCCTCAAGCTGTCACCCTGGGTAGAATGCCGTGGCATCACAGCTCACAGCAACCTCCAACTCCTGGGCTCAAGCAAGTCTCCTGCCTCAGCCTCCCAAGTAGCTGGGACCATAGGC
>NW_003852436.1:9871850-9872507 GCF_000181295.1 Otolemur garnettii | reverse complement strand
GCCACAATGCCTGGCTATTTTTTGGTTGAAGCCGTCATGTTGTTTGGCGGGCTGGGCTGGATTCAAACCCGCCATCTTAGGTGTATGTGGCTGACGCCTTAGCCACTTGAGCCACAGGCGCCGAGCCTATTTATTTATTTTTGAGACAGATTCTCACTTTGTTGCCTCTGGTAGAGTGCAGTGCCATCATAGCTCACAGCAACCTCAGACTGTTGGGCTCAAGTGATTATCTTGCCCCAGCCTCTTGAGTAGCTGGGACTATAGGAGCCCACCACAGTGCTCAGCTATTTTTAGAGATGGGGTCCACTCTGGCTCAGGCTGGTCTCAAACCTGTGAGCTTAGGCAATCCACCTGTCTCGGCCTCCTGAGTGCTAGTGATACCGGAAAAGTGGCACCCCAGCCAGCTCAGCCAAGCAGGGCCTGGGGAGGGGACCTGCCACCTCGTCTTGGTGACAGCAGCAGGCAAAGGAACCAGCAGGCTGGAGCAAGTGGGAGAGCTTTCCTCCCCCAGAGGCTACAGTAGAGCTGCGCTAGAGGACCTGCCAATCAAGGGAAAACACTGGTGCCCATCCCTGATTGGTCCATTTTCAATCCTGCTCCTGATTGGTCCATTTTATAGACCAATCACAGCTAAGCTATTACACCTATATAAGCCCC
>NW_003852436.1:9856855-9871781 GCF_000181295.1 Otolemur garnettii | reverse complement strand
AGGAAGAAGGAGCCAGAGCTGTGGCACGTCTATTGTTGACCCTGCCCTGTACAGAGGTTTGATTCTTTGGATAAGCTATAAATAAAACCTCACTTACTGTTCATTCTATGGTCTGCGGCATCGAATAATTGAGACCAAGAGCCTGGAAATCCAGTGTTAAAAATCTGGTATCACTAGGATTACAGGTGTGAGCCACTGCGCTTGGCCTCAAATCCCCCTTTTTAAGGGGGCTTGAATTTTCTTTCTCTCTCTCTGTGCTGTCTTTTCTTTCTCAATCTCTGACATGGATTGCTACCCTGCACTGGTTGGGGGTCTTGGATGGTGCCTGGATGGTGCAGATTGCAGGACTGCAGCCAACAGCAGGTTGACTCCTTGGGCTGAGCCACCTGTGGGTAGTGGGCCCTGAGTGATGATGCATGGTGTTCCCTCAGCTCCAGTCAGAGCATGGCATCTGGGGAGTGCCACTCAGGAGGCAGCAGCAGCACTGTGGAGATGGAGAGATGGAAGTGGGAGATGCTGAGGGATAGTGAGTGCCTGCACTGCTTGGGTAATCCCGGGAGGTGGGCGAGGGGGAGGCTGGTGGGTACATGACACCCAGTCACATTGTATACAACAGCAGCTGTCCTTGCTTTCCCGCTGGCCTGGCACAGGTAATAGGGAGCTGGTGGTAGTGGAGGCGACCCCTTTGTAGTCTAGGTACTCTGGGGCTGAGAACACAGATTGGTGTCTGTTGCTGTGAACTGGGACAGCAAAGTTGTTGGAACCCTACTGTGCCCACTCCGTTGTGCGATGCTGCTGCCCAGTCTCCAAGTAACTCCCCAATTATCTCTGAGGCCTGTTGTGGTGACGGAGCCCCCTGGCAGCTCAGATTTCCATGTTTGCTGGGGGGTGTGGATCCCGGGATCTCTTCTGCAAATAACCCTTCCTCTGTGGTGGATACCCTCCCCAGGTACCTTCCAGTCTTGTGGTGTAGATCATCCTGCCTCTTTCCGGTTTTGGAGTCTCCATCCCGTCTGGTGATTCACAGTGCCCCCTCTGAGACAGTCCTGCTATGGGTGAACCTCTCCTCACAACTATTGATCCTTTGCTGGAGCTCAGGCTGTGTCTAGTCTGCCATCTTGGCCCCTCCCCTCAATGTCTCAATTGTGTCTTTAACTTGACAATTCTAAGACTTTTGTCATCTGCTGACAATTATTGTTTTACTTTGATTCCTCTCAAAAAGTGATTTATAATTGGCTTTTTCTTCTTTAAGAAAATTCATGGAAAAGACTTTGATAAATACTCTTGGATACAGATTTCTGATTGGACTAGGTAAACCTTCCAGTAAGCTAATTAAAAAGCTGATACACTCATGAGGATTATTAACCCAATATCAAACAAAACAAGAATAAATTATATGACACTGCAAGGACTAAAATAATTTTTTTATTTCTTAAAACTTTTAATGTCCAAATAATTGTAGATTTACCGAAAAGTTGGGCAGTAGTATAGAGAGTTCCCATGTTCTTCCATCCAGCTTTCCCTACCATCATAACAGTCATGTACATTTGCATTTGTCAAAACTGAGAAATTGACAGTGGTGAATACTCTTAACTACAGACTTTGAGGGAAGAGAAAAAAATATGTTAAAATAAACCTGTAACACATCTGCTATAAATTTCTAGCCCTGACCTTTGTTTTTGAGCTTTTATTATTTATCACAGAATCCTGGGTTATTTTTCGGCTATAACAAATCTTTAAAGAAGAATCAGGTTATGATTTTCTTCATGATGTTTTTAGTTGACTCCCTAATGAATATGCTTCCTTTTTTCTGTTCAGACACAAATTCGCTGGAATTGTCAAATGATTGTTATTTACTTTCCTCTGTTTTACTTCTTCTGAGAAAATCACCATGGTATTCCCATGACTAGAGATGATTCAACAAAGCCTGTCACTTTCCCTAATCTGGAATCCCACCAGGCCTGAGCTATTTTCCATTCCCAGTGCTCTGCTGCTGAAACAACACAGACACCCTCCCCAGGGCCAGGGGTGATCACAGAAGTGGGCATGTGAGATTGCAGAGCTAGTTTTCAGGAATAGAGTTAGTTCAGATCCTCCAAACCAAGGACAGGCCAAAATAGCTGGCATAATAGAGAATTTGCCTCCTGGGCCTTATGTGGTCCCTTTTCCATCTATCCCAATCATGGAAAAATTACTGTTTCCTATAGATTTAAAAAAAATTACTGAGAGGATATCAAGATATCAAGTGATATATGCCTCCTGGGTATAATTGTTCCCAATTACAGAGTTTGTGCAAGTAGAGATAGTGAGAAATTCAGGCTGGGTGCGATGGCTCATGCCTGTAATCCTAGCCCTCTGGGAGGCTGAGGACTGCTTAAATTCAGGAGCAAGAGGAAAACCCTCATCTCTAAAAAATAGCCAGGTGCTATGGAGGGCACCTGTAGTCCCAGCTACAAGGGAGTCTGAGGCAAGAGAATTGCTTTGAGCCCAAGAGTTTGAGGTTACTGTAAGCTGTGATGCCACAGCACTCTATGGAGGGTGACAAAGTAAGACTCTGTCTCCAAAAAGAAAAAGAAAAAGATTCACTGGCCACCTTAGGACAAATTACTAAAGATGTTGCAAAAAGCATTATGACATACCTAGTCTCTAAATTACTTAGGTCATGTGGTTTTAACAAAATAATTATATCTTGTATAGATAATTGCTACAAATCTGCATCTAAAATTGAGATTACAATAGGTTAGTGCTTACAGATCTTTTCTAACTTTGCTTTTGGCTTCTGGTTTGGGCCTTTGTTGCTTAACAGGTTTTAAAGGGTTAATGAGTGGCTGCCTACCTCCTTCCCCATCTGGCCTAGAGTACTTAGTTGGCTATAAGCCTCTTGGCTCTAAGTCCCTTGGCCATTAGGGTCCCACCGAAGGCCTGGATGGACCCAAGGCAGGTAATCACACCACCCTGGCAATGACAGGACAAAATGAAAGCTTAGCCTTTGATGTTGCGTCTGGCATAGCTCTGCCAAGAGAGGGAAATGGGAAATAAAAAACCAAAATCTTAACCCCCCCCAACCAAATGAACAGACCTTCTTCTGGTCAAGGGGATCACAGAGAAACTTTAAAACTGAGTTCCCAGCCATGGCAGGATGATACTTTGTCATCCCTTAACCCCATTAGGCTTTCCTCCCTAAGGCTAATTAGAACCTTTGGAATGCCTTTCGCCACCCCTGATTTCAATCAAAGCAGCTCCTCCCTTGCACGGTTTCAGCGCTACAACAGACCAGCATTCTTCAGACCAGAATGGCGTGGTTCGGGTCAAACTACAGAGAATGGTCAGTGAGTATCCATGTTCTCTCCTTCAACTTTTGAGGTCAGAGGGCCAAAAACTCCACTGTGGATCATTCTAGTGCTGCCATTTTCTGAACATGAATCCCATGAAGTAGCAGGAAGCTCATTTGTGCGCTTTCATGTGTTTTCTTTCATAAATATTCATGCTCCTCCTATACTCTGTTAAATATGTATATTCGGCCCACCTGCTCGGCATAATTCTTTCTCCCCTAGCCTTTGCGTGACGTGTATGCTCGAACCTATTGCTTCCTAGCCTGTCCAAATCGCCACCCTGCAGGCTGAGCCCTGTGAGAAATAAAGATCGCTTTTCCAAAAAAAATAAAGTATGCTGAGCAGCTATTATGCGCCAGGTGCAGTGCTTCATGCTATGGGTACAAAGATGAAATCCATGACTAAATTTCATGGAGTTTGTGGTTTAGTTGGATGAGACAAACTAATGAATTTAATTACGTAAAGTTAAGACATAGGTTTGTTTTGGCTAATTGATGTATTTAGTCTAAGAACTAAAACAGTACTTGGTGAATAACAGAGGGTCCATTAAATATGTGTTAATGAAATAAAAATATGCTAAGTTCTAAGCCAGGAGTCTACACTGGCTGCTGTGGGAATGAGATGATTCAAGAAACACATTGAAAAAGAGGACACCTGAGCTCAGTCTGAAAAGGATGAATAAGTTATTCAGAATAAGAAATGCAGAGAAGGTATTTTGGACAAAGGCAAGAAGAGGAACACGGCACGGGAATTTTACATAACACATTTTATACAAGGACACTTTAACGATCGGATTTTATAAGAATTTGAGCAAGGAGTGGTAGGAGGCTCTTTGCGATGGATATATACGGGCAAGGCTATGGAGTATCTTATTTACCATGCTATGAAGTCTGCATTTTGTTCATTGTCATAGTTGCATTTTTTATAAATCTCTTGATTAAGAGTTAAATAGATTGGAGGAGATAAGTGTAGAGGTAGAGTGCACATCTAGGAGGCTACTGCAAGAGATGAAGCTTTTGGTGATAAAGATAGTGACCCTGAGCTAGCTTCAAAGAGATAGGTAGCTAATCGGAGATATTACCCTTCTTCATGGATTATCAAGCCTTTATGTGTCAAAACCTTTTCTTTCAGGGAAAATATGAACATTCCCTTCACTTTAGTTGGCAGAAAGCTCAGTATTGATTTCTACTAAATACTGTACAGGTTGGTTAGAATTGGCTCTTCTAGGAATAAAACTATTCCAATTACCCTCTGTAGTTTCGATATGCTTTTTAAATTTCAAATATTTTTGTTTTAGTAAATTTATATATAATAAAATGCACATATATTAAATGCATAGCTTTATGAATTTTGGAAATTATATACACCTATGTAAACACCACCTACATTGAGATCTAGAATATTTCCATCACTCCATAACATCACCATGTTCTGTGCCTGGTGCTGCCAGGGCAAAGATGTCTTCCTGGTAGATCCTCTCTGTTTTGAGCAATCAGTTTGAGATTTCTATTGTGTTGGGCTTCATTTACTCAGTTTTATTTTTGTGAGGTACATTTATATCATTGATATCTTAGTAGTTAGTTCCTTTTAGTATCCCATTCACGGACATTTGAATTGTTCCAGGCTTTCGACTACTAAGAATAAAGCTGCTATAAACTTTTCATTAAAATCTTTTCCTTGTGGAAATAGTTTTAATTTCCCTTGAGTAATACCTAGGAATGGAATTACTTGGATATAGGGTAGAAGTATGTATTGTTTTATAATAAACTGTCAGTTTCTCCAAATGTTGGTAATGGTTTTTTCATATTCTTGTTAATATTCATTATTGCCAGTCATTCTGATACTAGCCTTTTAGTGAGTATGAAATTGTATGTTTTTTTCTTTTTTTGGCTGGGGCTGGGTTTGAACCCACCACCTCTGGCATATGGGACCAGCGCCCTACCCTTTTGAGCCACAGGCGCTGCCCATGAAATTGTATTTTATTGTGTTTTTAATTTCTACTCCCTTGATGACTAATGGCGTTGAATACTTACTGATCATTTGTATATGTTTTGAAGTATCTATTTAAATATTCTGATATTTTTAAACTGGGTATCACTTAATTATTGGTTTGAGAAGTTCTTTATAATTTTGGATAACAGATTTAAATCACATTATGTATTGCAAATATCTTCTCCCAGGCCCATTTATTTGCTTAGTAGTATCCTTTGATGAGGAGAAATTTTTAATTTTGATGAAGTTCAAGTTATTTTTTCTTTCATGATTAGTGCTTTTGATGTCCTAAGAAATCTTAGCATAGATCATTTTTTTTTAAGAAATGCTATGGTTCTAATTTTCATTTTCCCTCCTCTTCTGAAATTCTAATTTCATGTGTATTAGACCATTTAATATTGTCATATAGGTTTTAAATCCTCTGTTTACTTTTACTCATTCGTTTTTCTCTTTTTGCTTCAGTTTGGATACTTTCTATCGACTCATCTTTGATACTTCTTTCTTAGACTTTCTAGTCTGTTATTAACCTTATGGGATAAATTCTTTATTTCTGGCATTATAATTTTCAGTTTTACCCTTTCCATTTTGTTCTATTTTGTAATTATCACTTCTTTGCAGAAATGTCAGATGTGTTCATTCGTGTTTTAATTTTTTCCACGTATTCTGTTTTTGGTGCTAATTCCAAAATGATTTTCTCTGGGTCAGTTTCTAAATTTTTTTGTTTTGTTTTGTTTTTTGCAGTTTTTGGCTGGGGCTGGGTTTGAACCCACCACCTCCGGCATATGAGGCCAGCACCCTACTCCTTTGAGCCAAAGGTGCCACCCTAATTTTTTCTTTTTTACTTTGAGTTGAAGTCACATTTTCCTGCTTCTTCACATAGCTTGTATTTTTCCCCTTCTATGACCAACATAATGTAGAAAAATAACAGTAGAGGTAGAGGTAAATAGTATTTATCTTTAGCAAAGGGTGTGTTTTTTCCTCTAAAGGACTCTTACTCTGGCTTTCCTGGCTTCAACTGCTAGGTTTGGAAAGTAGGTAGAGTGGAAAGTCTAATCTGTATTCTGAGGTTATGGGAGCTTTCATTAGATTCAGTTTAATTCTGGCTTCAAATGTTTTGAAGGAAGGATTAGTACTTTCCTGTTGGCACGGCTTGACATATGAGAATCCAAGAGAATCTAGTGGTCTTTACCTGCTGTACAGAACAGCCACCAGCTTTTGCAGTCTCTGAGGGAGTTCTCTTAATCCTGTATCCCTGTATATCTTTTTACCTTGCTGTTCTGTCCTTATTCTTTGGTGGACTTTGGACTCAGCCAAGGGGATTTTCTGTACTGAAGGGAGATTTTACTCTCCTGTCTGCCCATCGTGGGCCACTGCCACGTACTCGGTGAAGGTTCAGTGCTGCTCTGAGCTTTCTGACCTTGCCCTCTGCACTCACTGGCTGTTCCCTGGCTCTTGCATAATCCTTGGTATACCATACAAGTATCTCTCCCAATCCCCTGTTCTACCCAGCCTTCCATATCACACCCGAAGCAAGTGAATATAAAGTTATCTTATGGCCAGGGTTTCTCAGGCATCTTGTCTGTACCGTCAGCCCCCACACATAACCATCCAAAACTTGTTGAAGGCCGGGTCAGCTTTTCCACACTCCTGTTAGTGGCAGGTTCACTCTGCCTGCTCTCGTTCTACCAGGGATAAAAGCAGTCGTGGGTCTTCCTTCTCTTAAAAGAATTGTTCCTTTTGGGAATTAGTTCACTTGAGTTTCTTTAAGTTCAGTTTTGTTCGTTCTTCAGCTTTTTGATAGTTTCTAAAAACGCCATATGTTTTTAGCTTATCCAACTTGTTTTTGCTGTTATTGTGAGGGTAGTAGTTATATGAGACTTTCTATACCCTAACAAGACACAGACATACCTTAATTTTTAATTTTAGCATTCTTCTTATTAAAAACATATCTTTTATCATTGAGCATGAGAAATCTTTTTGAAAGTGGCTTAGTTCCATTAGCAGGAGAGTTAAATGTGTACACTGTTAGGTTGGTGGGGTCAGATCTATTATTCGGGTGTCAGTGAATTGGGAAGACTGCCTTGGGCCCAGGATTTTGTAGTCATCTGAGTAATAAAGCAGGGGGATAGGAGATGGAGAAGAAAAGTTAAGGAGATGGTTCTGCTAGCTCATACCCATGGTTGTGCATACACATACATGTAAGGAAATACGTCCTTCCATGTTACAAGTAAATGAGTTTGCACTCTGAGTGGAATTTCCTGCAGGGGAGGGACAGCTGTCCCATGCTGCCCCAGCTTTTGCACTATCCTCTTGGAGTCACCCCCTTGTAATTGCTGCCACTGTGATGGTCTTAGAGCACTGCTCCCTCCCTTAATAATCTAGGACAAGTGCTGAAAAATGAATTGTGGCAGATTTGTTTTGTGTAAGCCTAGCTAAGCTGGAATTGCATTTCCCAGAAGTCCCTTCCTTGCATAGGTCTGAGTTAGGGGGCCATAAAAGACCACTCACACAAGATTGGAAAGGTGAAGAGGTAGTCATATTCTTTTTATGTCTGGAAGGTCAATCCAGAGGCACCAGGTGCTTCTGCTGCTCAAGCCCATTATCATTTATCTTCTGGCTCATTTTTCTGGCCGGCACACGAAAAGCCTGCAGCAATTTTTGTTCCTGCTGTATCCTTTTTGGTTTCTCTGACTCTGCACCACGTGCATGGTTAACTCTGTGAGGACGTTGTGTCATCAAAATTGGAGGCTTAGAGGCAGTGAGAACCAGCAGGGTCTGGTCAGTCTCTGCGGGTTCCACTTGGCCTTTGTTCTCTTTCACTTCAGGTCCATCTTTCCTACCCAACTTCCTGCCCTGCTTACTTCTGTGTTCACAGCACCAGATGCAGAGCCAACAGCTTCACGTAGATGGTTCAACAAGATCCCACAATTGCCTATGATCAAATGCCTGTAATAAGTCTCTTATGAAGTATACATAGTCATTTTGTTCTCTGATACATGAGTCTTCCCTTCACAGCTGTAGTCCAGCTGAAATGAGGCTCATCTGGTAAGCAAAATTTTACCCATATTGGGGAATAATAAAAGAGATTGAAAACTAGAGAAATATTAACCCAGACAATGTGATCAATTTTGGGATCCTTTTTTTCCCAGCTCCAATTTTCCCTACACAACCACCTTCCCCAATTCCCATTTCATAGACTTTATTTATTCCCTTCTACCTTGACTATGATTAACTACCTTGGTTATTATTAACTACCTTGATTCATCAGGTTTAGGCCAAGAAAAGGAAGGCAAGAGAGCAGCTTGAATCTTCCTTTCTGCCTGCTTAAGACCTGTTCCCATGGTCCTTAACTCCTCCTAAAGGTCTATCTTCTTTCCCCTATGACGTCAGGAGTTCCAGTACTCTTCCAAAGAAGAATGGACATGAACTAAAACATAGAGAATTTGACAGGATAACCAAAGCAATGCAAAACCTCCACATTCAAAGAGAACAATGTACACATTGAGTAGCAAATTTTCTTTGCCACAAACATGCTGTCAGTATTTCGTACAGTCCATTACCAAGGCAAATTATATGAACCTGATCTCGCTTTCTCGGCAGGGTTGACATCCTCACTCATTTGTGATTTCTTTCTGTTCTTGATGTTTGTTTTAACCTAGTTTTAACTGGTACAAAATTTTTGTTAATCGGGAAGAACAACAGGCTTTGGGATTTCCCAGGCTTTGTGCCCCTCCATTGAAAGAAGCTTTTGTAGGGGAGATATTTGGGGTTGAGACATACCATGTACACAATGGCCTACTCCTGTCATGGCTTTGGTAGGCCTTCGCATACTTGGATGTTTTATATTTTCCTCCTAGCTCAGTTACATTTAGTTCTTGCAGAAGGTAAGATATTAACAACATCCACAATTCAGGCAGATGTCACAGAAATTAAGATGTGTCAGGCTGGAATAGTAGCAGTGAAAGGGGTTAACAGTGGGCATGGCTTGGCTGATCTATGGTGTCTGCCTCAAAGACTATATATATAAAAGGATTTGAATATATATAGTCTACATACATACATATATAGGGATATTAGCCCTTTTATGATATATGGTACAAATATTTTCTTTTCTTTTCTTTTTTTTTTTCTCTAAATTTCAGATTAACATGGGGGTACATATGACTAGGTTACATAGTGTGCTTTTGTAAAGTTATAGTCTAAGTTGTAGCTGTGTCCTTCATCCAGGAAGTGTGCCATGTGCAATGTACTCTTTGGGTGGGAAGTTACCCAACCCCTTTCCCCTGACTGCTACTTGAATTTAATGGGTTTTTTTTCTCTCACGTGAGCCTGTGGTTATTAATATACTATTTCCAGTTTAGTACTGAGTACTTGTCCATTCTTGTAATACTTTGCTTAGGAGAATGTTCTCCAAATCCATTTGTACAAAAGATACAAACTATCTTTTTATGGCTGAATAGTATTCCGTGGTATACATAAACCACAATTTATTAATCCATTCATGTGTTGAAGGGCACTGGGGTTGTTTCCACATCTTTGTGATTGTGAACTGGGCTGCTATAAACATTCTAGTACAAATGTCCTTATGGAAAAAATGTTCTTTTTTTTCTTTTGAGTATATATCTAGTAATGGGATTAGAGGATCAAATGATAGGTTTACTTTTAGCTCTCTGAGAAATCTTCACACTTCTTTCCATAAAGGCTGGACTAGGTTGCAGTCCCACCAATAGTGCATGAGTGTCCCCTTCTCTCCACACCCAGGCCAGCATCTGTTGCTAAGGAACCTTGTGATATGTGACATTCTCCCTGGGGTTGGGTCATATCTCACAGTGGTTTTTATTTGAATTTCTTTGATTATTAGGGATGCTAAGAATTTTTCATGTGTTTGTTGTCCATTTATCTGTCTTCCTGAAAAGGGTTTCTGTTCATGTCTCTTGCCCAGTTTTTAATGGGGTTGTTTACTCTTTTCTTGTTGATTTGCTCGAGTTCTTTGTAGATTCTCGATTAGCCCTTTGTTGGACTCGTAGCATGCTAATATCCTCCCCCAATCTGTAGGTTGTGTCTTTGCTTTGTTACTTGTGTGTTTAGCTGTGCAGAAACTTTTTAACTTGATCAGGTTCCATTTATCAATTTTTATTGTTGCTCCTATTGCCAGCAGGGTCTTTTTCATAAATTCTTTCCCGAGGCTGATAAGATTAAGAGTCCCCCCCCCACTCTTTCTTTCTTTTTTCCTTTTTTAAAAAATAATAATAACAATGTTTAAGATAAGGACTAGAAACAAAAAACTTGTAAAGAATGAACAAAGATAAATACATTAGGAAAAGAAATCAGATACTGTTGCAATGAAATATTGAGCAATAATAATAATGCAAAAAAAGTAATATCACATTGTCAGATAAAAGTATGTCTATCGTAGAATGCTTGAATTCTGAGGTTCAGCTAGAATGCTGAGGTTCAGCTAACTTTTTTTTTTTCAAAGTCTCAAAAAATAGAGAATATTTATTTATTTATTTATTTTGTAGTTTTTGGCCAGGGCTGGGTTTGAACTTGCCACCTCCGGCATATGGGGCCGGCGCCCTACTCCTTTGAGCCACAGGAGCCATCAAGAGTATTTATTTTTATAAATAAAAATAGAGGATAATTTCTAAAAATAGATCATGCCAAATCGTATAGACAATAGAAAAAGAAGAAATACTTCAAAATCATTCTGCTTTATCTGAATATACCTGATATTAAAATTGGAAAAATATATTATTATAAAGGGAATTAAAAATTAATGTTTAGGTACTGTACTTTGGTCAAAATTAAGTACAATTTATATGAGAATTAGTCACTATTTTCTTTTCTTTTCCCCCCTTTTTTGAATACATAATCATTTACTACTTGTTTGTTACAGAATACACAAGACAAAATACGAATAGCAAACAAAATTTTTTTTCCTTGTTATGTTTTTACCAAAGTCTAAAAAAAAAGATGACTAATATGTATAAATAAAAGTAAAAAATAATTTCTAAAAAAAAAAAGGCAAAAGTGGAAACCTAATATACACATGTATATGTAAGAAAAATAAATTAAAAATAAAAATAAATAAATAAATGAGGATGCAATATCTTAAACAACATATTAATAAGTTGAATTAAAACTTGTTGTTCAAATAATATACTTTGGTCAAAATTAAATCCAATTTATGTGAGAATAAGTCACATATTATTTTCTTCTCTTTTTTTTTCTTGCCCCCCCCTTCTTCTAGGGTTTTATAGCTTTGTGTTTTAGATTTATTTATTTTTTGAGACAGAGTCTTAGTCAGTTGTCCTGGGTAGAGTGCCATGGCATCATAGTTCACAGCAACCTTAAAGTCTTGGGCTCAAGTGGTCCTTTTACCTCAGCCCCATGGTAGCTGGGACTACAGGTGCCCACCACCATGGGTGGTTAGTTTTTCTATTTTTATTTATTTTATTTTTTGAGACAGAGTTTCTCTTATTAACCCTTGGTAGAGTGCTGTGAAGTCACAGCTCACAGTAGCCTCCAATTCCTTGGGCTTAGGTGATTCTCCTGTCTCAGCCTCCCAAGTAGCTGGGACTACAGGCACCTGCTACAATGCCCGGCTATTTTTTTGTTGCAGTTAGGCCAGAGCTGGGTTTGAACCCATCACCCTTGGTATCTGGGGCCGGCGCCCTACTCACTGAGCCTTCTATTTTTATTAAAGATGGTTCTTGCTCTTGCTTAGGCTGGTCTCAAACTCCTGAGCTCAGGTGACCCACCTGCCTCAGCCTCCCAGGGTGCTAGGATTACAGGTGTGAGCTAATGTACCCACCTTGTGTCTTAAATTTAAATCTTTTATCCACCATGAGTTAATTTTTGTAAGTGGTGAGAGGTGCAGGTCTAGTTTCCATTATTTACATATGACTAACCAGTTCTCCTAGCACCTTTACTGAACAGGGATTGTATTCTCCAGTGTATGCTTTTGTTTGCTTTGTCAATGATCAGAGAGCAATGTGAGGCTGGTTTCACCTCTAGAGTCTCTGTTCTGTTCCATAGATCTGTGTCTTTATTTTTGCCAATAACATGCTGTTTTGATCACTATAGATTTGTAGTAAAATCTGAAGTCTGGTCAAGTGATGCCTCCAGATTTGTTTTTATTTCATAGAATTGCATTGGCTATTGGGTTTCTTTCTGATTCTACACAAAACATAGAACTTTTTTCAAGATCTCAAAGACCATATTTGTTTTTATACACCATTGATTATATCCTCAATGTACAACATGGTGCCTGACACAGGTGTTCAAAAACTTTTTTTATTTTTTGGGGGACAGAGTATCATTCTGTTGCTCAAGCTGGAGTGATGTGGTGTCAGCCTAACTTATGGCAACCTCAAACTCCTGGGTTCAAGTGTATCTCCTGCCTCTACCTCCCGAGTAGCTGGGACTAAAGGTGCCCACCACAATGCTCAGGTAGTTTTTCTATTTTTAGTAGAGACAGAGTCTTGCTTTTGCTTAGGCTAGTCTCATAACTCTTGGGCTCAAGTGATCTCCTGCCTTGGTCTTCAAAAACTTTTAGTAAATGAATGAATTACTGAAGATGTGAAATGCACTGAAATGCATCTCACTTCAAGTCACAGATCTAGTAGAAACTGAGCCTGGGTGCAACTGCTGCCCTACCTCTTAATGATGACTGTTGGCAAGGATGTGATCAGTTTGTTTGATTTTGTAGACCTGCCACCCTTCCCTGCAGAGGCAGAACCACACAGGGGCTGCCAGCAGCAAGCTGTGGGGGAAGGGAGAAGGGCTGAACTTTACTGTGGTCCTTCTGTTTCTCCATGAACTGTTTCTACAGTTCCACGAACTCCCTAACAGAGTTTCACATATTTGTGGCTGTTCAACAGTAGAATTTTCCCTCAAAATGTGTTACTCTAGATCTGTGGTTCTAAGTGGTGTTAACAGGATGCAAAACCTTTAAAAACTTTTGTCGCCCATCACGCACTGTAAGTGAACAGCTGTGTTATTAAAGCAAATATTTTCTCAATGTCATGAATTTTGGATAAATATTATCATGGATTTAAATGTATTTTATTCAAACTAGGAATCATCAATGGTTGATTTTTGTTCGCTATATACTTCCAAAATGAATTTTAAAATCCTGACTCACTTCCAAGTAACAATTACAGTGTTTACAGAATCACTGAGCACAAAGGAAATCATTATCTTGAAAGTCCTTCTGCTTTAAGTTTTGTTTTGTTTTTCCTCTTACAGATGTCCTTAAGCTAGGGCCAAACAGTTTTGCATTTTTTTCTTTAGCTGACTCTGATTTTCATAGTCTCTTTTTGGAAATTTCCAATGGGGATTCTACATTATTCTGTCATGATTTTTAAAAATTCACATCAAAAAAGGAAAAAGCAAATTCTAAAAATGTACTGCAATTTAAATCAAAGTAAATAATTTTAAAGATTTTGCTAGCATTTTTGCTCGTTTCTGTAGGGGATAAAAAAGAAAAGAAGACACGGTTCCCATCCTTTAAGGACTAATTTGGGCCAGTCTGTATGTATACTCTCATGGACAGCTGTTCAGTTGGGTGATTTTGGAAAATCTACAAGGAAAAATAAGTGAGAATATAATTCTGGTCTTTGAGTGAAAGCATAAATATCAGGGATAAGACTGAATTTGTTAAAAAGAATGGTAACACCTGGATGGAATTGGAGACCATTTTCCTAAGTAACTAGTTGATCAACACCTAAATGCTCAGATGAAAGAAAATATCAGGGAACTCCAAGTCAGGGGGGAGAGGAGAAAGGGATGGGCAATTTCCCACTCAGTGGATACATCGCACACTTTCGGGACAAAGGACACACTGTAACTCTGACTTTAAATCTACAAAAACCAATTACATAATCAAAATGTATGTGCCCCGTATTATTCTGAAATAAAAAAATAAAAAAAGAATGATAACAGAAGGCATGATACCTAATAAGAATGATTACGCTCTCTTTTATGTGCTAGGCTCTGGGCTAAGAAGTCATTATTAGTATCTCTGCTTTACAGATGAGGAAAGTTAAGATCTGGTACCAAACAATTGACTACCTGACTACTTTCTGTCTCAGAATTAGTTCTGGATACAGAACGGCAGCCAGACAAATTGGTCAACCTAGAAACAATCAGCAGTAGGTCATGGAACCAAAAAAGGAGAGAGGAACCAAAACTGAAGAGCAGGAGTCTCAATATACTTGACTCTTTGTGATCAGCCAATGGGGGAATGTAACAGTGCTGAAATCAATGCATGAAAAGTTAACAGAGTAGCACCTGGCATACCGCGACAGTACTTACCTGTGAATGTTATTTTTCACTTTAGAACCTGATTTGGATGTAAATTTCTGCCTACAGAAAGGGCAGAACAAATCATTCTAATTGTTTTGAAAATAAATGTCATAAAACTGTGGAAAATTGAAAAAAAAAAAGAGAAACAAATGTTAAGTTCACATCCTTCTAAAATTAGGTCATCCTAAACTCTGGGCATAAGCAAAAGAGATGACAAAAAGCAACATTCAAAATTACTTTTAAAATGTAGGCCATTTCCTCCTCCCTTATGCCATAAACTTACTTTTTTTTTT
>NW_003852436.1:9846696-9856147 GCF_000181295.1 Otolemur garnettii | reverse complement strand
AAAAAAAAAGAACACATAAAATCCAAAAACTGGTGCAAGAAAAAGTAAATTTTTAAGAAATTCAAATGTTAGAATGGTAGTCAAAGACTTTCCGTCCCTAAAATCATTACTTCAGTGGGTTTGCGAGTGAGTGGTATTAAACCTTTAAAGAACAATTGATTAACACCTTTTAGAATACATGGTCTTCAAAAAAGTAGAAAAGAGATGTGAAATCTGCCCAGCTCATTTCATCAGATCAATGCTGTCTTGATCTAAAACCAGGCTAGAGTATTTACAAGAAAAGATAATTCTAGGTCCATTTCAACTATCCCTTTTTAAATGTCTTTAAAAAGTCATTTTGTGTTTTGTATTTTTATATTTTAATTGACAGATTGTAATTGTATATATTAGTGAGATACAATGAAATGTTTGGAGATATATAATATACATACACTGTAGAATGATTAAATCAGGTTGACTAACTTATCTGTTGCCTCTAATAATACTTTTAAAAAGCGCTTCGTTGCTTTAAGAACCTGGATAGTACCGAACTAGTAAGAACATTCGGGAAAGGGATTACTACTAACAATTATTACTATAATAAAGGGTAACCTTAACAAAGCACTTAAGGAGTGTTAAGGATGATGCTAATTACTTTACATGGTTATCGCAGTGATTCTTCACAACAAGATCTTATAAATATGAAATTAAGACTTAGGGAAGTTAACAAAGTAATGCCCAAGACCAATAAAACCAGTAACTAGTGAGGCTGGAATTAAACTCAGGCAGCCTGAGGTGGAGATATAATCAAATTCATATCATTCAACAAATATTTAATTGATGCCTATTGTTTGCAATGCAGGGAGTTCACTTTTTCTTCTTTTTCACTTTTAGTTTAGTCTCTATCCGGGAATATTTAATGGCAGAATTTTATCTTATTTTGTTTTGATCATTTAGGCTAATTTTCCAGTTAAGCCAAAAGGTGGCAGTTTAAGTCTCTCAAATTGATTCTCAGAAGGTGCAACCTAGCTAGGCCTCTGTAAATGGTCAAACTTTATGAAAAATGAAATGCTTGATATCGCCCAATATCTAGGTGCTTTCCTACTTGAATTCTTATGTTATATAAATGGAGTCAAAATGAATTTACCAGGTGTACCACCAGGTACAAAACATTGCATGTTTTTGTTAATAGAATTCTAAAGATGTATGTAGCACTGAGTAAGTGACAGATCCTCCTGTTACCAGAATTTCTTTCTTCAGTAGGTTCTTGGTCTCAGGGATTCTAAGAATGAACCCATGGATCACAGGGTTCTTACCACAGATCAGTGGTAAGACAGGATTTATTAGCCAGAAAGGAATACAGAAAAAGTAAAAAGCACCAGAGCTTCTGGCAAAGGAAAAGACCCAACTGGAAGTCTCCGTATGGGTCCTTTGTCTAAGGGTCTGTATAGTCTGGAGAATTACATTTGTCCAGGACATGATGGGTGGAAAAACAACTTTTCAAAGTTAATGAGTGTATTAACAAATGATTGAAGGCAATCCCTCCACTGGGGTAAGGTTATTAGGTCTTTGCAGTTTTTGTCTCAGGGAGAGAATTAGGGTGTATGCTCCCTACTCAAGGTGGAACCACCCAAAACCTTTCAGGCTGCTTTGTTCAGGACCTTGCGAGAGCCCAGAAGGTGTCGCCTGGAAAGGGCAGCCCGTGTGTGCCTAGAGATGGGCATCTGATTTCTGAGCTCACATGGGCCTAGAGAATGGGGGTCCCTGTATTGCTCTCCTTGACCAAACTCTAGTCAGGCTCCTCTGAGCCCTTTTTTCAACTAGCTTCCGTCTTTAGGTATGTCCTCAAGAGCTCAATATTTGCAAGGATCCCACTAAGGGATTCAGTTTAGCCAGAATCCTCACCCTCCAGATCTTGGGTCATCTTTGATATCTGATAAAATCCCTCATTCTCCTCTATTCCCCAGGTGATGACTGATCACCCTGGCCTGCCTTCAGCAAGAATCCAGTTAAATAGGCTTAGCTGGCATTCCCCTTAACCCTGGGTTTCCTCTTAGTGATTTCCATCCCCTTGACCCCTCCCTGCTCCCTGGCTATAAATTCCCACTTGCCCATGCTGTATTTGCAATTGAGGCCAATATCGCTCCCCAGGTTACCACACTTCTTTCTGTCATGGCTACAAAGCGGAGGTTCCCCTGTAATCCTCCTTTCAGGTTCAATAATTTGCTGGAATGTCTAACAAAAGTCAGGGGAACACTTTGCACATGCTTCCCAGTATATTACAAAGGATATAAAGGAGCAGCCAGGTGAAAGGGAGCAGAGGGCAAGGTATGGAAGGCTCCCAAGCACAAGAGTTTCTGTCCCCGTGGGTGAGGCGTATGTCACCCACCCAGCCCTGGGGAATGTTCCCTAACTTGGAAGCTCTCTGAATCCCATTGTGTAGGGATTTCTATGGAAATTTCTTTACATAGGCAGGACTGACTAAATTATTCACCATTGGTGATTGCCTTAATCTTGAGCCACCCTTCCTCTCCGAACCCCCTTAAGTCAGGGAGTGAGGCTGGGAGTTCCAACCCTCCTATTGTGCATTGATCTTTCCAGCTACCTGCCCCTTTCCTGAAGCCTCCTAGGGTTCCCAGCCCAAGATTCATCTCAGTAGCATAGGCAAGGCACTTATCACTCTGGAGTTTCCAAAAGTTTAAAGGCTATGTGCCAGGAACTGGGGACAAAAAGATGAAACATTTATTTATTTTTTATAACAGCTCTCTTGGTATATATTTGCTAAGTTGCACACAATTCTACACCGTGAAAACAATTTCTGAAATGCCCTGTCATAATTATAGTTTTTAACCTCAAAGAGATGAATCTCTTCTGTTTCCACATCTGATTGAGTAGTTTATGTAACTGAATTAGTCAGGAGTTGGGAATACTTATTAGTAGAAGGAGAGGCACTTGGAAACTGTTATAGCTGAGATTTCTAATAAAAAAATCCAGAAAATTTACAAACTTGGGTGGGATATAACTTAACTTATAGAAATAGTATATTCCATCTTTAAGAAAATTTCAAATGCAAAACATGACTTTATTTGTATTTTATATGTTCTTTGTGTTTAATATGTTCTCTCTGGGAGCCAGTACTTTTAAGTCAGAGGAAAACTCTGCCTTTTCCCCTTAGGCTTCTTCTGTGTAATTCGCAGTATGACAGATTTCCTGCCATGTTTATCTATCCATAGTTTACCAGTCCCTTTCTTTGCTGTGCCAGTTAGCAGAAGCTTTCCAAACCAGAATTTCACAGAACACCCCGGTTCGTTTCACAGAACACACGGGGTGTTCTGTGAAAACAATGTAGGCCATGACCCACTTGTTTAAAACAATGCAGGCCATGACCAACTTGATTAATTGATTATGTTGATTTTACACTCCCCCCCCACCTATGGTTCTCAAACCTGTTTTTAAAATGTTGTAGAATTCCAAATTCCGGCTCATGTACCCAATGGACAGCTAAAGCCATACACTCTGTGTATACCGGTGCTTGGAGATAGAGAAGGGTTTATTCTATTTGACCAAAGCAAGAAGACAGGAGAGAAACTCTCAGATCGTCCTTCTCAGAGTTGAGGCAGTGAGCTTTCATGCAGGGTGGGGGCTGGCAAGGTGGGGAGAAGTCTGTGTTGTTCTTAGTCTCAGATAACACCTAGAGGAAACAGACGGGGGATCAGCAGCTGGTTCCAACTTGTTCAGGGGCATTCATTCCTTCCGCAGAACAAACTACAAAATTTTCTTGTGATCCTGGAGTTGTCTCATACTGTCTGAGAAAAAAACGAAACAAAAACCATCCAAAACCAGACACCAGCCCTTAATGATTACTGTGAGAGTGAAGGGTATTGGGCAGGAAGCAAGTGGTTAACGTGTGTAAACAACCAAGGGCCCAGTCCAGTTGTGTGTTATTTTAGTCATTAAACATACTTGGGCACTAAAATCTGAAGGTCCCTGGCTACAAAATCACTGGATTACAATTATACACTGGGTTAAGAGAAATGTTGATATCCGATGGAAGTAGAATTTGAAAATTTTGCCCTTATTTATTATTGTACCCTGATTAGCGATGCTTTAATTTCAATAATTGGTTTTGTGTGAAGATCTCTAGGATAATTTTCCTGTTGTTCCCAAGTTGTTATTAAGATTAAGAGCTGAGGCGATATCAAACATCCTGATTTTACGTACACAATTAGAGCAGCCTCCTCTCTACAAGCTTTCCTAGAGGGCCCAGCACTGGCCTCCTGCTCCCACACCCTAGTCATAAAACAGGTGGGGGAGGTATAAGGCCACGCTGCCTCTTTAGGGAGGTAGGGCCATGGCTGATTTACCAAAGACACACCTGGATGGGGACCTAAGAAGGGCCAGAGAAGAATGACGTCAAAGTCCTGCTGTTCCTCTTCTTCCCCCAGGGAAATTACTTAACACTTCCAGGGGAGGTACGAAGGGGTCATAAATACTTTTTTCAAGAATTCCAGAAAGGGTTGGGGCAGGGCCCAGAGGAACTAGAACTGGGTGGTCACTGGGCTGTAAGGGCTGGAGGAGGTGGGGTGACCTCCTACTGCGGAGTCCTACTTGCCTGCCTAAAAAAGCTGGCTAAAACCCAGGGCAGAGGCTTCTCAGGGTCAGAGGTGGGAGATGACGACTGGGCAGGCTACTCAGCCCGCAGTACTCAGTACTCAGCTACCTGCCCTTGTCTGTGAGGGGATCAAAAATCTCCACTTGTTTAGGTTTTTTTTTTTCCTCTTAAATCCAAGAAGAATTCTGTTGTTGTTGTTTTCCACCTGGGTCCTGGGGTATTTTGTAATGCAGAATTGGGAGATTCTGGGGAGATTGTGGGGAGGATGAGCTGAGCTAGGCTGAAGGAAAACGGGAAGGACTTGGACACAGGTCAGTTCAACCATAACACATTTAAGATGGGGAGAGAATAAAGAAGGAGAGAGAACTGAGACTTGGTAGCCTGGAAGGTGTGCGCTGAAGGTCATGGCGGATGAGCAGCTTAGGAAGAGCTGGAGCAAGTGAGCGATAGGAGAGGAGAGAAGAAAGGATGTGGGAACTGTTGCTTTCCACCCCTCTTAATGCTTTTCAGGAACACAAGAATGGAATCCTTTTAAATTTCTCTTGGTAATTGGAGTGAATATCTGTATAAGCAGAGAGGAGCCATATCTATGTGCCAATAGTGTACAATACCAGCTCGAATATCCTAATCACAGGCATGAAATTGTCCTTTGGGTTGGCAACATTGTCTATGTTTTAAATACTGCAATATACATGTAGGGAAATAGAACCATATCTGTATAACTCCTATGAATTGACAATATAAGACTAGCAAATAATGTTGAAAAACTGCAATTAGAAGATAGTAAAAAGTCCAAGACTGTAATGGCCCTAGGAGTAGAGTTAAAGGAATTTCTGACATTCCAAGTTGGAAGGAACAGAGCCATGTGGTATATAGGATTGGGCCATATGGTGCAGGAAGTTGGCAGAGAAGTAACAAGTGCCCTGGAGAGCTAATTGGAAAAGCATGTCCCTGAGAAGCACGGAGGTTAATAAAATGCTCTGTCTGGCGTCCTGCCCCGATACCTGTTCTCCATCACACGTGGGGCCATGTAGCATCTCACGAAGTTTGGCTCAGGCCAGGAGTAGTAATTTGCCATCAGAAAAATGAAAGAATTCCTGGACTGCTGCCTCATCCTCTCTCATGACGATGATTGTACCTAACACATATTGAGCAAAGACATACAGTCGTGTACAGCGTAACAGCATTTGGGTCAGTGATGGATTGTGTAGATGACGGTGGTCCCACAAGATTATAATGGAGCTGAAAATTCCTGTCCCCTCCCGTAGCCATCCTAATGCAGCAGCACAGTGCGTTACTCACATTTGTGGTGACGCTGGTTATATAAAAGCATACACACTGCACTGCCAGTTGTGTAAAAGTACGGCACATTAAATTATGTCCAGTATGGCAATACTTGGTAGTGATAGTAAATGACCATTAGACTGATGTGTGTATTTACTACCCTGTACATTGTTATCATTATTTTGAGTGTACCCCACTTCTACTTACAAAAAAAAGTTAACTGTACAACAGCCTCAGGCAGGTCCTTCAGGAGGTAATCTGGAAAAAAAAATCCATTGTGATCACAGAAGGTGACAGCTCCAGACCTGTTATTGCCCTGCAGACCTTCCAGTGGGACGGGACGTGGAGGTGAACGGCAGTGAGATGGAGGATCCTGACCCTGTGCAGGACGAGGCTAATGTGTGTGTTATGTCTTAGATTTTAAAAGAAAGTTTAAAAGGTAAGAAAAGAACTTAAAAAATTTAAAAATAGAAAAAAAAATGTATAAAGATACAAAGAAAAATATTTTTGTATAGCTGTCAGTGTGTTTATGTTTTAACCTAAGTGTCACTACAAATGATTCTAAAAGTTAAAAAGATTAAGTGTATAAAGTAAAAAATGTCTAGTAAGCTAAGGTCTATTTATTGTTAAAGAAAGAAAGAAATTTTAGGCTGGGTGTGGTGGCTTGTGCCTATAATCCTAGCACTCTGGGAGGCTGAGACAGTCTGATTGCTTGAGCTCAAGAGTAACAGAGACTCTGCCTCCCCTAAAAAGCTTTATTAATTTAGTGTAGCCTAAATGTACAGGCTACATCGGTGTAAAGTAATGTCCTAGGCCTTCATATTCACTTCACTGTCGCTCATCCAGAGCAACTTCCATTCCTGTGAGATCTAGTCATGGAGTGCCCTGTACAGGTGTGCCATTTTTTTTTTTATCTTTCATACTATATTTTTACTCTGTGTGTGTGTATGTGTGTATATATATATGTATATATATATATGGGGAGAGACAGAGTCTCTTACTTTGTCACCCTCAGTAGAGTACCCTGGTGTCATAGCTCACAGTAACCTCAAACTCTTGGGCTCCAGGGATTCTCTTGCCT
This sequence comes from Otolemur garnettii, assembly GCF_000181295.1. Taxonomy (NCBI): domain Eukaryota; kingdom Metazoa; phylum Chordata; class Mammalia; order Primates; family Galagidae; genus Otolemur; species Otolemur garnettii. Next base: position 9,849,191 of record NW_003852436.1, on the reverse strand, counting down.
CAGCCTCCCAAGTAGCTGGGATTACAGGCCCCTCCACAATGCCCAGCTGTTTTTAGAGACAGGGTCTCTTGCTCAGGCTGCTCTTGAACTTGAGAGCTCAGGCAATCCACACTCCTCTGCTTCCCAGAGTGCTAGAATTACAGGTGTGAGCCACCTCACCCGGCCCTTACTGTCTGTTTTCTATGTTTAGATGTATGTGGATGTTTACCACTGTTACAGTCAACCGCAGTATTCAGTACAGTACCGTGCTATGCTGGTTCGTAGCCTGGGAGCAGAGGCTGCACTGTATAGCCTAGGTGTGCAGTAGGCTGTGCCTTCTAGATGTGTGTCAGTGCACTCTGTGATGTTCACCCAATGACAAAATCCCAGGTGACACATTTCTCAGAATGCACCCTGTTCTTAAGCACGGAATGAGTGTGTATGTGTGTGTGTGCACATGTGTGTAGGGTACTGTGTGTGTATAGACAATAGTGTGCTAAACAGTTTACACGCAGCATCTAATTTAATTTTCACCTCTATCTGAGTCATATATTATTACCCTTGTTTTATGTAAGAGACGGAGACTTAAGAAGTTTAAATAGTAATGTCTCATTGGCGTTCAACCCGTTTGCTGGTTTTTGATTTTTCTGGAGTTTGAATATGAGCTACCTAGGTATAGATTTCTGGGTATTTCTCCTGCTTGACATTTTCTGAGGTTCCTGCTTCTTCTCTGCCATTATTTTCTTCAAGTATTCCTTTTGTTCCTTTCTCTATTTCTCTTCCGGCGTTCCCACTGTGTGTGCATTAACCTGTGTAATTGTGTCTCCGTCTTGGATATTCTGCTTTATCTTTTTCCTTCTTTTTTCCTCCTTGGATTCAGTTTTAAAAGTTTCTGTTGATTTTTCTGCAAGTTTGCTGATTCTTTCCTCAGCTGTGTCCAGTCTATTCATGAGCCCATCAAAGGCATTCTTTGTTTCTCTGTTGCAACGTTTTTGATTTCTAGCATTTTCTTCAAGTTTTTTCTTAGAGTTTCCATCTCTCCACTCATCTATTTTTGCATGTTGTTTGCTTTTTCCACTAAATGCCTTTGTCATATTAATAATTGTTCATTTAAATTTCAGTGTGATAATTCCAAAGTCTCTACCATGTCTGAGTCTGGGTCTGATGCCTGTTTAGTCTCTGTATTTTTGGCCTTTTAGGATGCCTTATAACTTTTTTGAGAGTGTATCATATCTCAGGTAAAAGTAATTAAAACAAATAAGCCTTTTGTGTGAAGTTGTATATTAATTTGCCCAGGAGTTAGGACGGGTTTACTGTTTAGGGGTTGTGGCTGTAAGTGTTAGGGGCTAATACTTCATTCAGTGTTCTTGCCTTTGTTTCCATTCTTGTATTTACATTTTCCTGGAGACCTAAATAGGATATGAGGCTTGCAGTTCTGTGAGCTGCAATCCTCTTTTTATATAGAAGACCTATAATATTGGTGAGGTGTAGGGGGAGGCAAAACATTACACAGTCCTGTGATGAGGTCTGGTTTTTAGTGAGCTGTGTCCCTGGGCTGACACTTTCTTAGTCACAAGCTTCTCAGTTTCTGCTCCCTTGCCTTACATAATACAGGAAGGGTACAGGAGGCTGGAGTTGGCTATTTCCCTTCCCCTAGGTCAGAATTGGGTAAAATTCTATTAGGCTCTTGTAAAATACAGATGCTCCTTGACTTATGAGGGGGTTGCAGCCCAATAAATCCATTGTAAGTCGAAAATATTGTAAGTTGGAAATGCATTCATATGCCTTAACCCACCAAACAGCATAGCTTAGCCCAGTCTACCTTGAACATGCTCAGAACACTTGCATTAGACCACGTTTGGGCAAAAACATCTAAGACAATGTTTCCTTTACAGTGAAGTGTGGAATAGCTCGTGTAATTTGTAGACTATTGTACGCCGTGTTGAAATTGCAGCCATCATAAAATCGAAAATCATAAGTCAATAGGTACGTTTCCAAATGGTTAGTTTTTCCTTCTTCTTGAAGGATGTACAAGGAAATTGTCCTCTGAGCTTCACAGTGCGAACATGGTGGGGATCCTAGAGGTAAGACTTAGACAAGTATGGGAAACCCCCCCCAGATTGCACATGTGCGAGTTAAACACCTTTAAAGGGTAGTTAGTCTCCATTGACCCTCCCAAAATTCCTCAATTACAGTTCTAACTCTTCCTACCAGCATTGGCTTCTGTTCCTAGTAAGCTGTGGCTTTCTGATTCTGTATATTTGTGTCTGCAATTTTAGGAGAAGCAGTTTGCTGTGTGCCTTCAATTCTCTGATAGATCTAAGAACGTTTGTGGATTTTAAGTTTGTGTGGCTTTTTCCTTGTTGTTAGGATGGGACTTTCCTATCCTGTGCATTAACCTTTGTAACTGTGCCCCACTGTTGTTAGGACTTTCAAACTCTTTATGTGTCAGAATGGAAACAAAAAGTCTCCCGGAGAGAAATTTAATAAGCTTATAGATTCTTTTTTTTTTTTTT
>NW_003852436.1:9838112-9845019 GCF_000181295.1 Otolemur garnettii | reverse complement strand
GAAAAGAAAAGCTAGAAGAGTGGAAGTTGTGGGCTTCCACTGAACTTTTGGTTTCAAGTTCTCATCGTCATAACTATAACCTACAGGTCAAGAGAAAGCTGCTGCTGTTGCCATAACTACGTCCACCACAAAGCTGATCCAATACTAAAGTCTGGGATCTGACTCCAAATTGTCATATGTGTCAGCCTGACCTTGCTTGTTCACCATCACAGTAGCATCTGCTACTCTGACTGTTATGACAGTATTGTCCCTAGTCCCGTATCTAATTAATAACTGTATTCTTTTTTGTTTGTGAGTTTGTTCTTTGTTCTGGTTCTCCAAGTCCCTACTTTGTATTCCATTTTCAGTTATTGGGTCCTTGTCTTCTTTCCCAATTCTGATTCTCTTGCTATCTTGCAACCCTGGCTTGTATCTCTGCTTGTCCTGCACAAAGTCCTGTCTTCCTGTTGTTGTTGTTGTTGTTGAGACAGAGTCTCACTCTGTCACTCTGAGTAGAGTGCCATGGGGTCACAGCTCACAGCAACCTCAAACTCTTGAGCTCAAGAGATCCTCCTGCCTCAGCCTCCCGAGTAGCTGGACTATCGGCACCTGCCACAACACCTGGCTAGTTTTTCTATTTTTCGTAGAGATGGGTTTCACTCTTGCTCAGGCTGATCTCAAACTCCTGAACTCAGGTTATCCATCCCCTTGCCTCCCAGAGTGCTAGGATTACAGATGTGAGCCACCACACCAGGCCTCAAGGTCCTACCTTCTGCAGAGCAGGACCTTGAGAGGATTGCCCCAACCTGTGACTTGTTTGCCAGGTTCTCCAGCTATTGCTTTCCTCGATGATTTGTCTGTTTATAACACCCCTGTTGAGTGAAAAAAGATTCATGATATATAATTGAAAATGGCCTATTATCAAAAGCATGGCATGTATCATATACATTTTATTTCTGTGTGTGTGCATGCACATGTGTGGAGGGTACAAAGGCTGAGATTATAAACATGAAAATATTAACAGTGGACATTTCTGCGTTGTTGAATTAAGACAATTTTATTTCCCTTTTGATGTGGAAAAAGTATCTATTCTTAAATTTCTATAGTGAGTATGCATTACGTATGTGAAAAATATATTCAGGACTGTCTTGGGAGCATATTACAGGTTTGCTTATCTCTGGTTGATTGAATTGGGAAAGAAGCTTACAATTTTTTCCTGAAATAACCAAATAGAGAACCAAGATCAAAAATATACTGTGTGGTGTTGGCACTCTGTGTGTGCAAATGTCAAGGCCAATAAGGTCCATCACTACTCTTGTTATACTTAAAATATGTATAATAGAACTATAGAAATTACCTTGTGAGATAACTGAAGCCACAGTTCTTATAACACTATTATCCTTCAAAGATTTAAATATCACACACAATTGGAGTCATCAAACTGGTAAGAGAATCACTTTTATTTTGTACAACTGCATTAGTTTTCTGTGCTTTTCAGCCTTGAGAATATCATAAATGACACGAAGCTGTCAGCAGATTTCCCAAGAATGAGAAGCTTAAAGGCAATTTCTCTCAAGAATTAGAAGGAGTGGCAGTTGTGTGTCCCTCAGCCGAGAAGGACGCGTTGAGGTTGGCAACCCATCAAGGACAGTAACTATCATGGCTTCCAGTGCTTTGGCCAAACCTCAGATGCGTGGCCTCTTGGCCAGGCGCCTGCGGATTCATATTGTTGGAGCATTTGTTGTATCCCTGGGGGTTGCAGCCTTCTATAAGTTTGCTGTGGCTGAACCAAGAAAGAAGGCATATGCAGATTTCTACAGAAATTATGATTCTATGAAAGATTTTGAGGAGATGAGGAAGGCTGGTGTATTTTACAGCGTCAAATAATTTTGAAATACAAAGAATTTCTTTGGGCTGATTTACATAGACATCTGTCACTGACCTGTGTTCCTGAGCTATGAATATGAGTGATAAATAAACTATTAATAAATTCAAAAAAAAAAAGAACTAGAATGAGTTAACTTATAAGTCAGAAAAAAATAAGGCAAAAAATAAGGCAAATTTGCTATGTGCCAGGAACTCTTCCAAACATTTGGCAAGGATAAATTCATTTATTTCTTACAATGGCTCTAAGTTGTTAGTACTGTTACTCTTCTCTTTTTACAGATAACAAAATCCTGGGGGGCGGCATCAACTATGTTAGTACTAAAGTCCCATAAGACGAGACTATAATTGAATAAGTCACTTAAGTAGTATCCCTACTTGGGGGCCACTCTCAGAGAAATTTTAACTTTGTTCCCCTCAGGTGGAGGCCTTTACAAAACTTAACATTCATAGCTTATCAACAAGTGCTCTTCAACATTGCCACTGAAGCTAATACATTGTTCAAAAAGGATCTTTTTTAGTTAAATTCCAGAAATTTCCATAGTACCTGGAATATTCTATTTTTAAAATGTCAGATTATAGTTTCTAGAATATGGAATTCTATAGATAGAATCCAAGAATGAGATCTAATACTGTTTGTGTTACAAACCTGAGTAGCAGCAGCAGGTGACCTCATAGAAAGTTTTCATTTCACTAAAGTGATGAAAGAAAATGTGCCTTTTAGAGAATTATAAAACTGATGCTGGTCATCATCTTACTTAAGATACAACATGTAAAACCCATGATATGTTTTCACAAAAACAAAAAGCTTCTAAGTTTCAGGGATTATTTGGTTTCTAATATTTTTTTCTTCCCCTTCAAAAAGTGTCATTTTGTCACATGCTCTACAAAGACCCACTGTGGTGCTGGGTCTTCAGTGGAGGGGCATTGTCCACAATCTGAAGTTGCTCCTGGTTTCTGAGTCTGCTAGTACATTATGATGAACACGAATCTGTTTCTTATTACTGCGGCTCACCCCACAGATAGAGCAGTGCTAAGTCAAAGTATAAGAGACACTGAGTTCTCAATTGCTTCCTAATCAAAAGCAGAAACATCTATAGAATGCAAGGCCAACAAAGAAATCCTTGCTGTTATCAGCAGGGTCAAGAATTCTATAATCACTTCTCTATTCATGCTTTTTATTTTGTATTAGTCATATGCCGAAGGTGATCCTTTTATAGGATAAGCCCCCATCCTAAATTAGGTCGCTGTGTAAAGAGCTCTGGAGTGTTCTGTTGAGGGCATATGTCCTTGGGCTTGTGTGTGATCTGGAGAGAGTTACTTTAAATGCTGATGTCCTGGTCTTTTGGCCTTATGGGAACTTGGATTGCACTTTGTTATCCTGGCTGGGAATTCTGATGTTTTACAACTGCCTTGACTCACCTTGTCCAGATGACTGAATAGATGATTGGAGGTTTTTCAGACCATCTTTGTCTACACTGGTTGTGGACGCGGTGCCTGAAGAGCCTAAGGAATCTAAGCAAACATATGTATGAATTATCTAATCCTGAAAGGTTCCTTGTGTGGGAAAACTACTTTGTTCCTCAGTGTCAATGAGGCTTCAGTAACTGTTGACTACGTGAATTCTAAAAGGGCATCTTCACATTACCTTAGCCATATGATCAGATAGATATGAAGAAATTGTTTCCATGACAGCATTGGCTAGAACCTACATCTGGTTGCTTGGAATCAAGTCAGGCTTTGAAATGAATGGTAAGCATGTCCCCACAAGTTTACTAATAGGATGCAACATGACCGCCCTCAAAATACTTATTGCATAAATAAGCTACATTGGCTTATCATGGGCTCAAATTCTGACTCTGTCACTGAAGCTGGGCTAACCACTGAAACTTCGTGGTTTTAGTTTCCTTATTTGTGAAATGAATACACTGATCTCAATACAAAAAGTAATGCCTGTGGGAATTCATTAAAAATATGTAACTTTTTAACTGGGTCTTAAAAAATGAATAGGCTTGGACAGTGCCTATGGCTCAAAGGAATAGGGCCCCGGCCCCATATGCTGGAAGTGGCAGGTTCAAACCCAGCCCCGGCCAAAAACTATTAAAAAAAAAAATGAATAGGCTTTCTCTAGGCAAAGAAGAAAGAAAAGAATATCTCAGGTGGGTGAATGTCACATGTACATAGACCTATAATGTTAATTAGTTAAAACTATACTTTAGGGGTCCTCAATTGGCCTAATTTGGATTATACACAATTAAGGGGCAGGTGCACTGCCATCTAGTCACCAGGCATTAAATGCGCTCTCTCTCTCTTATGTATATATATTCACACACACATATATATGTAAAACACATAATAAATGGTAGTAATATAGACTAATTAATTAGCATAAAGGGTATTAGAAATGGGCTTTCTGTGGTCACATTAGTGGTGTTCAAGATATCTGGATTGGAAAATATATTTTGGAGACACTCCTATCTTGCATGAATGGGCATAGGAAATTAGCGAGGTCTCTATCTTTTAAAAATAGCTCCCAAGATATGATCCCCAATGAGCTCTGGGTCTAGCCAGCTTATTCTCTGATTCTTTGTTGCCAGAATCGGAGTATATTGTTAGCTAAATCCTGCCACCAAAATGTTATCTCATTTAGGTAGTAATTATTTGCCTCCAGTGAGGAATTATGGACAAAAAACTTAAACTTCATTTAACCTCAGGTTAGATATGTTGTCTCACAGTTTTATGTCTTCTTGCTAAATAATGGCTGTGTGGAAGGATTTGGTATGAGATTTTAATTATAACCAAGGGGAGTGGATAACTCTCACCCACTTTAAATGTTTTCCAGAGCTGTTATTAGCTGCTAAGAAGCACCTGAGAGCTGGGAACAGTGGTTTGTGCTTATATTCCCAGTGATGTGGGAAGATTGCTTGAGGCCCGGAGCTCAAGACCAGCCTGGAAAACATAGTGAGACCCCCCATCTCTGAAAAAATTAGCTGAGTGTGATGGTGTGCATCTGTAGCCCCAGCTACTTGAAAGGCTGAGGCAGGAGGATCACATGAGCCCAAGAATTCAAGGATACAGTGGGAGACAGAGAGAAAGACCCTGTCTCTTAAAAAAAAAAATAAAAGAAAAGAAAAAATAAGTAAAGAAAAAAAGCACCTGAATTGAGCATGATCAAATTACCAAACCAGCTTGGATCTATGTAAACTAGCTTGGAACTGACAAAAGACAGAGCATGAGAGCTCCCTTAGCTCCCCTGAACGTTATAGTCAGTGATGACAGTGAGTTTAGAAAGTAAGTTTGAGGCCATCTGGTGGAAGAGCCTTGTGCTTCAGTTTAATATGTTCACAAAGGAGGTGTCAGAGGTTTTTATAATAAAAAGGGGAATTAAGAACATTCAGATCCGCTGTCTGGCAGCCACGTGGAGGGAGAGAAACCAGTTAGATGAGGGGTCAGTAAGCTACGTAAGACCTGTGGGCCAGACCTTGCCTGCCGCCTGTTTTGGTACAGGCTGTTAGCTCACCATGGCTTGTACATATTTTTAAGTTGGGGATGAAAAAGAAGAAAAATATCTCATGACATGCAAAAACTACGTGAGTTCACGTTCCAGTCTGCTTATATTGTCTTCCTGCCTCTCAGCCTTGCCCATTCACTGGCCATTGCTGCTTTTGTGCTGCAAAGGTGGAGCTGAAGAGTTGTCCCAGGAGGGCGAGAACTCGCAAAGCCTCAGATGTTTGTATTTGGCCGTTTACAGAGAAAGTTTGCCAGCCCTTACATTAGACAAGGATTGCCATAGTCTGTGTTCAGAGACCCTAGATCTAATGGTGAGGGATGGGAAGGGGGCTTCCTGGGGGGGGGGTTTAACGACTTAGAAACAGATTGAATTTTGATGAGGGGGAGGGCCTGACAGAGGCGGGTGATGGGGCTTATTGAATCGGAGCAAACTGTGGAAAATTTAGGTAGAGGAACCTCTTAGGTCTTGAGAAATGTTGGGGCTGGAGATTTGGAATCTAGGCACATCTTTTAAGGTTAGGCAGAGGCAGACAAGCCAGAGGAGGAAGAGAACCAGAGGAGAACAGGGCTGTAAGTTGAAGTCAAAGATGAAGAGCTCTTGCTTCAAGGAAGGAACGACTCACATTGTCAAATGCTGCAGGGTTCAAGTGAGCCAAATACTGAAATGGAATTTTTATGTTCAGCACCTGGCTGCTATTGGCAGCAGTAAGCAGTTTTACTAAAGGTGACGATTGCCTTCTTAGCATTTCCACTTGATCTTGTGGGTACCTTAAGTCAGCGGATTCTAATTTGAATCATCTTCCTGATTCTGGCACCCACCAGTGAAGGCAGCGTTTCCTCTCTCAGTTTTAGCACCATCATTTATCCAGCTGTCAAGCCAGAACTGGGACTTAGGCTGGACATGTCCTTATCCCTCACCCCAGAGAGCCAATAAACCACGAAGTCACATTGATGCTATCTTAATATTTGTTCAACATGCCCAGGACTCTATGTGCACTGTCATCTCTGTGATGTGATTGTGGAGTCTCTCTGCTGGACTCCTATAACCGTTCTCTCCCTATTTATTCTCTACCTATGGCCATAACAATCCTTTTAAAAGTAGGTCACATCCCTGTTTAAAGCCCTTTTCCTATTGCCTTGAAAGTAAAGTATTAATATGAATCTTAAACGGGGCCCATAAAACCCTCACCATTTGTCTACTGTGTGTCCCACCAAAAACTTTTTTTTTTTTTTTTTTGTACCAGCCCTTTCACTTTCTTGAAAACACGTTTCTTTCTACTTCACGATCTCCCCACCCATTAATCCCTTAGCCTGGAATTTCTTCCCCCATCCCTCTTTATATAATAAACTCCTCTGAATTCTTTCTATATTGGTTTATGCTACTTCCTCTGGAAATCGCCAGTTTCCCCGTCAGTCTCCTTGTCACACGCTCTCACAGGTCTGGGGCTGCTCCTCTACACGGAAGAGCAGGATACGGTACTGCTTTGCAGTGGCTCTGGGGCTGCTCCTCTACACGGAAGAGCAGGATACGGTA
>NW_003852436.1:9837242-9838085 GCF_000181295.1 Otolemur garnettii | reverse complement strand
CTCCTCTACACGGAAGAGCAGGATACGGTACTGCTTTGCAATTGCTTCGCATCTGTTCTCTTCTTGAAATCAGGAGCTCCATTGGACTCATGTCTGTGGCCCCAGTGCCAGCATCAGGCAGTGCCTTTTTACTCAACGATATGTTGTGGAATTCCATGTGGAAGGGATGCAGAGATGGTAACTTCCATAAGTTTTGGTTCCTTGAATTTTTCATAAATTCGAGTCCTGAAGGGGAGGAGGACAACTTAGTATAGGACATGTAGATTCAACATAGCAAACATATTCTAAATAAGGAGTTTTTAAAAAAATACACGAAAAAGACTTAACTATATTTGCAAAGCAAAGGATTCATAAGGAGGAGAAGTGAGATTGTGCGACAGAGATTGAGAGAGGAGATAATTGGAGATGTAGGGAGAGGAAGACATCTAGGGGTCAGGTGGAAGGTCCAGCTTCTGATACCGCAGGCATGTGCATAAGAATGAGGGCCACAGAGGGCCATTGTGGACAGATGATGAAGACATTTGGAAGCAATTAATGCATGGGCTCAGGGTTCTCTTAGAAACAGAAAGATGTTATGGGTTGAATTGTGTTTCCCAAAAAGATGTGTTAAAGTCCAACCCCCTGGTAACTATGCATGAGACCTTATGGGAAAAAAGGGTTCTTAGTAGAAGTGACCAAGTTAAGATTAGGCTATTGAGGTGGGGCCTAATCTTTTTTTTTTTTTTTTTTTTTTTTTTTGAGATGGAGCCTCAAGAAACAATTCTTGTAAACTATTTTTCCTGAGTACACTACTTGTTCCTGGCCAAAATTACTTCTTTTCAGAATAAAGGGTAAGTTTTTTTT
>NW_003852436.1:9833386-9837164 GCF_000181295.1 Otolemur garnettii | reverse complement strand
GGTCCGGGCTGGGGATTCGAACCCGCCACCTTAGGTGTACGTGGCTGGCGCCTTAGCCGGTTGAGCTATAGGCGCCGAGCCGGTGGGGCCTAATCTAATACACCTAGAACTGGATTACCTCCTTATAAAAAGAGAAAAATACCACCGTGATGACCTAGGTGAGACTGGTGATGCAGATGTAAGCCAAGAAATGCCAAGGATTGGTAGCCACCACCAAAAGCTTGGAAGACATAAGGATTCTGCCCAGAGTCTCAGTCTCACAGGTCTGGCCCTGCTGGCACCTTCATCTCAGGCCTCTGACCTCCACCACTGGAGGAGAGAGTAACTGTCCGTCATTTCAACCCACCCAGTTCATGCTAACTTGTTACATGGGCCCCAACAATCCAATATAGATTTATGATTATTATTTGAGAGTGGAGCATAGCGCTTGGGGGCAGTGGTGAAGGTAGGGAAGACTCATTGTGGGGAAAGACAATGGGAGCTGATTAAAGTCTAGAAAAAAGCTAACTGAATAGTCCTTGAACTTTCACAGTCGCGACAGGGTGATTAAATAAATAGAAATTAAAAAGGCCGTGTGGAACGATAGAAAACATCTAGATAAATATTAAAAAGATACAAGTTGGAGACTTCTCTTTATCTTTTAAAAAAGAAGTAGGACAATATTTTAAAAGAACAAATATTTTCTTGGTGTGGGTTTCTTTTCTGAAGGGCTGCTAACAACACCATAGCGATTTCATAGAAAACGCAGATCCGACTCGAGCATCTGTTTTGTCTCAGACCTCTATGTTATCTCGTTTACTTTTCTTATTATTTAATGTAGGTATTTTTCCCCCTTATCCTTGTGAAAGTGCTGACTTTTAGAGAATATCACCTAGCTAGCATGAGGGTATCACTGAGCCTGAAATAAAGGTCTCTGATCGCTTTTTAACTGGTAATACTTTCAATTCCTCTTCCCATGACATAAGGTTGCAGGAATGTTTGTCAGGTAACTATTTCTTAAACCAGCCTTTGATAATTGCTGAGTGCATAACAATAAAATATAAATTCTGTGAAGATAGTTCTTTAGAGGTCTAAGTCTGTGCAGTCCAAGTAAATAGCTTTCTGGAGATCTATTTTGATAAAGAGGACAGTTTAGAATAACTACAGAGACGAATAATAAACTATCTTGCTGAAATATCGCTTCTCGCTGCTGTCTTTTGACAGAATCTGTGGAGCAGTCTGTTCAAATTAATTTCTGGCAAAAATCCTAGAGTGCAAATATCTGGCATTATTGTTTGAAAGGAGACTCACATGGTTTGGATATCAGACTGCACCAGGCAAGCTTCATATTCTGTTGAAAGTTGAAAAGCCTGTTCTTGCTTAGATGGAGGGTCATTTCACCTCTATGTCCTAATTAAAAATTTATTGAGGGAATAAGTTAATTTAACAATTCCATATTAGCAATATTAGCTCAGAAATCATACAGTGGATGCTGTGTTGTGGTTGTTTAGAGCAGCAGCAATGTTCCCAGCTTTGCTGCTATTGAACATTCTAATTTCATTGCCTGATCTTGAAGGTCAAGGGCATGAACTTGATGGAAAAAAACCCTCGTTTGGGGAGTCATTAGAGGAAGTGTGCCCCAGTTCACCACCCGTGATCACAGAGGAGGGGGTACAAATGGTGTACAAAGCATACTTGCCCTTCACTGACCCTCAAAGCACCCTGTGGGTCCATGCGTCTTTGACCAAGTTTATAGCCTTCCCTCGCCCTCTGTGGCTTTTGTGAAACACCCAGGGGAGAAAGATGATCTCAGGTAGTCAGGACCCAAACTGTGCAAAATCGTCAAGATCACAATCACCAGTGCCGATTATTTACATGCAGTACCAATCGCATGATCTTTATCTGTGGGATCAGAAACCACATCGTTCATATCATCTGGGGCTGCTTTTTGTGTCACAGCTTCTGGGCACTAACGTGGGAAGTAATAGGAAATCCGTAAGGCCGTGGATTGTATAAGAACATATCTTCTTTCTGGAAGGATCTGAAAAGTACTGTTGGGGAAGCTTAACGTCTGATTAAACCAGAATATCTAATGAATTATTTAAAAAAAGAAAACCACTACATGCAGGCTTCTCTATAACTCTGAAAACTTCTCAGTTAGAATATAAATATCTCTGCAATACTTACAATGCTTTAATAAGCCAAACTTGTGCTATCAACTACGCTTTCCCTATAACTTTTTTATAATAGCAATAAATTATACTTGAATTTTAAAAGAAAGAGCCTTGACATTTATTTTACAAGTTCACATGACTTTTTTGGTTTCTCTCTTTTCTTGGTGCGGGTGGGGGTGCAGAGATTAATGGGAAGGAGGTAGAGAGTCTGGGATATTCCCTTGATACGTTAGTCTAAAATGCTAAGCATGTTTATTTACCCTCCAATGAAATTCTTGAGATGGTATAAAGAGTAAGCTTGAGGAAATTAAAACAAAAAGTACGAGAAAATGTGACAAGTTTCAATCTGAATTGAATAAAAGGATATGTCCATTTTAGGATGGGAATTATGGAAATGAAGCAACACAGAATGTCAACTGTTTACTTGATAAACAGTCTTGCAAACAGCCACCAAGGGATGGAGTTATTCAAGCAAGATTGTTTGTTATTGAAATTAGTAGAAATTTTCATAAGAAAATTTGAATAACAAATTAGTAGAAACAAATTAGCTTTTCTGTTCACAACATGAAAAACTGGTGAAAAAGATGCAGTTCAGCAGCAATTACATGTGAATTTGTTACATTCTCCACTATGAGAAGTCAGGGAAATCATTAAAGAAAAATATCAAACGTTAACAAATTTTTTAGTGTAACCTATTGTGAAAAAAATTTAATTCAGAGTACATAGCCTTTTGACCTTTATTCCCCTGACTGGGTTAAAAAAATATGAGCAGCCTAGACTGTCCAGCTGATGACTCGGGGGAAGGAATGCTGTTATTTTTAACTAGGCAAATACTTACAGAGTCATCTGTTTTGAACAAAGAAGACTGATAGTCCTGTTCTGCATTTTCCCCGAGTCTGGAGTCTGAACTCAGCTGACTCCAAATTAGGAAGAAACACCCCTGACTTTAACACAACTTTAGAATCAGTGAAGAGTCCCTGGTAGCTACAACATCGAAGTTTTCCCTGAAATTTCATTATGAAGGTCCTGACATACTTTCTAAGAACAAATAAAGGAGTAAGACCCCAATGTGTTACTTAATAAAACTCATAGTCTGAATAATTATTTTCAGTAAATCATTAAATGATGTCACAAATGACACTTCCAGAAATTTCCAAATGGGCAAACGCTTAGCTCTGCAGAAAGCACAAACTCTCAGGCATTAAGGGTTGGCGTTTAAAAGAATGCTACATAATATAATCAGCTGTTAGGAAAGTTTCTTGCTGATCTCTGCTTATATTTTATTTTCAAGCTCTATAGCTTGAGGTAATAGCTTCAACGAAGAGGAAAAAATACTATTTTTTTGTAGATAGTTTACACTTGGAGTCCAAATTTATACAAAGATAGGCAACAACTCTTAGCTTAAAATTGTTCGGCAATCCTGTTTATTCTGCTTCTCTACTTTTACCTATATTTGGCTGAGTTACACTTTGGGAAGACTCAATCTATCTCTGTTGTTTTTCCTGGGGCTTGGCCTTCAGGGCTTTAATTTAGAGGCTGGCAAGGTTGAGAATGTCAGCTCTGCTTACCAGAGACTTTGGACTTAGATTTTTTTGTTTTTCACTATGTTGCCCTGGGTAGAGTGC
>NW_003852436.1:9797331-9833344 GCF_000181295.1 Otolemur garnettii | reverse complement strand
GATTCTCTTGCCTCGGCCTCCCAAGTAGCTGGGCCTACAGGCCCCTGCCACAACGCCTGGCTATTTTTTTGTTGTTGTAGTTGTCATTGTTGTTTAGCAGACCTGGTCCAGCTTCCAACCCTCCAGCCCCAGTGTATGTGGCTGGCATCCTAACCACTAGCCTACAGGCGCAGAGCCTACACTTAGATTTTCAAGTTCTTGCCTCATGCAACTTCAGAATTAGTGAAGTCTTGCATGATAAACTGGCCATATGATTGAGGCTCTTACTTTTCAGTTTTGTCATTGAAACCCTAGAGGAAATTCCAGCAGTTTGTTATTTTTTGCCAGGTATGGTGGCTCATGCCTGTAATCCTAGCACTCTGGGAGGCTGAAATGAGAGGATCACTTGAGCTCAGGGAGTTCGAGACCAACCTGAGCAAGAGTGAAACCCTGTCTCTACTAAAAACAGAAAAATTAGTTGGGTATTATGGTGGGCACCTCTAATCCCAGTGGAGGGGAAGCCGAGGCAGGAGGATTGCTTGAGGTTGCTGTGAGCTAAGCTGACACCATGGCACTCCAGCCTAGGGCAGCAGACTGAGACTCTATTTCAAAGCAAAGCTAAACAAAACCCCAAAAACCAATTTGCCATTTTCTCTGTCCTACAGCATAGTCAAACCCCACATCTCAGTCTTGAGCCACATCTATGATTGGTATAAGTCTTGAAAAAGAGGCTTAGCCTTTCAGCTCACCTCTGAAAGACTCTCTCTGGAATTTTAGTCTTTGAATTTTCTTTATTTCTGCAACTCTTAGATGCTTTTAGAAATGTGGCTTTTGTGTTTTATCTACCTTTTCCAGAGTATTGGCCTGCCTCATGAACAAAATCTGAATATAATATCTGCCTTATAGGTATAAGGATTAAATAAAAATGAGTATTAGTATATACGACTATAGTACTCTATTGGGTACTCAATAATCAGTTTATATCACATCTGTTTTTCAATCTCATTTCATTAAGGGTTCAAAAACTCTGTACCTCATCCAAGGCCTCTATACTTAGACCAGAGAAAGAGAAGGCAGAGTCCAGAAGGAAGAGCATGAAGTTTGAAGACAGGCTAGGGTTCTCATGCTGGCTCAGCTTGGTCTGTGAGGACTAGAGGGAGCTGTCAGGCAGGGGACTGGAGTCCCAGCTCCTGGAGCAGAGGGCTGGGCTCTGTGCTGGTGGGCCCGTTGTATGAAATTGCAACAATTTCTAAACCACCTTTACACTCTATCTCCACATTATAGAATATGAACCATAATAGTACCTACCATCTAGAATTTTTATGAAGATTAAATGAAATTTAACTTGTTTTCATAAAAACTAGTTGTTGCTATTACTTGTTTGGACAAGTTAGATATTTTAAGTCGATTTTCTCGTAAACAAAAACTGAGTATAATACCTGTCTTGTAGGGTGGGCATAAGGATTAAATGCAAATGAATATTAGTACTCTGTTAGTATATTAGAATATATACTGTTGGTCATGTTGGGTACTCAATAATTAGTTTATATAACATCTTACAAACTTCCCCTGATATAAGAGTGTTTACATTTCAAATTCTGCTGGTTTATTTCATAGGGATTCAGTTTTTGAGTCATTGGTCATATCTTATTCATCTTTGTATCCCTAGAATCTGGCCCAAAGCCCATCATGACAATGCTTATTTGTTGAAAGAATGAGTCAGTGAATACTCAATTATAATTCTACAGTTTATTGTTCACTCCAGTTCCCAGAACATCTCCTTGTTCAAAATAAGAGCTAAATAAAATATTCGTTGAATAGATAAATAATTCAGATCCTCTAGAAAGCTTGATAATTTATTCAGGGATATTACTCTTTTTCTCATCCTGTTTTGGGAGATGATTTTTGTTAGGGTGATAACCTCCCTGTTTTGATAAATGTAGTCTGGGGGTCATGCAGGAAGTGGGGTCAAGATTACTTCCCCATTCAATACAAGGTCTTGGCTCCTATGTATCGGTTCAGGTCACTGAGTGTATTTTCTTGTTCTCTGATTAGAAGGTGATGCAGCAAAAATGTAAGCTAAGATGATGGAGCAGGTTGTAGCTGGTTTTAGGGAGTGGAAGCCAGGTGGCTTTAACCCTCAAGGATAATACCATAAAACAACAATTAAAAACTCCTTTCAAAAGTGCACTCAATCATAGAGTGAGAGTTTAACATCCAAGAGATAGATACCATAAGTATGCTTCACCTAACCAGGAGAATAATCTCTAAACCATCATCAGTTGCCACTTTAACTGGAAAAATAAAATAGCACTTAATGGGGGCAGTGCCTGTGGCTCAAAAGGGTAGGGTGCTGGCCCCATATGCCGGAGGTGGCGGGTTCAAGCACCTAATGAATTTTTACAATGTTCTTGGTATTGTGCTGCACATTTTCTCAACATTTTGTCAGTTAATCCTCATAGAAACAGCAGTACTTTTATGAGATAGGTCCTGTTGGTGTCCTGAGGAAGACACCAGAATGATAGGAGTTGAAAACTCGCCCAAAGCCACGCAGACAGTAGGGGGGAGCAAACAGGTGTTGATGCCAGGTCCGAAGTCTCCTTATATCCTGTTAAGCTCAGCTGTGGTGATTATCCTCAACGCCCTTTGTTAAACACAAGAATCATGTATTACCTTCCTTATTGTAAAGGACTTTAATATAAAGGAGAAATTCAGCTTGGTGCCCATAGCTCAGGTGGTTAGGGTGCTGGCCACATACACCGAGGCTGGCAGGTTCCAACCCAGCCTGGGCCAGCTAAACAACAGTGACAACTACAACAAGAAAATGTCTGGGCATTGTGGTGGGTGCCTGTAGTCCCAGCTACTTGGGAGGCTGAGGCAGGGGAATCAGTTAAGCCTAGGAATTGGAGGTTGCTGTGAATTATGATGGCATAGCACTCTACTGAGGGTGACATAGTGAGACTCTGTTTCAAAAAAAAAAGAGAAATTCATGGAAAGTACGTTTTTATAAAGTAGTAATGTATTTTAATATGTAAATACTTCAACTTGATTACACTAGAAAACATCATTTTGTAGCCAGATGTTTGTTTATACCTGCCAGCGGAAATTCTATATTAATAAATGTGTCCAATTTGCACTAGATTGTTTATTGTAACTCCATTACAATCATTAAGATGTAGAAACAACATAAATGCCCATCAACTCAGGACTGGATTAACAAACTGTGGTATATGTATGCCAGGGGATACTATTCAGCCATGAAAAGATGGTGACTTTGTATCCTTTGTATTAATCTGGATGGAATTGAAACACATTCTTCTTAAGTATCATAAGAATAGAAAAGTAAGAATCCAATGTACTCAATACTAATACGAAGCTAGTAGATGATCTAATAATGCCCACATGGAAGAAAAACTCATTTCAATTAAAGTGGAGGAAGGAGGTTTGGGGGAGGGGAAGAGGAAAGGAGGGAGGAGATTGGTGGACTCCCACTTAATGGGTACAATGTGAGGGTATATGGTACACCTTCTGGGTGCAGTACAACAGGCACGGTACCTACCAAATGCAAACATTGTAACCTAATTGTTTGTACCCTCACATTAATCTGAAATAAAAAATAAATAATATGTCCGCTGGAAAAGCAGAATCCTATCAGAAGCCTACCAGTGTATCCTATCAATGACTCACATGCATAGTACCAAGTTAAAGAATTTTTAAAAAGTGGTTAAAGTTTTAAACACATTGAATATAGTTCATTCTTCTGTTTACACTACTTTTGAGTTTCTGTAAAATTCAGTTTACCTGAAGACCATGCAAAGACTTTGTGTTTGCATGTAAAATATAAGATAATTATAAGAAGTGACCAGTTGGACATTGGAAATGTGTGAGGGGATGAGGCGTCAATTTTCCCAGTGCAGGATGGTGCCACACCTGGAAGGATGCCCAGGACTCCTGCCCCTCACCCCTTAATGCCAGGAACACTCTCCAAATCATTGTGAAATCCACAAAAACACTGCCACAAATCTCCAAGTTGCCCACTAGGGTGGTCCTGCTGCAGGTGAGAACTACTGCTCTATTGAATCCTCACAAGAAACTAGCATTGCAAAACTAAGGGAAATTACATAGTGTTAGATGAGCGAATGGAATACGGGACAGAAGTTTAATAATGTAATTAATTATAGAGTGGTACTCGAGAGTAGAAATAGCAATAGGGTCTAAAAGGAATGACATAAGGAATGAATAAGCCCTTTCAGGAAGACTCAAGGAGACCTCTTACTCTGCCACCCTAACCAGGTTGCATTCTCCTTTAATACCCTAAAATAACATCGTATGCCTCTCTGTCTTAATTATCAGGACTATTGTCAATAAACAGGGAATTGTCTATGGCTTGTTTAATGTTGGTCTCTCCCACTAGGAGATAAGTTTCAGTATTTGTTTTATTTACTGAGTCTCCTTAATATATAAAGGGCTTAGTAAGATTTTTAGAAAGAATATTTTGAGGCATTTGTTTAAAGGTTTTGGAGGAGTCTGGGAAGTTGGATTGTTAGAGCCTTGATTCGAAGTCTACGAACGGTATATACCATGATCCCATTTTAGCATGCTTTTTGAAGGATGGCTGATTAACTGACTATAGGCATTGAGCAGTGGTTTTGTAAGCATAACTCTAGTGCCACCTTCTGTCAGGCAGAGAAATGTGCTCATATAAATTGCCAGGTGAGCATCTGGATTTGCTGCTCAAATAGCTCTCTATGCTACGGAACTTATTAGATAACTTAAAAAATGCTAAAATAATGGGGGTCTATAAATTCCCACCCTCAAATGCAAATTTTATGGAATCTACAAATAATGCTAACTGGAGTAAACGATTTTTTTTCAGCAGTTTATAGGGAGTTTTTTTTTTAGAGAAGGAAGATGTGGGGCTATTGTCTTACTGACTAATATCATTGAGTATAAGTTTAAAAATTATTACATAAATGTCCCAATTATTGTGAAAAAATATGTACAGGTATTATGCTTGCTATAGGCAAGCAGCTTTGCATACAAGAGTCTCATGAAGTTATCAAGAATAGATACGTGGAGAGAACACTTTGAACTTAGGTTCTGAATACTTGACCTGAACACTTATCTAAACCAAGACACTAGGAACAAAGTTGGTTTCTGTGTGCTGCCACCATGAAGAAATGTCAACCTTCAACTTTGACTCCAAACAGGGAGAGTCTCTTCCCGTAGAACAGGGGTCAAAATCTGCTTCAATAGACAGAGAAGCGCAGAGCAAAAGCCAGCGAATTTCTTCTTTAATATTTCACATACTTCTAGAAACTACTTTCGATTTTGCAGGCCCTAAGATCTCTATTGCAATTGCTCAACTCTGAAATCCGAGCTTGAAAGCGTCCACAGACAAAATGTAAACAAATTAGCAAAGGTGTCTCCCAACGAAACTTTACTTAACAAAAAGAGATAGTAGGCTGCATTTGGCCTGTGGGCTGTAGTTGTTAACTCCTGGCACAGCATTGAGGAGGCAGCTTCAGAATGAAAAACTGCTCTTGCCTAGGGAGAACCAGAGTGCTTGCTTTGGAAGGAATTTCAGAGACTGAGTCCCATCCAGTAGCTGTCACACCATACATGGTTAGACAGATAAGCGAGGACCAAGATACCAGTGGCTTCAGAACTGTGAATGACAGAGAGGAACACATGTGGAAGACAGTGCCTGCAGAGTTAGCAACAGAGGGCTAACGGGGAGTTAGTGCTAAAAAATATAAGACCCACAAACCTCTTATGGGAGTGGGGAGTGTGGGCCTTCCTGTTACTGGTCTCTACGGTCAGCCTCTTGATCATGAAGGCACTGCCACTGTCAGGCCTCATTTCAGACATTTGTCAGAATAGGTTTCTAATTTTTGGTTTGGAAAACATAGTCACCATTCATTCATTCATTCATTCATTACGTGTTCAACACCTTTGCGCATTCTGTGGGTTCACCGTGTCAGACCATCAGACAGTGTTTAAGGCACTGGAGATGCGGCAGTGAGCAAAGGGTCTGTCTCCTGTCGCCAGGAATATGGAGATGGAGAGTGAACAAATAAGCAAGTGGATATGTAGTGTGGCTATCTGAGTCTTTTTATCTGGATGAACACTTGAGATAATTTTTAGGTCTCAGAGAACTTTGCATAAAAATTAGTATATCCATAGCTCATGTATTAGCAGGGTCAATAATTTGTAGATAGGATTGTCTTCTCTTTCCTTTGAATAAAGACTGGGGACTCATTTATTTTGGCCAACCTGTTGACCTGCTCTTCTTGTTTGTTTCCCCCCCTCTACCAAGAATGTAACCCCCCACAAAGAAAATCAGTAATTGTAAGTGGATAACACTCAGTTTTTCTTTTCTATTAAAAAAAATTGCCATAAAGAAAGATGGAGACTTTACCTCCTTCATGTTTACATGGATGGAGCTGGAAAATATTCTTCTTAGCAAAGTATCTCAAGAATGGAAGAAAAAGTATCCAATGTACTCAGCCCTACTACGAAACTAATTTATAGCTTTCATAGGAAAACTATAACCCAATTTTAGCCCAAGAATATGGGGAAAGGGGAGAAGGAGAGGAGGGGAGGAGGGCAGATGGGTGGAGGGAGGGTGCTGGTGGAATTACGGCTATGGTGCATCTTACAAGGGTACATGTGAATCTCTCTAAATGTAGAATATAAATGTATTAACACAATAACTAAGAAAATGGCATAAAGGCTATGTTAACCAGTTGGATGAAAGTATTTTAAATTGTATGTAGCAACAGCATTCTGTACCCCATGATAGCATTAATGTACACAGATATGATTTAATACAAAAAATTACCTATTTTGTTGTGTGTGTGTATGTGGATTAACCTTCTTCAGTTAGGCTTATGTATTAGTTTCCTATCACTGCTATAACAAATTACCACAAACATAAAACAACACAAATTTGTTACCACACTGTTCTGGAGATCAGAAGACCTAAATGGCTTCAGCAAGGCTGAAAACCTAGAGAATTCACCTTTCCTTGACTAACTTGTGACTCCTTCCTCCATTTTCAAAGCCAGTAGGTTAACATTTTCAAATCCAATCTCTTTCTCTGCCCCCACCCCATCCACAATTCTCCTGCTCCTGTGATTACCTGGGTAATCCAGGACAATCTCTCTATTTTAAGACCTTAAATTCTATTAAATCTCTCTGGCTAGATAAGGTAACATATTAACAGAATCCAGAGATTAGGATGTGAACAACTTTGGGGTCATTATTCAGCCTGCCTAAAAAGTTTTATCACAAATTTTTATGGGTCAAAATACTGATATAGTATGTTCCAGCATAGTTTCTCCTTCTTTAAAAAAAAAAAAAAGTGACTTTTTAGCCAAACTTTTTTGAAAAAATGCAGTTAAGCTTACTCCAAATTAATTTATTTCTTTCCTTCTCACAACTTGATAAAGCTCATGAGACAAACATCATTAATTTCTGTTGAACAACTTGTCTTAAGTCAAAATGGGATTTATTTTCCTAAAAGTAGGCCCTACGTAAATTTAATTTTAATTAATGTTTTCAACACAAAAATTTATTGGTGTTGAGTAGTTAAACTAGTAATACCATAATATCATAACCCAAAACAATATGAATATATATACAGTCTAACACAGTTTTAGTTGAGATTTTAGAGAAATAATTTGTTACTATTTAACATGATAGGGTTTAACAATAATTACAAAATTATTATTCACATGTTGATTTCTTGGTTTCTTTTATATGCCCATAAACACACAAAGGGTGCCAAAAATGTATACATTTTTTTTTTTTTTTTTTGAGAAAGAGTCTTAGTCTGTTACCCTGGATAGAGTGTGTGGCTTTATAGTTCATAGCTGGGGTTGAGCGATCCTCTTGTCTCAGCCTCCCAAGTAGCTGGAACTACAGGCACCCACCACAATGCCTGGCTGGTTTTTCTATTTTTGTTGAGAGGGGGGTCTTGCTCTTGCTCAGGCTGGTCTCGAACTCATGAGCTAAGGTGATCCACCCTCCTTGGCCTCCCAGAGTGCTAGGATTACAGGCAGGAGCCACAACGCCCAGCCACCAAAAAATGTATACATATTTCAAGAAAGGAAAAACTATATTAAAATTGTAGTTCTCGGGCAGCACCTGTGGCTCAGAAGGGTAGGGCACCAGTCCCATATACCCGAGGAGGCGGGTTCAAACCCAGCCCTGGCCAAAAACTGCAAAAATAAATAAATAAATAAATAAATAAAATAAAAATAAAGTCTATTAAAAAAATAAAATTGTAGTTCTCAATATATACTGAAAACAAAAGATAAATACAAGTCACAATGAGCACCTCTTATAATTGCAGAAGTCAAACATGACCAGTTTTACAGATTTAATATGGTTTTTTCTTTTGTAAAATGTGTATATATTTTTGTCACCCTCTGTGTATATGTGGACGAGACATTTTGAAAGCAAAAGTAAAGAATTATACCCCTTTAATATGATACTTATACAAAAATGTGTTACTTATGCTTGGTTTTTGCTGTATAAATAATTTGGTATTGAGATAAACACACATTTCATTTTCAATTGAAATGAAATGATTCTGTCCTTGTTCTTGATATTTATTTTCCTTTCTTTTTTTCTCTTTCTTTTACTCCCTTCTTGCTTCTCTTTCTTTTATTGATTCACTTGATTTTTTGAATCTCTCAAAGTTCTGTTGCTCTGGCTGGAATGCAGTGGTGTCATCATAGTTCACTTCAGCCTCAAACTCCTGGGGTCAAATGATCCTCCCACCCCAGCCTCCTAGGTAGCTGGGATATAGGCACATACCACAGTGTCTAGCTAATTTTTCTTATTTTTAGCAAAGACATGATCTTTCTATGTTGCCCAGGCTGGTCTTGAACTCCTGTCTCAAGTGATCCTTCTGCCTTGGCTTCCCAAAGTGCTAGGATTACAGGTATAAGCCCAGGGTCTCTCTCTCATCCCTCTCTCACCTCTCTCTCTCTCTCTCTCTCAGTTTTCTTTCTTTTTGTGTCACTTATTATAATAGGAAAGTGAAATAACTCAGGTTATAATTCTTCATGTTCACTTTATGAGAACTCTCCCTGTGTCTAGGACTAGAATCCCTCTCTTCTGGGTCTGGTGTGGTGGCTCACACCTGTAATCCTAGCACTCTGTGAGGCAGAGGTGGTGGATTGCTTGAGCTCAGGAGTTTGAGACCAGCCTGAGCAAGAGTGAGACCTTATCTACAAAAAATAGAAAAACGAGCTGGGCATTATTGCCGGTGACTGTAGTCCCAGCTTCCTAGGAGGCTAGGGAAAGAGGATTGCTTGAGCCCAAGAGTTTGAGGTTGAGCTATGAGGCGACAGTGGTCAATGCCAGGGCAACAGAGTGAGACTCTGTATAAAAAAAAAAAAAATCCTTCTCTTTCATTTCTCACCACTCATCTCCAGACATCACCACATTGGACATCAGCCATGTTTACAAAACAAAGCCTAATAAAATAGAAAACAGAAGATCATAATAAACCAATAAACAAATAAATAAGAAAGGTGCCAAAATTATGAAAACATCCAAAACACTTCACCTCTAATCTATGTAATCCATGCGGCATGTACAAACACCATGAATTAACAAGGGAGAAGTTGAGAGCATAAAAATTCCTTCTTCACAATAAATATTTCTATTTGAGTTTTTGTGTGGAGTTTGTCTCTCTAAGATACTTGGTGGTTGGAAGAGGTGATTTGGAAGAACCTTTTCTCAGTGCAATTGTGCTCAACAATTACCAGTGGCCTCCCATAATTCACATCAAAAACTACCAAAGAACCTAATGAAACGAAGTGGTCCTACTCTACACTGCCATATGGGGCTGAAAGACTTTAAAAAAACTTCATTAATATGGGTGTAGAATTGCAGGGCATGTGAAATTCAAAAATCAATGTTTATGTTTTTATTTGTTTCTTGCAGAATCTCTAGGAACGTGTCCTAGAATCCTAGGATTCCCTGGTAAGAAACCCTGATAAATGATGAAAAATAAGCAAGATCCTGCTTGTGGGAGCTGCTGTTGACATCTGGGTCAAAAATCATGAAGAAAAAGTGTCAAGTAATTAGAGTGAGTGCTTCTTGTGTCTTTTAATACATGGAATATTTCATCTGGGAACAGAAATACAGCTTGCTTTTGTAATTGAGGATCATATTGAACATGTGGTTATAATGATACTTTCAAGTACATATGCTGATGTCTACTCTTTCTCCAAATCCCACTAAAATGACAGTAAGGAATAAAGGCCATCATAAAAAATGTCAGAGAGGCAGGGCGCAGTGGCTCATGCCAGTCCTCCTAGCACTCTGGGAGGCCAGAGTGGGTAGATAGCTGGAGGTCATGGGTTTGAGACCAGCCTGAGGAAAAAGCAAGGCCCTGTCTCTACTAACAATAGAAAAACTGAGGCAAGAGGATTGCTTAAGCCCAGGAGTTGGAGGTTGCTGTGAGCGATGATGCCACAGCACTCTACCCAGGGCGACAACTTGAGACTCTGTCTCAAAAAGATAAAAAAAAGAATGTCAGAGAATATGCCACCAAATGAAAATTTACAAATGGACAGCTGTAGCTGGCTTGGTAGAGCACAGGAAGCTGAAAGCTGATGGCATGCAAACACAGAAAAGTCTCCAAGAAGAAAAACGAGCAACACCACAGATCCCGGGAAACGAGGCAACAGATGTTGGAAGGTGGGGCTGAAATGAACGGATTTGTTTTGGGAGGCTGAAGCAAGAAGATCGCTTGGACCCAAGCATTTGAGATTGCTGTGAGTCATGACGCTACAGCACTCTACTGGGGGCAAAAAAGTGAGACTATGTCTCAAAGAAAAAAAATGTATAAAGAGTGGTGCATTGTTTGAACAAACAAATGGTAGTACCTTAAACCAACAAGCATTCAGACACGCCAATCACCGGCAGGCTGGCTGTAGGACAGCCGTGCTTATGCATCTGCGGTCATCTGCTGGGTTGGGTAAGTGACTTTGCTGACTGGCTGGGCGCTCTCACATCTTTGGAGCTTTGGTGGAGGCATTTAGGCTGACTCGGCTCTACTCCGAGTGGTCTGTCATCCTCTAACAGGCTTATTCATTAGGCAGAGGCAGAGTCCCAGGAGACTGAGTAAAAAGTTTGAGAAACTGCTTGATGCTTAAGCTCTAACTGGCGCACCATCATTTCCCCCCGTATTCTAGTGGACAAAGCAAGTCATAAGACCAGCTCAGATTCAAGAATTGGGGAAATAACTCTATAGCTTCATGGGAGGAGTTATAAAAACATATTGCAAACGAATATGGGGAGAAGAGAAGTCTTGTAGTCAGTTTTGCTACTTATTACAAAGTAACCCTCAGAGTATTTTTCCTACCCTCCCTCCATAACTAGAACTGGGTACTATGGACATTTTAAAAAAGTATTCAATGAACAAAAATAATTATAAATTAAATATGTAATAAAAATTTAAGCTTTTAGTGGAAAATTTAGAAATGAAGTTGAGGAAACAACTGTATTTTTTTTTTTTTATTGCTATGTGACAAATCTCCACAAGTCTCGTGACCTAAACAACACACATTTTAATCTTCGTTTCTGTGTGGCAGGGGTTCAGCACAGGTTAGAGAGGATATCTGCGTTAGGTTCACCCACAGTTGCAGTCCAGGCTCCAGATGGGGAGGTGGTCCCAGCAGAAAAGATCTGATTCCAAGCACATGTGTGCTTGTGTGATTGCTGGTCCTACAGTTGGGTCACACAATTATGGAGAGTGAGAAGCTTTAGGATCTGTAACCAGCAAGCTAGAAACCTAGATGTGTCAATGATGTATTTCTAATCTGAGTCGAAAGGCCCAAGACCCAAAAGAGCTGATTGTGTAAATTCTAATCTTAGAACAGGCAGGCTGGAAACCCAAGAAGCGTCAAAGTCCTTTTGAGTCTGAAGTTGGGAAGAGACCAACATCCTGGGTTAAGCAGTAAAGCAGGAGTTCTGTGTTACTTAGCCTTTTGTTGTTTTCGGGCCGTTACTGGATTGGATGAGGCGATGAGGCCTACCCTCCTTAGGGAGGGTAATCTGCTTTTTTCCCCAAGTGCCAATTCAAATGTTAATCTCATTCAGAAACACCCACACAGATGTACCCAGAATAATGGTGGACCAAACATCAGGGTACCCTGTGGCAACACAACGTTGCTATTTTTGTTGTTAAAAGTCTTTATTTATTTATGTATTTACTTTTTTTTTGAGACAGAGTTTTACTTTGTCACCCTCAGTAGAGTGCTGTGGTGTCACATAGCTCACAGCAACCCAAACTCTTGGGCTCAAGCAATCCTCTTGTAGCTGGGGCTACATCCACCCACCACAACACCCAGCTATTTTTAAAGACGCTCTTGCTCTTGCTCAAGCTGATCTCAAACCCATCAGCTCAGTCAATCAACCTGCCTCGGCTTCCCAGAGTGTTAGGCATGAGCTACAGCACCAGGCTAAAGTATTTTTTTTTTTTTTTTTGAGACAGAGTATTACTCTGTTGCCCTTGGTAGAGTGCTATGGCATCATCGCTCACAGCAACCTCAAACTCTTGGGCTCTAGTGATCCTCTTGCCTCAGCCTTCCAAGTAATTGTGACTACACAATGGTGCCTGCCACAATGCCTAGCTAATCTAATTTTTCAATTTCTTGGTAGAGATGGGGGTCTCTCTTGCTCAGGCTGGTTTCATTAGGATTACAGGTGTGAGCTACCAGCCGCCCAGAATGTTAGGATTATAGGCGTGAGCTACCATGCCTAGCTGTGTTAAAAGTCTTGTAATGCCACTTGCCTTTTATAAATGCCTTTACCAAGAATATTAGTATATATTTCACCAATTAGTGAATTAGTACATAATTCACCAATTTAAATTGTACAATTCAATAGCTTTCAGTGTAATCACAGAGATGTACAAATATCACCTCAATCTAATTTTAGAACATTTTCATTGCCCTACAAAGAAATCTTTGTGCTCATTAGCAGTCACTATTTGACTTTAAAAAAATTTTATTTTTAAATTAAAAAATTTTAGTTATGGCTGAAATACATATAACATAAGATTTGCCATCTGCTATGGTTTAAATGTTTGTGTCCTCTTTAAAATTCATGTTAAAATCTAATCCCTAATGTAACAGTGTTAAGATGTGGAGGCCTTCAGCAGGTGATTAAGTCATGAGGATGGAGACGCCATAGAGGAGGACGCCAAACATGTTGGTGCCTTGATCTTGAATTTCTCTGAACTGTAAGGGAAACAGTTCTTATAAATGACTTAGTTATAGTTACTTTATTATGGCAGTGCAAGCCAGATAAGATGCCATCTTTATCATTTTTAGTGTATAGTTCAGTAGTGTTAAGTATATTCACATCGATCAATCCCAGATCATACTGATCTTGAAAAACTGAAAGTCTAAATCCATTAAATAATTCTGTATTTCCCCCACCCCCAGTCCCTGATGGTCACCATTCTAATTTCTGTGTCTGTGAATTTAACTACTCCGGGTACCTCATACGAGTAGAACATTACAGTGTTTTGTGGCTGGTTTATTTCTAGTATAATGTTTCAAGATTCATTTATGTTGTAGCATAGGTCATGATTTCCTTCTGTTTTAAGGCTGAGCGATATTTCACTGTATATATACATGTGCACTGCAATTTGTTTATGCATTCATCTACTGATGGGCATTTGGGTTCCTTCCACCTGTTGGCTATTGTGAATGATGCTATGAACATGGGGGTATAAATATCTCTTTGAGTCCTTGCTTTCAATTCTTTTGGATATATACCTGTAAGTGGAATGGCTGTATCATACAGTAATTTTGTGTTTAACTTTTTGAGGCATTTCCATACTGTTTTCCAAAGTGCTATACTGTTTCATATCTTCAATAGTATACAAGGGTCCCAATTTCTCCACATTCTTGCTAACACTTGCTATTTTCTATTTTTTTTAATAGTAACCATCCTAATGGATATGAGGTAATATCTCATGGTTTTTATTTGCATTTTCCTGATGATTAGTCATGTTGAACATCTTTTCATATGCTTGCTGGTCATTTATCTGTCTTCTTTGGAGAAATGGCTCAGTTCTTTGCCCATTTTTAATTTGAGTTTTTGTTGTCATTGAGTTGCAGAAATTCTTTATACTGTATATCTTGGGTATTAACCTTTGGATAGATGATTTGCAAATATTTTTCTCCCTACTGTAGGTTGTTGCCTTTTCACTTTGTTGATTGTGTTCGTTAATGCATGGAAATTCTTTCATATTGATGTTGTACAACTTACGTATATTTTTTGTTATCTGTGCTTTTGGTGTCATATCAAAGAAAACATTTCCAAATTCAATGTCATAAAACTTTTCCCTATATTTTCCTCTAAGAGTTTTCTCGCTTTTGGTTTTACATTTAGATCTTAGATACATTTTGAGTTAATTTTTGTATATGATGGAAGGTAAGGGTCCAACTTCATTTCTTGCATCTATAATTTGATCTCTAGAAGTATATATTTATAGAGAGATAGGAACTTTAAAATTGTAAATTTTAAAAAGGAAAAAATATAAGCACTGTATTCTTTTTAGCGTGCCCAAAAGTACTATGTTTGAAACTCTAGGTTATTTTATATGATTCCAGTTGCATAGTCCTTAGATTAGTGTGGAGCTGGTGGTACTAAAGATTTAAGTAAGATAATCAATATCTAATGGGAATATTCTTTGGGGAGATCACTTGAGGCCACAAGTTTGAGACCAATCTGGGCAACATAAAGACTCCCATCTCTATAAAAAGTAAGAAAAACAAGCGAGGGTGGTGGCATGTGCCTGTAGTCCCACCAACTCAGGAGGCTGAGGTAGGAGGATCGTTTGATGTTCCAGTAAGCTATGATGATACAACTTGGCACTCTAGCCTGAGTGACAGAGCAATACCTCCCTTAAACAAACAACAACAACAAAAAAAATTGAGAGCCTAAAACTTTTCCATTTTGGAGATAAAGGCTCTTGGAAAAAAAAAACAACAAAACTATTTCCTGTACCTTACTCTCAAATGTTTCTAGACTTTTTCTTAGGCCTTTGACATTATAATTTCATCATTGTAAAAATAAATGGGTGAAAGTAGATTATAAAATTTAAATTATATGGAAAGGGAATCCAGTGTTATTTTCTAACAAAGCACAAGTTATTTCGCAAGTTACTAATGGTTTCCCACTGTGTAATTATCATTGTCAAATGGGTGGAGGGTGGAGTGAAGAACTGGGAAAGGGGAGGAACAAGAAAGTAGAAGAGACTCAACGTTCCTGCCCCCGACCATCATTATTCCCTATGCTTTCAACAGGATGCAGTTCTTTTTCCTAAATGACTTCCCAGAAAGCGTATCTTAAATATTATTTAAAATTTGTTTGCAAAAGGAACTCTGATTTTTCCTAATGTTCTCTTTAAAAAGCCAACGAAATGTATGTTTGAGGCCAAAGGAAAAGAGTATTGGTGTTGTTTCTACTATGTTGGTGGCAGAACTCAGGAGACTGCAAATAAATCTTTTTTTTTTTTAATGCAAAATTTTATTGCAAAGCTTTATGCCCCAAATCTAGACAATTACACTCCAGGATTTCTACTAATGAATACCACATGTTAGACTCCATAACTTCAGCTGCAGGGTAGAGAATACTGTGTTATAGCTATTCAGATAATAAATAGCTATCTAGGTCCATTTCAGCTGGAGCAAGTCAACTGTATTGAATGTGAGTGAAACATTAATTCTTTATAAGAATATACCCAATTGGCAGACACTTTGACATGTAATATGCATTAGTTCACCATGCTGCCCCTACGGAATCATTTTATCCCTTGCTCGAGTTTGCACTTATGTGCACGCCTATCTCCAATCTCCTGAATCTGTCTTTGGGGTATCGCTTACATGTACTTATGAAACATACATTTTTAAGCAGACACATGAATGAGAATGGTTCCAGTTTTTTGAAAGTGTTAGTTTGTCATTATTTCTGTTTGTTCTGCAAATACCACATGGCTTTCCTCCTTCCTCTGGGACCACGCCTGGGTTCTCTTTCCTTTTCTTGGGACTTTGAAAACTATCCCCTCTTTTATCTTTTCTGAAGTCTTATAAAAACAAAGGAAAAAGAATATGCCATGTTAGTATTGGACACACAGGATACCTGAGGCTCGTTCTGGCTTCCAAATTGAAAAAAGAATCAAGAAATGAAAAGGGAGAGGCCCATCTTCCTGCAGAGGTTATTCTCATGGGGCAAAGTCTCGCTTTTGAAAGCCAGCCCTGGGAATCAGCAACAGGAAATACAGCAAGGAATAAATCTGTCAGACTCAGTTTCCTTTCTGTGTTACAGTAGAGTTGTTTTTGTTTTCTTCCTCCTCCTCTTGGATGAATGCCCAAGTTCCCTGTGACTGGTATGAATCCCTTAACAGAAACAGGGAGTGGGCTGGGGCTGTCTCAGCCTGAGACATGTTAACTTCTCTAACCATAGCGATGACACAAATTTCAGACTTCTATACTTTAGTTACCTCCTTATACAGCATTTTAATCATGTGATTGTAAACGAATTTCACTTTGTTCAAATTTTGAAACACACACACACCAGTTTTTGTGGTCTTAAAGGAGCTCTTGGGCTGCCCTGTCCACCAGGAGAGGCAGGAGGGGTCAAGTGACGGTTCAGCCCATCTGCTTCTTAATCCCTTCCCTCTAGAACAACACCAGAGTTTAGTTGTTTATGCTTCTATGTGACATTTAGGAGGACAATTGATTAAAATCCTGTCCCTTTCCCTGTTTTTTTTTTTTTTTTTTTTTGAGACAGAGCCTCAAGCTATCCCCCTGGGTAGAGTGCCATGGCATCACAACTCACAGCAACCTCCAACTCCTGGGCTCAAGCGAGTCTCCTGCCTCAGCCTCCCAAGTAGCTGGGACCACAGGCGCCCACCACAACACCTGGCTATTTTTTTGTTGCAGCCGTCATTGTTGTTCGGTGGGCCTGGGCTGGATTCGAACCCGCCACCTTAGGTGTATGTGGCTGGCGCCTTAGCCACTTGAGCCACAGGCGCTGAGCCCCTTTCCCTGTTTTAAAACTGCCCTGCACACCAGGCTTAGCAATAATTCAGGTAGCAGATCCTTTCCCAGAATGAGTCTTTGCTTTGCCATTTCTCTTGTTTGTTAGGATCTTTGTGGTCATTTGAAATTTTGTTGAAGCACAAGTTTGAATTTCAAGTCACTAGAACCCACTATAGAATGTAGCTTCTACAACTCCTCCTGGGCTTGTTTTTTTATAACAACCTGGGTAGATCCAGCATTGGCAATTCTTTTCTACAAAGGGGCAGATAGTAAACTCTCTAGGTTCAGGTTTTCAGGCCACATACGAACTCTGTTGATTCTTCTTCTTTCTTCTTCCTCCTTCTTTTCAACAATTGGAAAATGTAAAAATTGTTCTTATCTGGAGGGAGGGCCTGGAAGGTTGGATCTGTCAGAGGATGATAGCCTGTCAACATGTTTCAGGTAATATTATCCTTCCTTTAAGATGAAGCACCATTGCTCAGAGAGGGGAAGTAATTAATTCCAGGTTGCACAGCTCACGATAAGGCAAACCTTGGCTTAGGCAGATCTGAGTTCATTTTCTACTATCCCATATATTATAATTTATTTCTTACTCTATTTCATATTCTTCAGAGAAATAGAGATATGACTTTTTTTTATTTTGGCTTCATTACCATTTTCTTTGAATCTCTTCCTACAAAGACATACATCCATGAGAATGCCCCAATTTCTCAGATACATAATGAAAAATTAATGTGAAACAGGATATGGAACCTAGGTTAGGTACTAACATTCTTAACTTGTCAACCAATGAAGATGATTCTAATAATATCTCAGAGCTGGAAATGAAGTCACTTTTTTTTTTTTTTTTTTGGTTCATCAATTTTTAAAAACACATCCAACAATATTAAACAAAACTTCCCAACAAAATAGCTGGGCATTGTGGCGGGTGCCTATAATCCCAGCTACTTGGGAGGCTAAGGCAAGAGAATTGTTTGAGACCAAGAGTTT
Source organism: Otolemur garnettii (assembly GCF_000181295.1). Classification (NCBI taxonomy): domain Eukaryota; kingdom Metazoa; phylum Chordata; class Mammalia; order Primates; family Galagidae; genus Otolemur; species Otolemur garnettii. Next base: position 9,815,291 of record NW_003852436.1, on the reverse strand, counting down.
GAGGTTGCTGTGAGCTGTGACTCCATGGAACTCTACCTAGGATGACAGCTTGAGACTTTGTCTCAGTTAAAAAAAAAGGGAAAAAACAAAAACCCAACTTCCTAACAAGCAGGTTAAGGTAGAAGCATGAGATAATACCCAGGAGTCTCCCTGAAATACTAGACTCTAGTCCAAGCCTAGGAGGTTTTATAGGTTTTGCAGGTCATTTTTCCCTCACCTGATAGCAGGGAATGACATAAGAGAATTGAGCCAGCCCCTTTCCTGAACATACTTATTTGTTCTGCTGTCTGTAAGCAGAAGACAGTATTGCACAGGGGTTCAAAGCCCACCTGAATGGGCTTGTTTCCTGCGTCAATGTTATGTAACGGATGTGTGTCCTTGGGCAAATTACTTAAGCTAAATATTCATGTGTTTTCCTATGTAAATTGGGACAACAGTAGCATATGCCTCATGTGTAGACTAAATGAAATAATACATGAATAATAATAAATGAAATGTAAAGCTCTTAGTGCTTAGCAGTAAGTGTGCAAAAAGTTCAGCTATTGGCATGGCTGTGGTTGTCACTGTTGCCTCCTCCCGGTGGGTGGACACGTAGGCCTTGCAGAGTAGCGTGCCTCAGACTGACATTGTGCTTTCATTGTCTGCTCGACTTCTAAATATAGCCTTATACCTTTGTTGTTACTTTTTTATTGTTTTTGGATTTTCCTTACTTCCATATCCTGTGGTCCCAAGACCATTATGATCCCTTCTACGTCCAGGCCCAGATCTTATACTTCCAGAGGGAAAGGGAATTCAACCAAGAATATCCTAATATTAAACAGCCTGAGGGCATGTTGCCAGGCTATGGTAGCCTCTCAGGAGAATGTCATAATGGACACAGGAAATATGACGATTGAGACATCCCTGAGACAGCCGGATGAAAGCTGTTCCCATTAGATTTGAATTGTAACAGTGGCCACTTCAGTGGCCTTCAGGTGGAGGGGATGCTAGGAGGCCATTTAGGGTCTGACTGCTCCAGGATCTTCTAAGGCTGCAGTTCCAACCCCCAGGCTATGGACTGGTACTGGTGTGTGGCCCGTTAGGAACTGGGCTGCACAGCAGGAGGTGAGCGGCAGGTGAGTGAAGCTTCCTCTGTATTTACAGCCTCTCTGCATCCCTCGCACAACTGCCTGAGCTCCACCTCCTCTCAGATCAGCAGTGGCAGTAGATTTTCAGAGGAGCTTGAACCCTACTGTAAGCTGCGTATGTGAGGGGTCTAGGTTGTGAGCTGCTTTTGAGAATCTAATGCCTGAAGGTCTCAGATGGGGCCGAGGACATAAGCAACACATTTTGGGTGTCACTGCCTCCCATCACCCCCAGATGGGACTGTCCAGTTGCAGGAAAACAAGCTCATGGCTCCCACTGATTCTGTGTTATGGTGAGTTGTATAATTATTTCATTATATATTGCAACCTAATAATAATAGAAATAAAGTGCACGATAAGTGTAGGGCACTTGAATCATTCTGAAACCATCCTCCTCTCAGTCTGTGAAAAAATTGTCTTCCGTGAAACGGGTTTCTGGTGCCAAAAATGTTGGGGACCACTGTTGTAAGCAGCATCTCTGCACCTCTCTTCTTTGGGTGGATATAATCTCCCTTTCTCTGTGTATTTGTGATATTATGGTTATCATTCTATACGGCACATTAAATTGCACTGGGAAACTTAAAAAATACTGATTCCTCAGCTCTATTCCACATCAATCAAGTAAGAACTCTTTCAGTGAGAGCCCTGATTTCTTTCTTTTTTTTTTTTTTGCAGTTTTTGGCCGGGGCCAGGTTTGAACCCACCACCTCCGGCATATGGGGCCAGAGCCCTACTCCTTTGAGCCACAGGAGCTGCCTGAACCCTGGCGTCTTTTTCCTTTTCTTCTCTTTTTAAAGTTCCCCAGTCAATGTGTGACCAGGACTGAGAACAGCACCAAGCACCTCGGGTGTACCTTTTGTGTCCCAGTTACTCTTTCTTTCTTTTTTTTTTTTTTTTATGGCTGGGGCTGGGTTTGAACCCGCCACCTCTGGCATGTGGGGCCAGTGCCCTACTCCTTTGAGCCGCAGGCACTGCTCCCCAGTTATTCTTATTTTTAAAATAAACACTAATAACATTTTTCATACATTCTACATTGCAGTTATTTTCATACCCCAGTGATCATTTAGGAGTTTGAAACATGTGCTCCTGATTCACATTAGCTTGGAGGGTGGGTGCCCCTGTGAGAATAATTGGTGCTTCTTCTTCCATCCTTCTATCCCATTTAGACATTAAGGCTTAAGACAGTGGCTTTGGAACAGTGTTTTAAAATAGAAAAGCCCTCTCTTCAGAATCACAAACCTCCAGCCCTCTGGGTCTTCACAAGTCCTCTGAGGCACGGTGGGAGTGTCAGAGCTAACCAGAATCCTTCCCTGTGGAGAGTTGAAGGATGTAGGGAATAGCACCCCCTATATTTGCCTTCGAAGTAGATTTGGGCAGGCTTCTGGAACAGTCTTCAGATAATGAATTACTAACCACTGACGCTGTTCTCTGTTCGCTTGTCCACTTTGTGGTTCTAAAGAGCCCTGTGAGCCATTCAAGTTTGTTGCACGATGACTAAAGATGTCATAACAATTAAACCATGAAGGCTTTTAGGAAATTCAAACCTTGAAAAAGTAGGCCCCAAAATGGTTATGTCATTTTAAAATGATACAACACTTGAACCACAGAGATGGCTGGAGACGATAACTTTTCCTCCTGATACATTGATTTTTTTTTAACTTTAATTTTTTTAAAAAGCACATTCTTCCAGATCCTAATTCTTTACTTTAATCTTATAAATTTGAACTGATTTATTGATCTTTTTAGGATACTGGGCACTTTGTAGCAAAGAGTCTAATTGTTCTGGAAGGGTAAGTGGCACCCATAATCATGTCCTTCGGAAGGCTGGAAATATTAACACCAAGTCCACGTTAACCGAAGAAACAAGAGCCTCTGGGTTAGTAAAACCAATGTCAAAGAGGTTAATACTGTCTTGCCCAGCAGATTCACACGCAGGCCTGTCTGCTTAATAGGACAAGGTTAGCAACTGTGACATTGAGAGAAAGCAGAAACAACCGGCATGTTTCAACTGGAATGTTTTGATCGTAAAACTTATAACTGAGGCAACTTTCTATTAACTGTCATTGATAGTGGTGTAGATTCTCTTGGTCTCTTTCCCACCAAAATAGTCTTTCTACTGTGAGGAGTGAATGATTTTCTGTCAAACATTTTTGTTTACAGTGACCTTGTAGTCACCATTTGTAGCTACTTTAACATCCTTTATGCCCCAGTGTTGTTACTTATTTATGTTGATTTTTGACAACATGTTAAAATTGAAATATGGAGAACAGGTCACAGGGTTCAGATGCTAGATCAGGAAATCTACCTTCCCCCACAAACTCAGTGAAAGTTGTATTCCGATTTTTAACTTTCACTTTCTATATCCTCAGCACTTTTACAAATGGAAATTCAAAAAGCATTTTATTTCATAACAGTTATTCATAATAACCAGTTGGAAGGTAGCAACCAATGTACTGTTTGTTTCCTTACCTCTGGTGGGCGGGCCTGGCTTTGCTTTAGATTTGCTAAACTATTGATGGTAACAGCTATGCTTACGTGCCAAGTCCTATTTTAAACACTTTACATATAAAGTTCTTAGCCCCTATAAGAGTGATAATATTTTCAATATTTGAAAATGACTTGTGCTCATTTGCCCCTTAAATCTATTCCATTTTAAACTTAACTGCTTTAGGTTAAACTATGAGGCTGACTGCCCGAGGGAAGAAAAAGAGGATCCTGTACAGAACAAAGAGGTAAGAGTTTCCACTGCTCAGATAGGGGGTGGGGAAGGTCTTGGCAGAGACTTGTACAGAGATGGGAATTTCTAAATTCCATAGTCCCGACTACAGCCTACAAAGAGTCAGGTCCAGTAGAAGAAAATACTCCTAAAGCCATTATCAGCCCTAATGGCTGAGCAGTGAGGCTTGGTGCCCCCATAAGAAATGGAGATGATATCAGGAAGACCAATGTAGGGAGGAAGAGAAAACATAAAGCCTGTCCCCTTATACATGGTGGCTGGACAGCAAGAGAGGTAAAGAGCCGGGAGGCAGGGAGAGGAGCAGATTCAAACTGCGCTGTGGCTTCCCTGCTAAAATCCCAGGGTGTGTGTGAGCAGGGCGCTTTTTGTCTCTTTTCCCATCTGGCACCTCAATAGGACCGAAGCTGCCCTGATATAATTCAGGGCATAATTTGGTTAAGAAGCAGATGCACCTGAGTTTGCCTCCTCCTTGGAGACTCCTTTGCCTCTAGCGTGGGTGGAAGGCATCTAGAGGGCCTTGCTTGTCCTGCAGAGAGTGAGGAAGGCTGGTAATCTTACCAAGACATAACTGTGATGGGGGTGAGGTGATTTCGAAACCAAGGGCCACAGGCTAGACCATTTGGACTGGGACTCAGAAGGGGGAATATGCAGCTGAGAAAAATTGGGGGCTATTGTTGCTAAATTAGTAGGAAGGCCCGCAGGACCCTGAGGGCATGAAGAGAGAATGGATGCCATCTGTGAACATCAGTAGGCTGAGGCCCACCACGTGCACACGATACAGCCTTACCTGCAAGGCCAGCGAGGACCTGCGAACACCCGAAGTTTTCCGGGAAGGGCCACATTTTCTGTCTCCATCTCGAGACGCTACCTAGGGGAGAAGAAGCATCAGAGGTAGGAGATTCTGAAAGACCAAGGGCAGTTACCTGAAAAGAGCTGTTGCAACGTGGAAGCAGGTTGCTTCATGAAAAGTGACTGGGGATTAATTCTCAGCAAGCTAAAGTTTTCCTTTATCCAGAGGAGGATGGGAGGTTGGTAAGCAAGATTACCTAGATAAGGGAAAAATAATCTATTTTCTTCACCTATTTCAGCGTAGTGTGACTAAATCGTGGCCCATGACGACTCTATAATGCAATAGAACAAAGGGAAAGAAACAACCTTAGAAATTTGTTCCAAGGACAGATAAAGATGAATATTACTCTATGTTGATGACTTAGAAAGTCAAGAGAGGGTGGAACTCCTTAAGATGCTGCATTTTGGGGCCTAACAATCTCATTTTAAAGATTGTTACAGATGTTAAAACATGGAAGATATTACCCAGCTCCTTCCTTGTGCGTCTCTCTCAGTGTTCTTCATCTTTGTTCCTTGCCCGGGGAGTGGGATGTCATCAAGCCTGGGAAACAGGTTTTCCACTGCAGTGACCGCATTGTGGGCCTCAAAGGAAAAAGTTCCTTTTGAACACACTTAATAAATGACTCTCTGAGGCAGGACATCAGGAAAGAGCCCACATATGTAACAGCAGATGATAAATTCTGGTAATTTACATTCATAGGTCACTCTAAGGACATTTCTGATTTATGACTTTGAACTGAGAAAAATCTAACTCAATTCAGGATCTTAGCAAGGCAAAAGCGAAAGACGTGGCGCTCACGCCTGCCATCTGGTGTAAATGAGAGGAAAATGCAACCATATCTCGGGACGGAGCGCAATGACCTTGTCTCCTTGTAAATACAATCTTCCCGAGGATGTTTTCTGATAATGTTCTTCAATTCACAGAAAAATAATTCTTTGCATTCTAAGCCGTGTAATGTAAGAATTCCCCATATATATTTTATTTTGAAGTCAGACTTTGTTTTTAAAATTCATGTTTAGCAACTGGCATTTGAAAATAGGAGAGGCTGGAGTTCATAAAATGAGAAACAGGAAACAAAAAGAATGATTTCCTCGTGCAGATATTTTATTCTTTACAATTACATTCTCTTTTGATTAGAACATTGTGGGAGTCGAAGGAAGAAGCAAAATGAAAGAAGCAGGAATTCCTTTGGGAGGTTAGAGTCAGGATTGAGTTTATAGTGCAATGAAATTCAGACTCAGATAGAGTGACCTCTGTTCTGGTTCTCCAGGGACTGAGAGGGTGTCGCAGGATGTGGAATTTTCTTTCTTTCTTCTTCTTCTTCTTTTGAGACAAAGTCTCACTTCTGTAGCCCTGTAGCTAGAGTACTATGGCATCATAGCTCACAGCAACCTCAAATTCTTGGGCTCAAGCCATCCTCGTCTCAGCCTCCTGAATGGCTGGGACTACGAGCGCCTGCCACCACAGTACTTTTAGTAGAGTGGGGTCTCACTCTTGCTCAGGCTGATCTGGAACTCCTGAGCTCAGGTGAGCCACCTAGCCAGGACTCCCAGAGTGGGAGGATTACCGGTGTGAGCCAGCACATTTGGCCAGGAGGTGGAATTTTCAGTGATAAAACGGGGAAAAGTAAACAAGTAGGGGATATATATAAATATTTCAAATAAATATATTTTCAAATTTATTGTCTTTGTGCTCGCTCTCAGCAGATCCGTCTTGCTGTAAGAATATGATGGAGTCACTTTCTTTTTTTTAAATTTCAGATTAATAGAAGAGTATAAATGATTAGGACACATTGTTTGTGTTTGTATTTATTAGGTAAACACTAGGTTATGGTTGAACATTTCCAGGCAGGAGGTGTGCCATATACCTCTACATTGTGCTCCTTAGGTGAGAGCACACCAATCCGCCTGCCTCCTCCCCTGTTCCCCTCTTGACCCCCCCACTTGAATTTAACTGTGTTTTTCTCTCATGTGGGTGTATAGTTGTTTATCTACTGGTTTCATATTAGTATTGAGTACACGGGACACTTGATTTTTCATTCTTGTGATACTTTATTAGGAGGATGTTCTCCAAATCCACCCAGGTAAATAGAAAAGATGTAAAATCTTCATATTTTTATAGCTTAATAGTATTCCATGATATATACATATATACACTATATATATATGGTATTCCATGATACTATACTGAATTACTGAATACTTGGCACATTGCCAAAATGTGGAACCACTTTGTGAAATACTGGAAAGTTGGAGGCTGACTGACTTTTATGGACAGCTGGTGAGCTGACTTTACCTTCTTCTGCTGGATAAAGATAGGACATTGCTGATTTTTGTTCAAAACTAGTAGATTCTGGTATTTGCTAAACTTTCTTTTTTTAATTTTTTTAATTTTTTAAAAATTTTTTGCAGTTTTTGGCTGGGGCTGGGTTTGAACCCACCACCTCTGGCATATGGAGCCGGCGCCCTACTCCTTTGAGCCACACAGACACTGCCCTTATTTATTTATTTATTTAATTTTTACATATACATGTGATTATTAGGTTTCCACTTTTTGCCGTCACAGAATTAAAAAGGCTTAAAATTTAACAACAATAACAATGTTTAAGATAAGGACTAGAAACAAAAACCTCATAAAGAATGAATGAAGATAATTATATTCCGAAAAGAAATCAGACAATTGCTGCCATGAAGTATTAAGCAATAATAATAATAGTAATGCAAAGAAAGTAACATTCACATTGTCAAATAAGAGTATGACTATTATAGAATGCTTTGATATTTTCTTAAATGGAAATACATGATTATTTGTATGAGTTTTTCAAGAATGGTGATGGACGTTTGAATCTAGCACAATCAATGTTTTGAGAGAATATAGCCATTTGTCTGAATTATTAGCATATGATTACTGTTTAGGAAGGAAGGGACCGGGAAAAGATTGAAGATACACTACATCTGCCCTATTCTTACTATTCATTTTTGCTGCTGCTTTTAAGTTCAGTGTCTTCAGTTAACAAAGCAAAAAGATACAGATCACCTGTTCAGGAATGTGAATGTGTGTATGTATGTTTCCCTGTGCATTGCGTCTGTTTTCTCAGCTTATAACTCACTTGAATAAGCAATGTGATAGAAATTATGATCATAAATTTGTTTTTGCTACTTAGTTCTTTTTGTTTCCATTTGCTAACATAAATATTTTTTCCAAATAGAACGATATTAAATGAAAACTAAGAGCCCCTCAGTTGAGATAATCCCTATAACAATTTCTTGCATAACCTCAAAATTTTGATAAAAGCAGATCTATTTAGAGACATACAAACTGTTGAGACTATTCTACAAACTTTTCATTTTTTAAAGATGTATCTCTTGGCTTGGCGCCTGTAACTCAGTGAGTAGGGCACTGGCCACATATACTGAAAGTGGTGGGTTCAAGCCTGGCCTAGGCCTGCTAAATAGCAATGACAACTGCAACCAAAAATAGCTGGGTGTTGTGGCGCGTACCTGTAGCCCCAGCTACTTGGGAGGCTGAGGCAAGAGAATCACTTAAGCCCAAGAGTTTGAGGTTGCTGTGAGCTGTGATGCTACAGCACTCTACTGAGGGTAACATAGTAAGACTCTGTCTTAAAAAAAAAAAGTATCTTGAACATCTTTCTAAATATATTTTCACTCTTTTTTAAAGGCTACATTGTACTACACTGTGAGTACTCTCTAATTTTTTTTTTTATTAGTTTCTTACTGATCAATTTTAAGATTATTTCTAACTTTTTATACTGAGGAAAAAAACTACAATACACACTAGCATTGTACACAGGTCATTTAACATATGTGTAAGAATATTTGTGAGACAAATACCTGGGAATTAAATTGCTAGATCAAAACATACATATATTTGAAATTTTGCATCCATGTTCATGAGGGGTGTCAGTCTATAGTCTCCTCTGTTTTGTGTCCTTGTCTGGTTTTGATAATAGAGTGATGATTCTGAGAATTCCCTCCTCCTTTAATTTCTTGGAACATTTCAGGAGGATTGATATTAGTTTTTCTTTGTACAATTTGGTAGAATTTTTGCTGTGAATTTGTTTTGTGCTAGGCTTTTCCTTGTTGGGAGATTTTTTTTGTTGTTACTGATTTAATCTTACTACTTGTTATTGGTGTTCTTCAAGTTATTTCTTCCTGGTCAATTTCAAGAGGTTGTATGCTTTCAGGAATTTATGCAGTTTCTCTACATTTTCTAGTTTGTGAGCATATAGTTATTTATAATAAGCTATAATGATCTTTTATATTTCTGCAGTATCAGTTGTGATGTTTCCTCTTTCATTTCTGATTTTGTTTATTTGAATTGTCTTTCTTTTCTTTAACTAGTCTATCTAGTTATTTATCAATTTTGTTATCTTTTCTAAGAACCAAGTTTTTATTTCATTGATCCATTTTTTGTCTCTATTCTATTTAGCTCTGCTCTCAACTATTTTATTTCTTATCTTCTGCTAGCTGTGGTTTTGTTTTGTTTTTGCTTTTCTAATTCCTTGAGATGCAAAATTAGGTTGTTAATTTGTGATCTTTCTATTCTTTTGATGTAGGTATCTAATACTATCAACCTCCCTGTCTGCAATGCTTTTGTTATATCCCACAGATTTTGGTATGTTGTGTTTCTATTTTTATTTTTTTCAAAAATTAAAAAAAATCTTCATTTTAATTTCTTTGTTGACCAAATGATCATTCAGGAGCATGTGTTTAATTTCCATGTATTTGTAGAGTTTTTGAAGTTCATCTTGATGTTGATCTCTAGTTTTATTCCACTGAGAGAATGCTTGACATAATTTTGAATTTTAAAAATTTATTGAGACTTGTTTCAATATGGCCTAATATGTGGTCTACCATGGAGAATGTTCCATTTGCTGATGAGAATAATGTATATTCTGTAGATGTTGGGTAGAATGTTCTGTAGATGTCTGTTAGGTCCATTTGGGCCAATGTTCAATTTAAGTCCAATTTTTCTTTGTTGATTTTCCATCTTGATGTTATGTCTAATGCAGGATGTTTAAGTCCTCAACTATTATTGTATTGCTATTTGTTTCTTTTTTTAGGTTTGGTAATATTTGTTTTATGAACTTGGGTGTACTGATATTGGATTCATGTATATTCAGGATCATTATGTCCTCTTGCTGAATTGATCCTTTTATTTTTATATAATGAACTTTTTTTCTTTTTTTACTGTTTTTGATTTAATGTCTGTTTTATCTGATATAAGTATAGCTACTCCTGTTCACTTTGGGTTTTTGTTTGCAAGGAATATCTTTTTCCAACTCTTTACTTTCAGTCTATATGTGTTTGTATAGGTAAGATGAGTTTCTTGTAACAGCATATAGTTGGATAACATATTTTAAAATTCCATCTATCTGTCTATCTGTCTATCTATCTATCTTTTTAGACTCTGTCTCACTCTGTCACTCTGGGTAGAGTACTGTGGCATCATAACTCACAGCAACCTCAAACTCTTGGGCTTGAGCAATTCTCTGTACTCAGCCTCCTGAGTAGCTGGGACTACAGGTGTGAGTCACTATGCCTGACTAATTTTTCTATTTTTGGCAGAGACAGGGTCTCAGTCTTGTTCAGGCTGGTCTCAAACTTCTCAGCTCAAGCAATTCACTTGCCTTGGCCTCTCAGAGTGGTAGTTACAGGAATATGCTTGGCATCAATCTATGTCTTAAGTGGAGTATTTAATTCATTTATCTTCAAGTTTAATATTGATATGTGCGGTTTTGTTCTTGTCATATTGTTTATTGTTTTTTACTTGTTTTATAAGTGATTTGTTTCTTTTCCACTTTTTGTGTTGAGGTTTGGTGGAATTTGTCACGTTGCCATTTGATTCCTTCTTTTCCTTCTTTTGTGTGAAGGAAAGGTCTATAAGACCTGTAAATTTTATACTTTTGAGTATTTTCACAATGGTGAATATCAATGTTTGATTTTCATGTTTAAGACTTTTTTGAGCATTTCTTACAGGATCAGTCTAGTGGTGATAAATTCCTCATTGTTTGCTTATCTGGGAAAGACTATTTCTCCTTTATTTATGTCAGTTATTCTTTCTAATTATAAAATTATTGGTTAACATATTTTTTCTTTCAGCACTTTGTAATGGCATCTCATTTTATTCTGGCCTGCAAGGTTTTTGATTAGAAGTCCCCTGTTGCACCAATGAAATTTCTATTATAGGTGACTAGACACTTTTCTCTTGCTAATTTTCGAATTCTCTTTGACTTTAGACATAAACATACTGATTATAATATGCTATGGTAAAGTCTTTTTGGTGATGTAGTAACCTATGGATCACTGGGCTTCCTGCATCTTGCTAGACTAGAGAAATCTTCTTAATTATTTCCTCAAATAGGCTTTTAAAACAATTTGAGCTCTCTTCCCCCTTGAGAATACTGCTAATTTGATTACTTTATGTATTATCAAATATCTTGGTATTTTTGTTTATTCTTTTATTTTTTTCTGACTGCACTGTTTCAAAAGATATGTCTTCCAGTTCTGAAGTTCTTTTTCCTTCTTGGTCTAGAATATTATTGAAATTTTCAAATATTTTTTAATATTTTCTTCCAGGAATTTCTCAGTGTTAGAACTTCCTCCTCTTCCTCCTCCTCTTCTTCTTCTTTTAAAGATAGATATCTCCTTGGTAAATTTCTCATTCACATCCTGAATTTATTTCTGATTTATTTGTATTGATTTTCAGATTTATCTTGCATCTCATTGAGTTTCTTTAGAAATCAACGTTTTGAATTCTTTAGTTGGCATTTTAGAGGATTTCTTTTTGATGGAAATATGTTGCTGGACAATTGTTATGGTCCTTTGGTGATGTTATATTTCCTTACTTTTTTGTTTCTTGTGTCCTTACATTGATCTCATTGATATTGGTATAATAGTCACCTCTTCTAATTTTTTAAAATTGAATTGAAATTTTGAAGAATTGCCTTTATAGGAGATGATTTTTTCCCTGAAGATGTATGTATGTTGTTGGTAGAGAGGGACACTTTGAATTTGATTTTGGGTGCCTGTGGCATTGTGTTCTTTGGTTTCTTCAGCAGTATGCAGGGTTGGTGGTATTTGTACTTTCCTTTCAGCTTAGGTTATGGTTATTAGTTGAGGCCATAGCAAAATTTTTCTGGGCAATATGATGCCAGGTGAGCCCATTTTTGGACCCTGGTAGTGGCAGTGGTGGGATCAATGTGCCTGTTCTTAGGCTCCAGAGCTGCTTATACCAGCACCAATGTTAGTAAATCCTTGAGGTCTTATTTTTAAGCTTCCACTGTGGTGGCTTTCTCAGATAGTGGTAGTGGGAGTGGTGGGCCAAGCATATGTTGGATTCTCAGGCCCCTGGGCAACTGGTGTAATGTGAGTGATAGCAGTCATGGTGCTGAAGGAACCCAATGAAACACAAGTGGTTTATGTGGTGCTGCTAGTGGTAGTGATGGATTGGATAAGCTAGTCTCCTGGCCTACTGGTAGTATGTGTGGGTGGGTGTTAGCTGTGGTGACATTAGCAGGTTAGGTTGGTCTGACCTCAGATCCTGGCAGGTATGATCATGTGCCAATGGTGATGATTAGACTGAGAAATCTCTGGGCTTCTGGCTGGTGTACCAGAGAGATGAATCTGACTCAGCAGACCTGTCCTTAGGCCACTGGTATTGCCTTCAGGTGCTGGCTGTGACAGGCAGAGTCAGACGGTCTTTAGGCCACTGGTAGAATGCTGAGGTGTGGCCTATGATGGCTGTACTGTAGGCCTGCCACCAGGGAAGATGAGACCCTTTCAGGTGGAATAGCATAAATAAGAAGCTGTGGGAAATGCAGATTGCTCATGCTTCAGTCTCATAGCATCCTGTATCAGGACAGTGGGAATTGTCCTAGGGGTACATGGGAGTGCCTAGTATTCCTTCTCCCTCCTCAGCTCAGGGGTACCTGCAGCAATGGCAGCCTGTGCCTGGCACAAGAGAAGGGTACAGCCAAGCTTTAAATTCTCAAAATGGCACTGTGGGCCTGTAGCCAGAGTGGGTGGCTGTCCTCTCATGTGAACAGCACAGGCAAGAAGTTGTGGAGAGTGCAGTCTGCACATGCCCTGGTCTCATAGCAGCCCACAGCAAGGCAGTGAGGACCAACCCAGGGGTGCAGAACTCCTAGTCTCTCCTCTCCCTCCTCAGAGTAGTGGTGACATTAGTAGTGGCTTCATCAGTCTAGATGCAGAGCAGGATGTGGATCTGTGTTATTGGGCTGTCAGGATGGTACCACACTGAATTACTCAGGTGCCTGTGGATTCCATGTGGATCCCCTTTCTTGAGCAATGTCTCTGTGCAATCGCTAGGTAGCCCCTATTTTTAGGACCAAGGTCTGCATGCATTGAGAGATTCCTCTATAGCTAAGGCTCCAAAAACCTGTTGTAAGATTGTGGAACCCTGGGAGGTTTCTTTCTTAACTATTTCCTTGCATCCAGGAGCTTCTCTTGGCTCCCAGCCACTCCATAGGTGGGCAAGGTGCCACTGATCCTCCTCTTACTTGCTTTCAGTGCTTCCTGTCAATTCTCTGAGAAGACTTTTGTTCTCTCCTAGATGATCTATTTGAAGTACAAGTATCTACTTAACTATTCTGGTTCCTTTCTGTGGAAGAGACACAAACCACCTATGTGTAGTCAGGTATCTTGATCTGTCCCTGAGATGCTTCTTGTGTTTCCTTATTAAGCATGATGCTAATTTTGGAACCAGGATAAATATATTTTATTATGTTAAGGAATGAGCATTCTATATATTCTTATTTTATTAAATGTTTAATTTTAATAAGAACAGATTTTATTTTTTATTTATTTATTTTTTTGAATTTTTTGGCTGGGGCTGGGTTTGAACTCACCACTTCCAGCATATGGGACCAGTGCCCTACCCTTTTGAGCCACAGGTGCCACCCAATAAGAGTAGATTTTAAATTCATAAAATCTATTTTACAAATTTTGAAGAATGATGCTTAGATCAAATAATAAAAAACAAAATGTAAAATATTAACATGTTTGACTAGATTAATATTTTAAACTGCTTGTTCTTCAAAAGAAATGATAAAAAAAAAAAAGACAAACTACAAATGGTAAGAAGACATTTGCCACAGAGGAATTACATATAGAATACATAAAGAACTCATAGAAATTAGTATTTTTTTTTTATAAGAACTTCACAAATTAATAAAAAATAGAAAAATAGGCTGGACACAATGGCTCAATCCTAGTACTTTGGGAGGCTAGGGGGGAAGGATTCTTGAGGTCAGGAGTGTGAGAACAGCCTAAGAAGAATGAGATTCTATGTCTACAAAAAAAAGAAAAAAAGAAAGAAAAAGAAAAATAATAGGTAGTCATGGTGGCATATACCCGTAGTCCCAGCTACTTGGAAGGCTGAAGCAGAAGGATCACTTGAGCCCAGGACTTGGAGGTTGTATTGAGCTATGATGATGACACTGTACTTTAGCCTGAGTGAAACAAAACAAAAAAACAAAAAAGACACAAGACATGAACAGAAATGAATGTTGAACTTTATCAAATCCCTTTGCGGCATCTTTGGCAATGTTTGTCTTAGTTCATTTTGTGCTGATATAAAAGAACACCACAGACAAGGTAATTTATTTGAATCACAGTTCTTCTAATTTTATGGTTGGGGACCACAACATGAGGAACTGTATTAAAGGGTTGTGGCATTAAGAAGGTTGAGAACTAGGAAGGTGCCTGTGGCTCAAAAGGGTAGGGCACTGGCCCCATGTGCTGGAGGTGGCGGGTTCAAACCTAGCTCCGGCCAAAAAAAGAAGGTTGAGAACCACTGTTCTAGAGGCTGCGAAGTCCAAGATCTAGGGGCTACTTCTAGCAAGGGCTTTTTTGCTGTGTCATCCAGTGGCAGAAGGTGGAAGGGCAAGAGAGAGTGAGAGCAGGAGAGAGAGTGAAAACAAGATGGGGAGCTGGGAGGGCCGGAGGAGGCTGAATTCATCCTTGTATCAGTAACCTACTCCTGTGATAACAGCATTAATTCAGTTATAAGGGCTCATCACCTCTTAAATATATCATCTCTCAAATGCAAATCAAAATCACCCTGAGATATCACCTAACCCCAGTGAGAATAGCCCATATCACAAAATCCCAAAGCTATAAATGCTGGCATGGATGTGGAAAGAGGGGAACACTTTTGCACTGCTGGGGACACTGCAAACTAATATAACCTCTATGGAAAGTAGTATGGAGAATCCCTAAAGAGCTAAAAAGTAGAACTTTCATTTAATTCTGCAATCCTATTACTGGATAACTATAAAGAAGAAAAAAATCATTTCATCACAAAGACATTTGCAGTATAATGTTTATTGCAGCTCAATTCATAATAGCCAAGATGTGGAAGTAACCCATGTACCCATCAACCTGTAAATGGATTAATAAACTGTGCTGTATGTACACCAGGATACTATTTAGACATATAAAAAGATGGAGACTATATCATTTTCATATTAACCTGGATAGAGAACATTCTCTTTAGTAAAGTATCACAAGAATGGAAAAGCAAGTATCTAATCTATTCAATACTAATATGAAACCAGTAGATGATCTAATACACTCCCACAAAAGAGAAAAACTCAATTCAATTCAAGTTGAGGGGGTGGTGAGGAACAGTGGAGAGAGCAGAAGGGGGAATTGGTGTGCTCCCACTTAATGGGCACATTGTAAGGGTGTATTGTACACCTCCTGGGTGAGGGGAACAACTACAACAGGGACCTTATCTAACAAATGCAAACATTGCAACTTAATTGTTTGTAAACTTATATTAATCTGAAATTAAAGATAACCTCATATCTAACACTATTGTATTGAAGATTAAATTTCTTTTCTTTTCTTTTCCCTCCCTTCCTTCCTTCCTTCCTTCCTTCCTTCCTTCCTTCCTTCCTTCCTTTCTTTCTTTCTTTCTTTCTTTCTTTCTTTCTTTCTCTAACTATGTTGCCCTCAGTAGAGTGCCATGGTGTCACAGCTCACAGAAACCTCAAACTCTTGGGCATAGGCGATTCTCTTGCCTCAGCTTCATAGTAGCTGGGACTACAGGCACCTGCCACAATACCCAGCTATTTTTTGGTTATTATTGTCATTGTTGTTTAGCAGTCCCTGTCCAGGTTCAAACCCACCAGCCCCGGTGCATGTGGCTGGTGCCCTAACCACTGAGCTATGGGTGTGGAGCCTGGAGATTAAATTTCCAACACATGACTTTGGGGGACACATTCAAATTATAGCATTGTTCCTTGCTAATTTCTTTGTTCTTTTTTTTTTTTCTTGACTTTGCATAGGAAGCATTTTTTTTCTCAAGTAAATGTGAGGGTATAAAATTCTAGGTTGCAATATTTGCATTTGTAAGGTAGAGACCCTTTTGTAGTTCTGACCCACACCCAAGAGGTATGACATATACCCTTACATTGTGCCCATTAAGTGGGAGCACACCAATTCCTTTCGACTCGCCTCTCCCCATTCCTTGTTTGCACTCCCCCCAACTTGAATAGTTTTTCTCTTATGTGGGTATATATTGAATCATCTGCTGGCTTTATATTGGTATTGGGTACACTGGATATTGCTTTTCCATTCTTGTGATACTTTACTAATAAGAATGTGCTTCAATTCCATCCAGGTTAATACAAAACATGTAAAGTCACCATCTTTTTATGACTGAAAGTATTCCATGGTATACATATACCACAATTTATTAATCCATTCACAGGTGGATGGGCATTTGGGTAGTTTTCACATTTTGGCAATTGTAAATTGAGCTGTGTTAAAAATTCTAGTGCAAAGTGTCCTTGTGATAAATTTTTTTTTTTTCTGGGTAGACATCTTGTAATGGGATGCAGGATCAAATGAGAGGTCTAATTTGAGTTCTTTGAGGATTTTCCATACTTCTTTCCATACAGGCTGTATTAGTTTGCTGTCCCACCAACAATGTAAAAGCATTCTCCTCTCTTCACATTTACGCCAGCATCTGGAACTTTGGGACTTTGTGAAGTGGGCTATTCTCACTGGGATTAAGTGATATCTCAGGGTGGTTTTGATTTGCATTTCTCTTATTATTACAGATGATGAGCATTTTTTCGTATGTGTGTTAGCCATTCATCTGTCTTCCTTAGGGAAGGTTCTGCTCATCTTTCTTGCCCAGTGATAGATGGAATTATTTGGTCTTTTTTTGTTGATTAATTTGAGTTCTCTATAGATCCTAGTTATCAAGCCTCTGTCAGATTTGTGACATGCAAATATCTTTTCCCATTCTGAAGGATGTCCATTTGCTTTAATTGTTGTGCCCTCAGCTATGCAGAAGCTTATAAGTTTAATTTATTCCCTTTTGTTTATTTTTGTTGCTGTGATTGCCACTGAAGTCTTCATAAAATCTTTCCCAACGCCAACAACCTTAGGAATTTTTCCAACAGTTTCTTATAGGATTTTTATCCTTTCCTGTCTTAGATTTAAATCTTTTATCCATCTTGAATCAATTTTTGTAAGGGGTGAAAGGCTCAGGTCCAGTTTTAGTCTTTTATATGTGGTTATCCAATTCTCCCAGCACCATTTATTGAATAGAGATTCATTTCCATAGTGTATGTTCTTGTTTGGTTTATCAAATATCAGGTGGCTGTAAGATGTTAGTTTCATCTCATGGTTTTCTATTCAGTTCCAAATGTCAATGTCTCTATTTTTGTACCAATACGATGCTGTTTTGATTACTGTGGAGCAGTAATATAACCTGAGGTCTGGTAGAGTGATGTTTCAAGTTTTGTTTTTATTACTAAAAATTGCCTTGTCTCCATGGGTTTTTTTCTGGTTCCCTAAGAAACAAAGAACTATTTTTTCCTGTTCTTCAAAGTATAATGTTGGTATTTTAATGAAGATTGCATTAAATCTGTAGATTGCTTTGGGAATTATGGGCATTTTAACAATGTTGATTCTTCACAACCAAGAGCATGGTGTGTTCTTCCATTTGTTAATGTCTTCGGCTATTTCTTTTCTTAGGGTTTCATAGTTCTCTTTGTAGAGATTTTTCACCTTTTTTTTTTTTTTTTTTTGTTATATATTTTCTTTTTTTTTTTTTTTTTTGGATTCTTTAGCAATATATTTCTATTCAATCAATAAGTACAGTATTCATAGGTGTCATCTATGTGCTAAGTATCTCTTAGTATCACAAATATTCCAGAGAACAAGAAAGATATGGTGTCTTAAAAAGC
>NW_003852436.1:9791125-9797311 GCF_000181295.1 Otolemur garnettii | reverse complement strand
CCCTGGATACAGTGCCATGACATCATAGCTCACAGCAACCTCAAACTCTTGGGCTTAAGCAATCTCTTGCCTCAGCCTCCCAAGTAGCTGAGACTACAGGTGCCTGCCATAATGCCCAGCTATTTTTTTGTTGTAGTTGTCATTGTTGTGTGACAGCTCCAGGCTGGATTTGAACCTGCCAGCTCTGGTGTATGTGGCTGGGGCCCTAGCTGCTAAGCCATAGGCACCAAGTCTTTTCACCTCTTTTGTTAGGTATATTCCTAGGTATTTTATTTTCTTTGAAGCTACTGTGAAGGGAATTATGTCTTTGATTAGCTTCTTGACTTCACTGTTATTGGCATTTACAAAAGGTGGACATTGAATTTATTACTCTGAGACATTACTATATTTTTTGCTCACTTCCAGGAGTCTTGTAATTGAATTGCCAGGGATCTTTAAGTATAAGATCATATCATTGGCAAAGAGCAAGAGTTTGACATCCTCTGCCCCTATTTGGATGACCTTTATAACCTTCTCTTACCTGATTGCATTGGCTAGAATTTCCAGAACTGTGTTGAATAGTAGCTATGATAGAAGATATCCTTGTCTGGTTCCAGTTCTAAGTGGAAAAGCTTTCAGTTTATTTTATTCAATATGATATTAGCTGTGGATTTGTCACAGATGGCTTCAATCAGTTAAAAAAATGTGCCACCTATGCCTGTTTCTGAAGTGTTCTTGTTAGAAAAGGGTGTTGTATTTTGTCACATACATTTTCTGCATCTGTTGGGAGGATCACATAATCTTTGTTTTTCCTTCTATTGATATGGTGAATTACTTTTATGGATTTTTGTATGTTAAAACAGCTTTACATACCTCGGATAAAGCCTGCTTGATCATAACACATATATTTTTTAATGTGTAGCTGTAATCTATTGGCTAAGATTTTATTGAGAATTTTTGCATCAGTATTCATTAGTAAAATTGGTCTGTAGTTCTCCTTTTTTGCTGAGTCCTTCCATGGTTTTGGCGTCAGGGTGATATTTGATTCATGGAGTGTGTTGAGGATGGTTCCTTCTTTATCGATTTTTGGAATAGGTTTTACAGGATAGGTACAAGCTCACCTTTGAAGGTGTGATAGAATTCTGGTGTGAATCTGTCTGGTCTAGAGGAGCTTTTTTTTTTTTTTTTTTGGACACTTTTTTATTGTTTTCTCGATTTCAGTGCTTGATTTTGATCTGTTCAGGAGATCTATTTCTTACTGGTTAAATCTAGGGAGATAGTTTGATTCCAGGTATTGGTCCATTTTCTCCACATTGTCAAATTTCTTGGCATAGAGTTTCTTGTAGTAGTCAGAGATAATCTCTTTTATTCTATGGTATCTATTGTTATTTCCCCCTTTTCATTCCTGATTCAGGTTATTAGAGATTTTACCTTTTTGTTAATCCAGCCAAAGGTTTATTTTATTTATCTTTTCAAAGACTGAACTTTGTGTTTCATTATTTTTCTGAACGATACTTTTGTTTTCAATTTCATTTATTTATGATTTAATTTTGCTTATTTCTTTTCCTTTGCTGGGCTTATGACCTGATTTCTCTTCCTTTTCCATTTCCTTAAGCTAATATAATTAGCAGCTAATATAATAAATTTTCTTCTGAGTACTGCTTTTGCAGTATTCCACATGTTTTGGTAACTTGTAGCTTCATTGTTATGTTTGAAGAATTTAACAGTTTCTTTCTTTATCCATTCCTTGCCCCAACTGTCATTCAGCATAACATTGTTTAATTTCCATGCTTTTGTGTGGGGATGTACATTTCTGTTGGAGTTGAGTTCCACTAAGTTTTGACCTGTAACTTCTGGGTGTTTTCCTTTGCTGGCAGTTTATTGTGGTGGATGGCTTGTGCTTTTTTATCCAATCAGCTAGCCTGTGCCTCTTCAGTGGGGAATCCAAGCCATTAACATTTATTGAGAGAACTGATAAGTGTGGTAGAGTTCTATTCATCTTGTTCTGTGAAAGTCCATTGCTTAGTTTTGTTCTTTGTGCCATTGTTTTGTCCTTTAGGTTGTTGTGTCCTAAAGGTTTTGTCCTTTAGTTTGTGAGTGTTTACTTTGCTGGTGGTCCATTGTGATGGTCAGTATTGGGCATAGGTCTAAGTATTTACTGTGGAGTTGGTTTTGTTGTGGCAAATTTCCTCACTTTTGCATATTAGTAAAAGATTTGATTTCTCCATTGATTTTGAAGTTTAGTTTAGCAGGATCCAGAATTCTGGGCTGAAGAATTCTGAGAGGGTTAAGAGGGTTAAAGGTAGATGACCATTCTCTTCTTGGTTTGGAATGTTTCAGCTGAAAAATCTGCTGTCACCCTGATAGATCTGTACCTTTCCCCAGTCCTCTGTCAGCCTTTGTCCATACCCAGGAATGTGTCTTTGTGCTGGTCTTCCTCAGCTCTAGACCTCCTCATTGGCTCCTGGAGTCTCCTGCTTCACTGTGCTCCTAGAATGAGGTTTCTGGATAGGTTTCCCCAGCCAGCAGTGGCTGGAGTTTTCCTGTCTCCATGACAAAACTCATGGTGAGTTTTCCTGTCTCACTATGAGTGGCTGGTATGAAGATGTCTCTAGTCTGCCATCTTGCTCCACCCTTTTTCCTTGATAATTTAACACTTTTTTTAGTCATGAAATAAACTCCTCTTGTTTATTATTATGCTTTTGATTCTACTTGTTGATATTTTTATTAGACATTTTGCATTGATATTTTTGAGTTATTCACTTATGGTTTTGTATGTTTTGATATGCTCTTTCAGGTTTGGGCATTAATGCAATTTTTCATTTATATACTTATATGCTTTCTTCTATGCTATGTAAAAATCTAAATAGCATTGGAATTATTTGTCTTTAAAAGTATAGTATATTTTTCCCTATGAAATAATCTGAGCAAGGTATTGTTATAGGTGGTGGGTGGTTGTGTGTGGGGGGTTTGGGGCAAGCATGATGAAGAACAGTGAGTTCTTTGATGACTTTTTCTTTCTTCTATCTTACTTTTTCTTTAGGTATTATATCTCCTTGAGTCTATTTGATAAATTATATATATATATATATATAATATATATTTGATAAATTATATATTTTTGAAAATTATAAAATTTCTATCTTTGCTTTTCTGTTGTATCATAGAAGACTATGAAAATAGTCTCCTGAATTGCCCCTCTGTGTTTTATTTCCCTCTCCACATCAATTCCTTTTCCTTAATGCTGCCTGAGTTATATCTTTAAAACATGGATCTGGTGCTCTCATTTTTCTGCCTAACCAAAACATTTCCATAGCTCCTAATTGCTCATCAATAAATTAAGACCAACCTGACTTCTGTGTGTTAGACTGTTCTCTGCAGTTTTGTCTCCTGGACTCATGTGCCTTACTCCATCTGAGATGTCTTCCTATTTTCTTCTCTATTCCAGAACTGCTGAAATATTGTAAGACCTAGATTCACTGTGAGGTCTTGTAGTTATAGCTATGTCCTTGTAGACATCTTCATGTCTCTGGTGTTGATATCTGGGACATGCATGCTCATGGCATATGAATGGCCAGGATATAATTTGCTGAATCACATTGGTTGCATGTATTAATTCTCATGTTGATTGGATATGTGTATGGTTGCTATCAAGGTGACATCTTATAAGATAAATACATCTGACCAGTGTTCATGTGGGAAAATAGGCATAAACATGGTTTATAAATATGGACAGGATCTGGCTTCTTAGCATGTCTGCTATTTGATCAAGGGTGACAAATTTCTCCCCTGCTTTAATATCAATGGCGACACTCAGGCACAGACATACATACAAACATGCACATTCAGAAGGTGAGGGTAGTAGTTGAGTCAATTTTTTTGTTTGGGTCTATGTGAATATCTGCGTTAAGTTTGTGGTCCTAGAGAAAGGTGAAATGTTAGAGTTTTTCTAAGAGCTGTGATCAGCCTTTTCCAAGTGGTTTTCCTAATGCAGATTTCAAGCAATAAGAAAAGAAGGCCAGCCCCACTTACCCTCATAGCCATCTGGCAATACTGACAGAGTCTCATATGGTGGAGAAGAAGGTGAAGTATTTGGTTTCCTAATGTGGCATTTAGTTTTGAACTTTCTCCATTATATTTAGATCACAGATTTGCATCCTTAGAGGGAAAAAAGATCCATCCATTAGCACTGTAGGAGCATCTGAATTTAGGCAGCTAAGAGTCAGGCTAATACTTCTATTGTCACCTTTTCCCTCTAAAGATGCAAGTCTGTGATCTAAATATAATGCAGAAAGTTCAAAACTAAATGCCACATTAGGAAATCAAATACTTCACCTTCTTCTCAACAATATCAGACTCTGTCAGTATTGCTGGCTTTCTTTTCTTTTTGCTTGGACTCTCCAGGATTTTCTGCTTGCCTGGGCAGGGATGCTAACCTAGTACTGACATATACCTAGTATTTATTCACCTGGGGAACAAAAAATTAAAGAAATTTTGTTTGAAATAACATTCATAATCAGGGCATTTTAAACTAAATGCTTATTTGGTGCTTTGTTCAGGAGATGAGCAAAAAAATACATGAGCTTCATAGATTTTCAAAATGTTATTTCCATGAACCCAAATCACCTTATCTCAAAAATTGTATTCCCATGCTTTCATGCTACTTGGTAGCTTCCATTGCAACCTAGGTAAATTGTGGTTGTGTTTTTTACAAATGGTTAAAAGCAAAGACACTATAAATGTGTACTAGAACTTGAAAAATATTTTTTTGAGTTTATATGTCTTTTGTCTAGAATATAAAAAAATCACTACATACAATCTTATTCTCAACTGAAATTATATATTTGCTTTTCAATTATTATCCATATACTTTAGAAAACTGTTCCTGTGTGAGTTCTATACCAGATAACAGAAACAGAGTATCCACGGCAACTCCCAGCATCTTTTGGTATTTTGTTCTCTTTTGTTCCCTTCATGGCCATCTCCGTTCTTTTATTGCAGCTGCTTAAATATGTTTTACTGAGCTCATATTCCCCCAAAGTCATATTAGAAGCCAAATAAAATCATATCAATATAATAGTAATAAGATCTCGAAACAGTAATCTATCACTAGCGTAGCTAAAAATGTTTCCTTTTTTTAGAGCTATGACGGTTGAGTCCTAAGATTCTGTCTACATCACTGTGATAAAGGAAGTAAGTAAAATAGTGGTTTTGAACTAGCTTAGAGTGATACTTCTGGCATTATGAATTCCCAACATTACACTTAGAAGTAGACATTCAGTCTTTTTTTTGGTGGGGGGGATATTGTTTTGGTTAATAAACATTCCAGCAAGAATTTTGGCAGATGTAGGAGGGAAAGTCAGAGAAAGGCAGATACCAGGGAAAGGGTTAAACACAGGGGCTAACTAGGAGGGCAGAAAGAAAGAAACAACAAAGGTGAAGGAGAAAAGGGGACTTGTGTCCTTAGAATGGAACATAGGTCCCAGGAAAGCAGCCCCAGCTAAAATCTGCCCAGCTCATTTTCACATAGACCCTGGGTTTAACTTTTGACTGGGCTATTTACTATTTAATAGCTTTTACCTTGAGAAAATTACCTTATTTTTTCCAAGTCTTGTTTCCGATGTTTTAAAATGAGAAAAATAATGTCCATTTCCTGGGGCACTGTAAAGATCAGAAGAGATAAACGTAGATAACATATGCAAAACTTTCATTGTAGTGCCTGGCACACAGTAAGCACTTGAAAAATGTTAATTTTCTTTCCTATCTCTGGGCTACTTTCTTATCTTCCCCCAATGCTCAGCTGTTAAAAGGTTTCCAAATGCAGAATTTGATTATTTTCCCGTTTACCTTTTAAATATGGCTCCTCCATGGCCTTCATTCTAGTTGAAGCCAAGCTGTGTTGATGCCAACCCAAGAAGTTACAGGAGTGAACACTTAGACAGTTCTTGGTATTGTTCCCAGAACATTGTTGGGTTTGGTAAATGGAGCCTATAGTGATTTTACAGGTGCATAGTCTCACTGACTTGGTAAGAGGCACTTGAGCTGGGTGGAGCTATGATCTCCATACAGAGCACTTTAGGGAGATGGACACTTACTTTCTTAGTTCCACCATCACCCTGGACTTTCTTGCTAGGGCATTTTTATGTCCACTCCCAGTGTAAGGTTAGGCTTTAGGCTTTGTCTTTCTTTCCCTTTTTTTTTTTTTTT
>NW_003852436.1:9779730-9789712 GCF_000181295.1 Otolemur garnettii | reverse complement strand
CGCCCTAGCCACTTGAGCTACAGGTGCCAAGCCAATTATTTTAATTTTAGTCACATTTGGGGAAACCATTAGGGTGAGAGCTTTCCTTATATTCCTACCTTCCTAACTTGGAATAATTGGAATAATTTTTTTGTACTCACAGGAAACAGTATCAAGCTTATAAAATAAAAATTCTAACTCAACTTAATTGAATTACTCTGCTCTAAGCTGGTAGTTTTCAAACTTTAGTGCATGTTGGAATTTTTAACTTTAAGTAATTCAACTTTGAATTACTCTGCTCTAAGCTGGTAGTTTTCTTTTTTCTTTCTTTCTTTCTTTTCTTTTTTTTTTTTTTTTTTTTTTGCAGTTTTTGGCCGGGGCTGGACTTGAACCCGCCACTTCTGGCATATGGGGCTGGCACCCTACTCCTTAGAGCCACTGGCGCCACCTAAGCTGGTAGTTTTCAAACTTTAGTGCACGTTGGAATCCCCGGGGGGCTTTCTAAAACTCTGATTGCATTTTGTTGGGAACATTAGTGTCCTACTCTCAGCAAGTGACTGAAATACTAGACAGGATATTAGCAAGAATATGCAACTGAACACTACTATCAAACAATACGATCTAATTGGCATTTATAAAACATTCTAAACAACAGAAACAGAATGCATATTCTTTTAAAACATCATGGAACATTCATCAAGATAGACCATATCCTGGGTCATAAAGAAAACATTAAACAATTTAAAGAATTGAAATCACACAGCATATGCTTGCCTACTAAATGACATGAACCTAGAAATTACTGAGTAAAAGACAATCGGAAAACCTCCAAGCACTTAGAAATTAAATAATATACTTCTAAAACATCCATGAGTCAAAGAGGAGATATAAAAGGAAATTTTAAAGTACATAAAAGTGAATAAAAATTAAAGCACAAGTATCAAAATTTGTGGGCTGCAGCTAAAGCAGCAGTGAGAGTGTTCACTATGTACATTAGGTAAGAGGAAAGGTCTCAAATCAGTAATCTAAGTGCATTAGTTAGAGTTCTCCAGAGAAGCAGAGCCAAACGGAGATTATATGTGTGTATATTCTGATATATATAAATCAATATATTATGAATAATTGCCTCTCACATGATTAAGAAGGCAAAACAGTCCCATGATGTGCTACCTCCAAGCTGAGGACCCAGGAAAGCCAGTTCCAGCCTGTGTCCAAAGGTCTGAGAACCAGGAGTGGCAATGGTGTAAGTTCTACTTCAAGGACAGGAAACTGATGTTTCTGCTCAAGCAGTCAGGCAGAAAGGAAATTCTCTGTTCCTTTGCCTTTTTACTCAGTCCTCCATAGATTATATGGTGTCCATACACACTTCATTGCCAGGGAAGGCAATGTGCTTTATTCTGTTACTGCTTTAGATTCAAACACTAATTCAAATGCTGATCTCTCTGAGAACACTCTCACAGACTCACATAGAAATAATGTCTAACCAAATATCTGGGTACCCTGTGAACCAGTCAAGTTGACACATAAAATTAGCTATCACACTAAGTTTCTATCTCAAAAAATTAGGAAAGTGTGATGGAAATAAACCCCAAACCAGCAGAAGGATGGATAGCAGATGTCAAGATAGCAGAGATTAGTGGAATTCAATGTGAGAAAACATCTGAGAAAATTAATGAAACAGAAAACTGATTCTTGGGAAAAAAATCCATAAAGTTGATAAACACAGTAAGGCTAACAAAATTAAAGAGAAAAAAAATCAATATCTATATTGATAAGAGATATTATAGATTCTGCCACCATTAAAGGGGCTACCGTGAATGATTTTATACTTACAAATTCAACAATTTAGAAGAAAGGGACCAATATCTCAAAAACTACAATCTAACAAAATTCAGCCATGGTAAAATAGATAACATGAATAAATGAAAGAATTAAATTGTTATTTAAAAATACTTTTAAAAGAAATATCCAGACCCTGATGACTTTACTGCAGAATTTTTACATATATTAAAAAAAAAACCCACAAATTTTACACAATCTTTTCTAGAAAATTAGGAAGAGGGAACATGTTCTAACTCATTTTATGAGTCCCATATTATTCTGATGCCAAGAATGGACAAGTGTTCCCCAAAGAAAATTACAAACTACTGTCTCTCATGAACTTAGATCTAAAGTTACTAAAAAAAACTTAGCAAATCAAACCCAATAAAGTATAAAGGTATACAAGGGTATACAAGGGTATACCAGGTATACAAGGTATACAAGGTATACAAGGGTATTACAGGTATACAGGTATCCAGGTATACAAGGGTAATTCAATATATGAAACTCAATCAATGCACTATACCATATTGATAGACCAAAAGATAAAAATCACACGATAATATCAGAAAAGGCATTTGTCAAAATTCAGCACTTCCCCCAATGTAAGTTAAAGCTTTGTCAAAGATCTGTTGACTATAAATAAGTGCCTTTATTTCTGAGTTCTGTTATCTTTTCCACTGGTATGTGCATCTATTTTTATAACAGTGCCATGCTGTTTTGCATAACCAGGAAACTGACATTGTTACAATCTATAGAGCTTATTCAGAATTCACCATTTGTGAATATGTGTTTGTGTAGCACATGAGCAATTTTATCACATGTGCAGCTTCATTTAATCACTACCACAGTCAAGATATTTAAGTATGCCATCACAAGATCCCCTCATGGTGCCTCTTTATAGTCATACTCACCCTTCCGCCATTTCTGGACCCCTGGCAACTACTAATCTGTTCTTTACAATTGGAGTGTTAACCAAAGTGTAGGCACTCTAGGGGATAATGAGCAACAAGATAAAGAAGTAGGGTTGAAGTTTATATTATTTAAGGCCTTGCATGCCAGGCTGAGAACTTTGTACCCAGTGTTAAAAGCAATGGAGATGAATGGAAGCATCCTGAAAATGTAATTGGAATTTTACTCTGAGATTTGAAGTAGTTTTGTTAATAGAGATTAAAAGTACAAAAATTTGTATTTGTTATGTTCGATTTACTTGCTTGTTATGTTCAGAATTGCATAGTGTGGTGGACAAGAACATAGGTTTTAGAGTTCCATAAACCTTGGTTCAAATTTACCACTCTGATCTCATTGGCTTCATCATATAAATTCCCTCCCCAAATGGTGGAAACCATTCCTACATTAAGAGCTTTCAGTAAGCTTATGTAAGATAATGATCACAAAGTGCTTATTACCATACTTCCAAAAATGATAGCTATTATTATTGGTTACATGTATTAGGACCCTAATGAAATTATTCAGTCTGAAGCATATGTGCAGATGTTTTGCCTTAGTTGGTATGGTAATGGAAATCTTTCCTGAAACTGTTGAGATATATATGGAGTTCATGCTTTGACATTTCCCTATATTCTTTATTCTCTTTCAAATTGCCCAAGCTAACACACAATATTCTATATTCAAAAACATTTGTATTCTAATAATAGATATATATTAGATGTTTTTCATCTAATCTAAAAGTTAAAATTTGTTGTACTAAATATCAGGTAATAGTCATGACCTAAAGTTCCATAATAATTTTCTTTAATCAAAGAAATTCATATTGATAATGCTCGCTTAATAAATTTTGCTAGCTTAATATGACTAATAACATTGTAATACATGACTTTAAAAAAGCTAAGACAACTTTCTGGGCTAATCTTTTCCCCATTAGCCACCTTATTCTATGTTTCATTTCTGCATCTAGAAAGGACATTAGAATCACTTTGGAGCATTTAGAAATTCTGATGTCCATGTTGTGTTCTAAGCAGTGATCAAAATCTCTAGGGGGTGGGGTGGGGGTGAGGAACAGGCTGCAGAATTTCAGGAGATTCCAATGGAACCAAGGTTGAATATCTATGATTCAAAGTTTAGAAATATGACTTTCAGATCAATGGGCAGGTGAGAACATAGAAAAGATGGAGTGAAACTAGCAAAGGGCTAAGTAAGGGTAAGTAGATGATAATTTGTCTCCCAGGGTAGGGCATCAACCATACTGAGTGCCTGTTATGTATAAGCCACTAGACCAGGAGAAATATAGACAAAAACTATGAGAAAAACACTTATACACTATTGACCTTATATAGGCTAGATTCAATTATTTTAAAAAAGAGTTGACCAATACTGGAGTTAAATGGCGCCAATGTTTAGAAATATCAAAATGTCAAGATTTGAGGTGAATTGGTGGAGTAAATTAGTTTCTAGGCACTTTTTATTTTGTTTGTTTTTAAAAGCCATATGTCTCCAAAGATCTATGCTCATTTCCACTTATGGGCTCTTATGCTGCTCCCCACGCTGGGAAGGCTGCCATGATCAACAAGACCCTCATTTGTTATCACACAGATTAAGTCTCACAGGCCATGTGTGCTTGTCTTCAGTTCTCCATGGATCCTGAGTTTTGGTACCTTCTACAGCCCTTTAGTCTGCCAGGCTTGGGTTAGCTCAGAGTCGACTTTTCTTTTGAAGAGACTCATGGGCTTCAGTATCTTCTGTTAAGATACCATTGTAAAAGATACCATTGGCTCGGCGCCTATAGCTCAACTGGCTAAGGCGCCAGCCACGTACACCTAAGGTGGCGGGTTCGAATCCCCAGCCCGGACCTGCCAAACAACAATGACGGCTGCAACCAAAAAATAGCCAGGCGTTGTGGCGGGCGCCTGTGGTCCCAGCTACTTGGGAGGTGGAGGCAGGAGACTCGCTTGAGCCCAGGAGTTGGAGGTTGCTGTGAGCTGTAATGCTACGGCACTCTACCCAGGGAGACAGCTTGAGGCTCTGTCTCAAAAAAAAAAAAAAAAAAAAAAAAGATACCATTTACCCATGTTCTTGGCCTTGAGCAGTGTTAAGAGAATAAAGAATATGTAAAATATTATGTGTTAATCACTAGAACTTATTTTTCCTCTCAGATAAGTTCTATAAACTCAATAAGTTTTCAGTATGACACTGTCAACCCAACTATAAGTGAAACAGTAACAGTAACTGCTGTGTAAATGTCACTAGATTGTGTGAATGGCACATTACTCCCCAACCTTTGTTTCGTCTCTTTGAGTGGATTTCTCAGAATGGGCTCCTAGTGGAGACAAGATTGATTCCCTGTCACTTTAGAGACCTGCTGGGTGAAGACATATAATAGGGCATGATAGATGCTGGTTAAACGGAATAGAATTATTTCGTCTTAGAGAAATCCTGTCATTGAAAGAGAACATACTTAATTTTAAGAAGACAAGAAGTGTTGCTTGTTTTATCGACAAGTTAAGCAAAGTAGATTAAAATTCCTACTTCCCAACACAATTAACAATTATTTTAATTAATAAATAATTACAGATGTTAGGTAGAATCTGAATTCTGAAAATCATGTCTTCATTTTCTCCCCATTGTCACCTGATCCTTGTCCGATGGGTAAAGACCCCTGGATCCCTTCCCTCATTTCTATGCCAGGCCTATTCTCCCTGTACAACTGCTAAGCTCAAGGCATTTCATGATTTTTCTTACCTTCACAAAAACATATAAATGTGCAGATTAGATGCTCCATTCTCTCTAGGCCTTTCCTTCTAGTTCTTTGGAATTGGCTAATATAAATAGTAGACACATCATTTGTTTGACAAAACCAAATCCAGGCTAATATGTTCTTCAGAAAAGGTTAAAACTCCAACCCTCTTTTCTTCCCCAGGATTTCAAGGATATTTAATTATGGTCTTTTAAAGACTATACCTTTGCCTAAACTCAAAGGAATAATAGAATAATTTTTATAATGGCACTTGTGTGATAGGAAGAATGGAAGAGGGTAGTATTTCTGTTGTAGAAAAAGAAAAGTGAAGGGGCGGTGCTAGTGATATTGGTTGAGTGCTTACATTGTATTAGGCATTTTGCTGCAAGCTTTTTATACATAATATCCCAAAATCCTCACACCAGGCCATGAGAGAAGTCCTATTACTATGCTAAATTTTATATAAGAGGAAACTGAGACTTAAGGGAGGTTTAAGTACCCTCCCCCAAGGTAAAAGAGAGCAAATAGTAAAACTGGAGTCCATTTTATCTCAATGTGTCCTAAAGCTGAACTACTTTCAGGTTTCAAAGTCAGATTCAACTGCTGCTATAAGAAATACAGACAAGAGTTGGTCCCTCCCCATCTGATAATAGAATCTCTAGACATGTGTGGGGCTCCCATCTGTGGTCTTTATCTGCCTTTATGAGGGTCTAGGCATAGAGCTAGAGTCCTCTACTCAGTACCCAGCTGGTGCTCTGGTGAGGGTGGATGAGAGACTGCACAGAGCATCCTGCCCCGTGTGGGTGTGGAAGGACAAGAAAAGTTCCCGTGATGCTTATTTTGGAAATGTTGAAGGTTAGTTAAAAGGAAGACATTATCTGGTTTCACTGGAAAACTACCTGAGTTGAGCAAAAGGTTGTTTTCCATCCAAAAAGAAGACATGAAGGTTCTGGAAAGTGTGCAGGAAAGGGTTCATGAACTCTTGAGAACTTCCTCAAGGACACACTGGAGCCAGAAAGTCGTATCTTACATCCATTTAGAAAAAAGACCAGTCACTTCTGCCCCAACTAGTGCAGAGGCTGTCAGAGGAGTGGACTTGTCCCTGCTCCATCGCCAAACTTTTGAGCCTTAACAGGTCATGAGTAGTAGAGGCACCTGGGATAGGGAGCAGAGAAGGGAGGAGAAGAAGAAAAGGACAGGTGACCTCTCTCTTCCAACCCCAGGCCTCTCTCCAGCTAGAACTCTGCTCAGGCTCACACAAGTGCTGAGAGCACTAATATTCAAGGGACTAGAAGCTGTAGAAAGGGGCAGTGATCCTGTTACTTCACAGTTAAGTTTTCTCTTCCCTATTCTCCTTCCCATGTCTTCCTCAAACAGGTGGGGAAAGCTTAAGTTTGGAAAGCAACATTGATAGTACTATTAAAACAAAGCTAGGCATAATCCTATGGTAAAAAATAATATATGAATTTCGGACAGCACCCATGGCTCAAAAGGGTAGGGCACTGGCCCCATATACCATAGGTGTTGGGTTCAAACCCGGCCCCAGCCAAAAAAAAAAAAAAAAGAATTTCTAGTGTAGAGTGTCAGCAAAAGATAATGTAAATACCAGATGTTGAAGTGTCAAGCTTCTATGGTGGATGGATCTAGTGGCATATTTGGGCTTGGTGTCTACTTTCCAGCTCAGTGCTCTGGCCTATTCTGTTCCCACATGGAACAGCTTCCTTCCTTGGCTCCCCTCCCTAAATGCTTCCTGGATGGCTGTCCTCTCTGGTTCCCCGCCTGCTTCTCAGGGCTTGTTTCTCCTGTCCTTTACCTGACCTCCCAAACTCAGTTCAGCCCTGTGTTTCCGTCCTGTTCCCTCCCACTTTGCTGGTCTTGTTATCATCTATACTGAAGTTGTTGCAGGATTTGTTTTGAAAGTGGATGAATCTCTAAACTCTGGTGGCCCCCCAATTCAAGTGGAAGTTGTAAATTACACTGCCCAATCAGTTAGCACTTCCCAGATTCTCTGTCTCTGAGAAGAGACCTAGTAGGGCTCATAGTCCATTAGCTCTTCCATTGTGGGGCTCCACGAAACTCAAGCCTGACCAATTACTGAAGACAGATAATGTTTTCACTGGTAAAGCTACTATCAGGCACACAATATTTGCAGTCTTTTGGAGTGTGTATCATTTTAAGCAAGCATGGCAGAATCAGTGTGGCAGGAAGACAAAGATGTGTGTTTGTTCTCTCTGTATTATTGCGTCCCCCAGACTCCTCCTGAAGCAGGTAGCTGGACTTTTTTCAAGTAGCAAGAATTGCTTGAAGTTTCTACTAGCTTCTGAAGTTGAGTTTTATTGTTAGGGCTAAACTCATTGAAGACATTTTGCTGGATGTTCTAAGAGGGAAGAGAGGCTTTCAAAAGTCCTAAGCAAGAACATGGGGATATACTTGTTAAGAGATTCCTGGAGAATAGTTGGCTCATTCCAAGGTGTTATCCTAGGAGGGCAGCATTTCTGAGATGCAAGAGCTTCCAGGCAGAAGCAGTGGGGTCTTGGGTTGTGAGGAAGTCCTTTGGGTTATAAAACTGGACATATCTGATAATCAGAGTACACTAGCTACTGGAGAAAATTTCCAGATACTTTTACGTAAAATGATCGTGATGATGATGGTGGTAGTAAAAGATACTTACTGCACATCTAAGTCTCCATGAGGGAGTTAATTAATCATTATCAAGGGTAAGTAAGTTACCCCATGTCTCACACTACTAAATGGTAGAACCAAAATACTGATCTAGGCAGTCTAGTTCTATAGCCTTCAGAGAATGTCATTTTTGACCTTCCTAAACAAGAATTGGAGACCTTTCCATGACTTTGAGTTGGAGGTTGCAGTGAGTAGGAAGAAACAAAACCCCATAATGATGAAAATTGAATTCCCCCCCACCTCCTGGGATGGAAATTGAGTTTTATTTAGCCTCTAAGAAAAGAAATCAAGAAATGTGATACTTTTTGTGTTCCTGGCTGGTGGGCTAAACCTTTTTCATACATAAAATAACTTATTTTTAAAATACTGTATTAGCATTACCACCAACAAATACAAAGGGAGTATTGAGTTCAGACAGCATGAGTAATTTAATCTTGTATATTTTGTTCTCTCTTCAGGTCTAGAGTACCTACTGACTCTCTCTAGCTGTGGTTCTCTAATGAGGCTTTTCCCCACCAAGACCTGGTGAGGCCAACACAGCTAGAGGTAGAAGTGAGCTGTGTGCTCCCCAAAGATGGATGCCATGGTAACCTCATGAACAAGGGCCAGCGATTCTGAGTTAGGTAGGTGGGCTTTTGTAGATACACATTCAAATGCATATTCTTTGATTAAACAATTCCCCAGTGAGGGTTTTTTTTTTTTTTGTATTTGAAGTATATTATTAAACTAAAACAAAACAAAAACAACTTTTGAGGAAAATTTCTTTTCTGTTTATCACCAGCAAGAGATTATGATTTAGACAGTATATCTCAAAGAAAAATCAAAGGGGAGGAATAATTTGGGCACTCCAGAAAGTTATGTTTTCAAAACGGTTGTGAGCTGTGGGATAAGACCTGATGGGAAGTTGGTGGCTACATGAGGAGCCCCAGTTTGCAGCCTCCTGGATTTTCTTGCAGTGCTTTGAATAGGTTGAGTTTTTCTTACCCTGGATCTGTGGACTTGCTGTGCTCTTTTGTCTAGATTAGAAGCTCTTCCTCCACTTTTCTCACAGCTGGCTCCATCTCAGCCTTCCTTGACTTGTCTTTTCAAAATATGTCCTCTTTCCCTTATCATTCCTCATGTTTCCATCATGGTACCATCATAATCTTAGGTATTATTTTGTATACTTCCTAATCAGATTACTTATTTACTTATTAGATCTGCCACCCATCTTCTGCTATAATGTAAGCTCCGTGCAATTTAGAGACTGTGTTGTTCTATTCATCCCAGCACTCAGCATGGTGTTCTGTACAGAGAATGTTATCAACCAGCATTTGTTGAGTAACCTGTGAAAGGAAGTCCTGGGAGTCAGGCTTGGATGAACGATTGTAGTTCCCTTTCCCTCTAGTTGTCAGTGCTGTCCTTGAATAAAAACCTCTCTGCTTATATTCGTCTTCTCTCTCTTTCTTTTTATTTTTTTTTAATTTTAAAATTTTAAACAATCTTCTCTTATAGAAACGTTGCCAGTATAGTACAACAAATCTATTTTTCCTTGAACTATCTGAGACTATTTTGCCACTGGGATACCCTGTCGCCCCTAACATTTTAGTGTACATTTCCTATAAGGAAATAGTCTTCCGTATAACCATAATGTAAACATCAAAATCAGAAAAATCACATTTACATGGTGTTACTATTCAGCCCTCTGTGCTCATCCAAGTTTTTCACAATTGTTATAAAAATATCCTTTATAGCCAAATGTTGTGTTTAGTTTTTTATATTATATAAAATTATAAATATACATATTTATAATTATATATATTATTT
>NW_003852436.1:9774403-9779388 GCF_000181295.1 Otolemur garnettii | reverse complement strand
ATATATACATATATATAAAATATTGTTGGGGAATCATCATTGAGGATACAAAGAGCCAGGTTATACTGCTTGCATTTGCTGGGTGAAGTCCCTCTATTAATAGTGTCCCTCCCCCAGTGTGTCACACACTGTGGCCCCAGCCCCCTTCCCTCATTCCCTCTTTCTTCTCCCCCATTCTCCATCCCCCCACCATGGACTAGCATCACTTGTAAAATACTAGGGGGATGCAGATGTTTTTGGTTACGTGTATCAATTTTGCTATGCTTGAGTTAGGGTTATAAATGTCTCCATCATCCAGATAGTGTTCATTATACCCATTGGGTGGGTTTTCACCCACTCCCTCCTCCATTCTTCCCCTGT
The DNA here is from genome assembly GCF_000181295.1 of Otolemur garnettii. Lineage (NCBI taxonomy): Eukaryota > Metazoa > Chordata > Mammalia > Primates > Galagidae > Otolemur > Otolemur garnettii. The sequence continues at coordinate 9,779,028 of NW_003852436.1, read as the reverse complement.
TTGATTTTTACTGAGTTTTATTTCTCTTTGTGTACATGTGGGCTCATTGGTAGTTCCAGTTTAATTGTGAGTACATGTGGTATTTGTTTTTCTATTTGTTAGATACTTTGCTGAGGATAATGGTCTCCAGTTCTATCCAAATTGTTGCAAAAGGCCTTAATTCATCCTTCTTCATGGCTGTATAGTATTCCACAGTATACATATACCACATTTTGTTAATCCACTCATGAGTTGATGGGCACTTGGGTTGATTCCAAATCCTTATGATTGTGAATTGTGCTTCAACATTTAGGTGGAGTTGTCTTTTTGATGAATTTACTTATTTTCCTTTTGGTAAGTATCCAGTAGTGGGATTGCTAGATCAAATGGTTGATCTCCTTTTAATTCTCTGAGGAATCTCCATACTGTTTTGTCTCTTAACATAATTGTTTTCATATTATTATCTCCACTTGGCTGAGCCTTAGGCATCTCCTCTTGGATTTCTCTTTTTTCTCGGTGTCAGCCTGATTCTCCTGCATATATTTTGCTACTGTTTTTTGCTGTTTGACTTGATTTCTCCCAACTCTTGATGCTTTTCTTGTCAATAATGGCTCCTCTTGCTGTCATTGACTTGACTGGGTTAAATTCCCATAGCAAATGAGATTTAATTGAAGGAAAATAAGCTAAATTTCCATGAAAGAAAAAATGACAAAAACCAAATTGTAGGGCAGTGCCTGTGGCTCAAAAGGGTAGGGCACTAGCCCCATATGCTGCAGGTGGCAGATTCAAACCCAGCCCTGGCCAAAAAACTGCAAACAACAACAACAACAACAACAAACCCCAAATTTTAGTATAATTTTATATTAGTAGCTCATATTAATTAAACAATTAAAAATACATGAATTCGTTTTTTGATTCCATACTTCAATGGGAAGGCTTAATAAATCTACTTTATTACGAGCAACTTTTGAGAGTTTCTCTAGGAAAAACACCTACATTCAGGATACTCTCCAAGAAACTCAGACCAAAATTGATTCAGATTCTTCTGTGGTAAGAAATACACCTAAGAAGACCTTATTAAACCTCACCACTAGTTGGAAACCAAGACACAAAAATTAAGGGAAAAATTCTCATCAGAGATTCTATGGCTTTCGTAGAGCTGACTAAAATCTTTATCACTAAATACTCTTCATTCTCAGATTTGGGATTTTGAACTTCATCCAAAAGGAAAAAACTCCTTCCGAAAGATCACAATTTTCTTTAGTTTCTGATTGATAAGAAAGTGTTTCTATTTTTGTGTCTGAACTGAAATCATGTTATCTGCCTGCTACCTGGTTTCTGAGCTCTTTCGACACCGTGTATTTCAATTGAGAAAAAAACTTCCTCAGAAATTTACTCTTATCTTGGTCAGAATCCTTTCTGTGCGTCAGATGGAGGCTTTACATTAAGCTTTGGGGGAAGCAGGTGGGAGGAGCAGTTGGTATGAGAAGTGAGCAGCCTGACAACAGTAAAATTGGGAAGAGTGTGAGTTTGTATGTATGTGTGTCTGAGAAAGAGAGAGCAAGTGCCACACTATGAAAATTTGCCCAAGAAATTTGCAAACTTTACAGTCTGTTCTCCAGAGCTAACAGTAAATTAAATGTGCCAGGTAAAAAGTCTGTGAGAGCTTAGATTTATGAAAATGAGAACAGCAGAAATCTGGATTTATATTTATTAAAGCGATTGACAGTGATTTCAATGATGCATTATAGCATGTTTTTAGTTGTTTCTTTTCGTTATAATTCCACTTAAATTTTTAAGTTATTCTGTGTCATGTTCTGTCACAAGCTCTAGAGATGGCTGGAAATAAGAAAGACTCTATTCTGGTAGAATTTACTGATTTTCTTTACAGTAAAGAATATGAGACTATTTTGGAATTGCTGTAAATATTATTTTTATGCAACACAGTAAGTATTGTCCCTTTATTTCAATTTTCAAATATTTATTTATTTATTTTTTTTGAGACAGAGTCTCAAGCTGGGTAGAGTACCATGGCATCACAGCTCACAGCAACCTCCAACTCCTGGCTCAAGCGAGTTTCCTGCCTCAGCCTCCCAAGTAGCTGGGACCACAGGTGCCCGCCACAGCGCCCAGCTATTTTTGGTTGCAGCCGTCATTGTTGTTTGGCGGGCCCGGGCTGGATTCAAACCCGCCACCTTAGGTGTATGTGGCTGGCGTCTGAGCCACTTGAGCCACAGGTGCCGAGCCTCAAGATTCAGTTATTAATACATTATTTTAACATTTGGACTATTGCAACAATATATTGTATAGCACTATCTAATTTAAATCTTTCAACTTTTTATCTGAGATGGAAAGCTGAAATACATTTTTTGAACATGTGTGTTAGCCCAGGATGATTCATTTAATTGTACGTTATGACTTACCTTTTCCACTGGGTGAGCCTTTCCCTTTTATTTCATTCAAATCTAATTAGCTAATTAGTTTCAATAGGTAATGTATGAGTATATTATAATACTAAAAACATGCACAAAGTTGCAAATCCTAAGAGTACGTTTCCCTTATTTCCTCTCTCGGCCTCCTTCTGCTTCCTATAGCCAACTTAATTTACTGTTTGTTTTCTTTTAACCTTGTTATGTTGTTTTTATTTTCATGCAGAGTTTTTATGTGGCTGAATTTATCAGCCTTTCATTTCATGTTGTCTAGGCTTTGTGTTCTATTTAGAAAGGCCTTTTTAACTTCAGAATTAAAGGAAGAATTCTCTCATGTTTTCTGTTCACAATTTTATAGTTTTAACTTTGTTTTTAACATTTATATATTTAATGCTTTGGAATTTATTTTGGTGTAAGATACGATGCTGGGACAAAGGGAACTTTACTGGTTAGATCTATGTTTAGCTAAGAATAATAAAGTCATGATGCATAAAATTGAAGATTTTATATCTTTCCCATGGAGATCCAGAACTTATGTAATATTCTGAGGAATTCCTGCTCCTCTCCATCTCATTGCTTCGCTCTGAGAAACTTCCATTTCCAAGGTCACTTTATGGTCCACAATGACTATTTGAGCTCCATCCAAAACATGAATTCCGGCGATCAGGAAGGAGGAAAAGATTTAAAATGACATATCCTTTCTCTTTAAGGATACTTCTTGGAAGCTGTATGTCCATTCTGTATGAATCTTATTGGCTGGTACTTAAATCTCTTGGCCACCATGAACTGTAAGAGAGGCAGGTAAGTGAAGTCATGTCCCCAGCTAAAGATCAGGGATTCTGTGACAGAGGAAGAAGGGGAGAGTGGATATTGAGGGGCAATTCATAGTCTATGTTACAAGATCCAGTTTTATGTATTTTCTTGATATCTGTCCAGTTGTTCTAATGATATTTACAAAGTAATTCATTTTAATCCACATTTCTGAGGTGCCACTTTGTTAATTTGTTAATTTTTGCATGTATTAGATTTATTTTTGAGCATTGTATTCTGTTTAATTTTCTGTTCTTTTCTTTATATGCCAAGCCCCCACTGTTGTGTTTTTAATCTCTAGTGTTATTCCATATGGTCAGAGAATACAGTTTCTACTTATTTTATCTTTTGGAACTTAACCACATTTTTTGTGGGCCTATTATAGGATTTTTTTCTATAGGATATTCACTTTCATGAATATTTATAGAAAAAGTTTATTGCCTTTTTCCAAAACATAGATGTGATGGTGTTTTATTTGTTTTGTTTCTTTTAAATAGCAAACACTATAATAGTATCTGCTATAATAGATATCTATTTTAACAGGCATTTGGTTCCCTCTAAATTCTTACTTATTGTTGTTTGCTTGAGGTTTCATAATCTGGGAAAGATGAATTAAAAATTACTAGCATTAGGCTGGACACACTGGCTCATGCCTATAATCCTACCACTTTGAGAGGCCAAGGAGAGAGGATTACTTCAAGTGAGGAGTTCAAAAACAGCCTGGGCAATGTGATGAGATCCCATCTCTGGAAAAAATGAAAAAATAAGCATGGTGGTGCATGCCTTTACTCTCGGCTGCTTGGAAGGCAGAGCCAGAAAGATCCTTGAGTCTAAGAGTTTGAGGTTACAGTGAACTAGGATAAGGCCTCTGCACTCTAGCCAAGGCAACAAAGGGGTACCCTTTCTCAGCAAAACAGACAAATCTACTCCTGTTAATGTATTTTTATATATTTCTTCTTGTAGTGCCTCGTATTTTTGCTTAATAAAAGTTGATGATTGTTTGCTAGGAGCAGAGGTTCATAGGTATTCATTACTATTAGATATTCATTGTAGATCGTATCCTTTATTATGATAAAATGTCTTTGGGTTAAATATTTTTAGACTTTAATTCAATTGGGTCTGACTATTTTTTTTTGTATGAAAGGTCTTTATTGGCCGGGGGAGGGATGGTGCAGAGCAGCACTAAGGAGGAGAGAAAAGAGAAGAGAAAAGAGGAGAGAAAAGGAGAGAGAGGGGGAGAGAGAGGAGGAGAGGGGGAAAGAGAGGAGAGAGCGGGTTGACTATTATTATCATGATTGCTTCTTTCTTTATGTTTTCATATGCTGGCATATTTTTGCCCATTGTTTATCTTTTATGTCTTACCATATTGTTGAGTTCAATCAGACCTTTTATTCTCTCTCTCTCTCT
>NW_003852436.1:9753256-9773088 GCF_000181295.1 Otolemur garnettii | reverse complement strand
GTTGTTTGGCGGGTCCGGGCTGGGGATTCGAACCCGCCACCTTAGGTGTACATGGCTGGCACCTTAGCCGGTTGAGCTATAGGCGCCGAGCCATATCATTCAGTCTTAAACAATAACAAGATCCTACCAGTATGATGGGCCTGGAGGACATTATGCTAAGTTAATTAAGCCAGACACAGAAACAAATTACTACATGACCTCATCTATACGGGGAATTTAAAAGTGCTGAAGGCATCAAGGCAGAGAAGGAAATGGTGGTTTCCTGCTTTGAGATGTTGGTCGAAGAATACAAATTTGCAGTTACATACAGTCCCCAAGATACAAACATCTGCCTTACGTAGGACTCGTACTTTACAAATGGAGTCAGTCTCCGAGTTACAATCATTCAGGTGAAGTATGACTCATACTTAGGAACGGAGGCTATTACAGGTAATAGGTAAATGTACCTGATCCAACTTACATACAAATTCAACTTAAGAACAAATTTATCTTGGGTATTGCTCAGGGAGTGCCTGTATAAGATGAATAAATTCTGAAGACCTAATGTCCCCCTGGTGATCATAGTTAATAGTAGTGTATTGTATAGTTGAAAGTTGCTAAAAGAGTAGGTCTCAGGTCCTCTCACCACACCCACACAAAGTGACTGTGTGAGGTGATGAAGGTGCTAATCAGCTTGCCTGAGGTAACCGTTTCCCAATGTGCATGTGTGTCAAACATCGCGTTGTACACCCTGAATATACACAGACTCTAAACTTGTCAATTATACCTTAATAAAACTGAAAGAATGTGGAAATCAATGTTCATCTCACAGGGCTGTTGAGAGTTGAGATGATTATCTACAAATCACTTAATACAGTGTCCCCATATATAATAGGTGCTTAATGAATTAAAAATAGTAATCCCAAACCGAACAAACTGAAGGGTGGGTTTCCTAAGTCGAGGAGAGCTAATTAATTGAAGGAATACAGTGTCTCTCTTCTTCCTTCTATGTACCAGAGATACTTGTATTCAATATATTGTATAGAAATAATTCCTGCGCCTGTCCCACCTCTTCACACTGAGAGATTTTCAAGTTGGGAGAATGTTATTATTATATACTCACACCCAGGATAGTTGCTGACACATGGCACAAAATCAATATTTGTTGCAGTGAACTGAATGAACTTGTGTTCTGTTACCTATTTCTGTCTGTACGCCACTATACTGTAGGAAAATGGCTGAATGAGTATCTCCCAGCTCTGGAGTATGTTTGTGATTTTTTTGGCTTAAAATAGAGAGTATTTGATGTAGGTATGCAACATTTAACTGTAGGGAGGGCTTGGGGGGAGTACCCCAAAGAGAGAGATGTCATCTGAAACTAAGGCCAGAGGGCGGCAAGACTGTTTTGAGGACAGACATGCTGTGTACTAAGATGCTCTACACTAAGAAAGAGAAGTTGGTGTGGATGAGTCATAGATGGGAAATCTAAAGAACAGGCACTCCGCTTCACTGCTGTGCCGCCAAGCTGGTTCTCACCCAGACAAGTGGTGCATGAGGGCCTGCTGTGGGTGAGCACAGGGAGGATTTCCTTCCTTCTTTCCTCCCAGGTGCAGGTGCTAAGGACACAAAGGCAAACGTCTCAGCTTCTGCCTGTGAGCTGGTCTAGTATGACAGTTGGGTGTGAAAATCCCATGCAGTGTTCTACTAGTTTTCACCAGAATGACACTTCTGCAACAACAACAACAACAACAACAAATTTTTTTTTTAAGTTTCTGCTTTGCCACTAGTCTTGCCTCTATAATACTGGTTCAATGTCCACATCGCAAAATCCACAATCAATTATTACTGTGGTTGTTTTAGAATGAAGGGGATTATTGAATTTAATGTTTTTCTTTGGGCTTTTCTATCCCTCCAAGTTCTAAGGAAGTAATGGGCATTACTTTTGCAGCTTGCCCTCAAAAGTTCCGATTGTCTTCTTTTAAATATTTAAACTCACATGATCCTATTAACATTTTAACACAGAAAACCTACAACCCTCCCTCCACCTCTCACCTCCCTAGACATTAATGTGTTATACTTCACAGGTTTTGGGGACGTTGTATCTTTCCACAAAGTACAGGATGGGGGAGTTACCCAAGGTCTGCCAGGACTTATGCTCAGTGAGATCACCGCTCCATCTGAGGGCTCTTCACAGTCCAGAATGTTGAGAGATGCAGGACTGACTCCAAATGCCACACGAATCTGGGGACTGTGACCCAGGAATCATAGCCTGTGAAGGGCTGCTAGATATTTTTTAAGAAGCCAGTTGGTATTAATTAATATTACTACTTTCTTGTGAGCTGCTTTTGACACTTTATAAAACTATTCATTAGCTAGTTAGCTCTTTCCTCAATTCTCTTTACTATGTTGGCACTAATTTGATTTGGAATTACAGCCAATTGTGGTAGTTACAGCCACTACCACAATTTTCAGTGTGGCTAAGTCTTAATCGTTAAATCCATGGGCCAATAAAGGACAGGAAGACAGAATAGTAGAGGTGTGTTTAACTATATTCAATGTGCCTCCTGTGTGCAACACATAACTGGTTACAGTAGTCCCACCTTTTCTGGGGTAAATATGTTCCTAGACCCCCAGTGGATGCCTGAAACCGTGCATGCTGCTGGTTCCCATGTAGACTCTGATTTTCCCTATGCATACATACCTGTGATAAAGTTTCATTTGTGAATTAGGCATAGTAACAGATTAATAAAAACTAATCATAAAATAGAATAATGATAACATGCTAGCCTCACCATTCTTGTGCTTTGGGGGTATTAGGTAAAATCAGGGTTACTTAAACACAACCACTACAATACCACAACAGTTGATCTGATTACCGAGATAGCTACGAAGTGAGTAATGTGTGGGTAGCATGTACAGTTAGGAGACGCGGGACAAAGGGATGATTCACATCCCAGGTGGGATGGAGAGGGACAGCATAAAAACTTCAGAGAAGTATGCAATGCTTATTTCTGGAATTTTCCATAGTAATCTTTTTCAGACCCTGGTTGACTGTAGGCAACTGAAACTATGGAAAGCAAAACTGAGTATAAGGAGAAAGCCTCAGTTTACTAAACTTAACTTTCCCTTTTCACCCAGCTGCTCTTAAACCTGTGAGCATTCACCTACCTTAAGATAAAATATTAGTCTTAAAATGCGTGGGATGGGATTTATTTTGAGTACAGGTCAAGGTTAAAGTTACTTTCCTTGGAAGTTATCCTTTCCCCACTCCCTCATACTGAAGGATTTTTTAGAGTTTAGTTTAAATTACAAAATTACATAGAGATTACAGGCTCACTTGCTCATGCGCATGGCTCTAGGGTAGGTTGAACAACCTCCAAGCCACAGGGGATCCCTGAGAGTAGCTTGGCCAATAACCAAGTGAACAGACTTATTCTGCTCTTCCTGTGTCAAGATTGTTATCTACCAAGCAGTACCGCATGGGCCATTGCTTGTCCAAATTCACGGTTAGCATGTAATAGGCTCTCATTGTGTTAGGTAAGTGGGTGCTGGAATAGAGAGTAGTAAATGGTGAGAAGACAATGTGAAATGCCAAACTGTCTCTGCATCAAGCCTGGAGAAACTTGGCAGAATTTTGCACCTCTCTGTGTACATGTGGAGTTGAATCAGATACTTCCTAATTCCCCTGCCAATCCTATGGTTCTATTAAGTCACTGCTAGGAATGTAACTACCTACAGACAAATCTTCCAGGAAATATGTCTCCTTAAAGTCTCACAAAACCCTAAGAGGTGGATATATTGAATCCATTTTAGTGAAAAGGGAATGGAGGCATGCAAGGGTTAAGAACACGCCCAAGGGCAGGGAGCTGAGTAGCAGAACTGAGTCTGAGCCCTTGGAATCTTGACTCCAAAGCCAGTGTGTTTTTTCCACTGCTCTGTCAAGAGTTTGGGGCAAGTGAGTGAGGGAAGACTGGCCTGTGAGGGTTTGTGAAAAGAGGCCTTTAAGGATAGCCAGCCTTTACCTACTTGGAAATTTTCTCCTTCTTATTCGGTAGGTCTATACTTCTAAGCCAGTTTGACAATTGAGGCTGCTCTTTGGATGTGGAATCATCACCGCTACTGACACAAGACTGCTGACTTTGAATAGAGAGTTGAGAAATGCTCAAGTTGGGGAGTCAGCTGCACCCCATATCCTCCTCCCTATTCACTGGCATCAGTCCATGGGCCCTCATGAAGGCCTCCAGCTTCCTGGGCCTCGGTTTCCTCATCTGTCAAAGGAAAGCAGTGCACTAACAGTTTCCAAAGACCTCTACATATGTAAATGTTTTCTGTTGCCAATACACCCTCATTCTGAAGAGCAAGAGATGCATCAATCATCTCTAAAAATTGAACTGGCTTTTAAAAGTTCTTCAATCTTATTTTCATCTCAGAAATATGTAACACTGCACTGTTTTGGTAATATTTTCTTCCTCTCGGTGTGGATATAGTATACGATGAAAATTAAAAGAAGCCTGTGAATAGAAGTGAGAAGAGTTGGGACAGTGAATCAGGTGGCAGAATATCTGGAAGCTTCTTGCAGACACAGATGGTTGGTGTAAACTGTTGTGGCAGGGAATTTCTGCCAGACATCCCATAGAGTTTATTACTAAATGTGGGATCAGTAAACTTTTAAAAACATACTGTGCATGTAAGATCATTTAAAATACTGCAAGTGTAGAATCTTTTTGTTTCAGCAATACCTAATCCTTCCCTTCTGCTTTATAAATAATTTAAATGAAAATCTCAGCTTTGTTGTTGAACGTTTTTATCTTTTACAGTATTGTTGAGGGACTCATTAGGAAAAATGAACATTCTGATTATTTGGTGGCTCCTGATTCTAATATATGCTTCATCTTTTTAACCCCCAGACTCAATTCAAGCACCACTCTGAGAGTCCGAACATCACTGCAAAGGCACAAGGAATTTCATTCAAGCTCAGAGCCTGGGCTGCCCTTTAAGAAAAAGTGGGAACAGCCCTTACAGACTATTCAGACAATTCCTTTATACCTCTCCCTTTTCCCTCCCATTAGACCATCCCACCCCATTCCCTTATTGGTAGGTAAACCATATCTGTCCTAAACTGACAGGTACAGGGTGGTCGTGTTCAGGGTTGATTGGCACAGGGACGAGTCTTCTTTGTCTCAGGTGAGCGAATGAGAAGGAAGGGGTAAGGGTCGCAAGTGGAAAAAGTGCAGAGTAGAGTGATGAGTGCAAAAAGGGGAGGGGGTCAGGATGTGGGCTGAGTGCACAAGGGGGCTAGTGGGATGAAGGGGTCAGGATGTGGGCCATAACACCTAGGTATGATAAAGTCCTTGGTATGCAGCGGCCCATTGTCCTGAATAAACAGCAAAAAGGAGGTAGTTTGACTTGTGACTTGAGTTAATTAGTTTGGCTCCCACAATCTGACCTCCAAAATAATTTTTTAAGACGAAAATTACTGTAAGGGAAACTTAAGGAGTGTAAAATGAATGTGAAACACTGGAATAAAATGAAAGGATATTATGCCACAGTGTGTGGTCTGAGTAGAAAGCATTAAGTTTGAGCCAGCTGCTAAACTCAGCACTAAAGCAGAGTAGTTAATTTTATAATGTAGGGAACAGCCATAATTAGGGAATAGTTTCATCTTTAAAATGTTACGTGGCATAGTAAAACCAGACAACTTTGCAGGTGGAAGCAGAGATGTTACGGAACATTAAAAAGGTTTCAATGCAAGAAATGCAGCTGCAGAAATTTGTAATTGAATATATGCTGTTTTTCCTTTGCAGACAATAGCTAATATTTACAGTTTATAAATATTTTCATATATTATCAAATTTGATCTTTGTACCATAAAAGGTATGTGAGAAGTATTACTGCATTAATAGTTTAAGGTGACCAGACGTCCTGATTTTTAATAATTTGTCCAGTGTCCTGCGGTGTTTTTAAAAAGTCCCTATTTTTGGAAAGAATGCATGACAAGCTAGGGAACAGCGGGGGAATAGGAAGGGAATATACAGTTTTCTGCTGCTGAAAAGGTTAATGTAACTCCATTTGGGAATGAAGAGGTTAATGTAATTCCATTTGGGAATGAAAAGGCTAAACTCCCTACTCCCCTCCTGGGCAAGGTATCAGGAGACTGGCTCCCTCCCTTGCTTCTAGGCAAGGACAATTAGCTCAGAAGGAGCCAACCTGTCTGGAACAAACAAGTAGTCCCCCTCCCACCCCTCCAATAGAGTAAGGTGACCAGACTTCCTGCTTTTGGCAGGACAGTCCCAATTTTTAACAATTTGTCCTGTGTCCTGCAGCGTTTTTTTTTTGTTTGTTTGTTTGTTTTTTTGAGACAGAGTCTCAAGCTATCCCCCTGGGTAGAGTGTCATGGCATCTCAGCTCACAGCAACCTCCAACTCCTGGGCTCAAGCGAGTCTCCTGCCTCAGCCTCCCAAGTAGCTGGGACTACAGGCGCCCGCCACAATGCCTGGCCATTTTTTGGTTGCAGCCATCATTGTTGTTTGGCGGGCCCAGGCTGGGGATTCGAACCCGCCACCTTAGGTGTATGTGGCTGGCGCCTTGGCCGCTTGAGCCACAGGCTCCGAGCCGTCCTGCAGCATTTTAAAAAAGCCCCGATTTTTGCAAAGAATGCAGGACAAGCTAGGGAACATGGGAGAACAGGAAGGGAATATACAGTTTTCAGCAGCCATGTGGCTATTTCGCCAGGGATATGTGTTTTATATTATTTTTGTTAATTTTATAATGTTAAACTTTAATAATAACAAATAATTGTTGAGAACTGATTATGGAGAACTGCTTATCAAAGTTTGCATTGTTGTCAGGCCCTGCCGCGTGCGTTCCCCCCTCCCCCATGGTGTCCAGCTTTACCAATGTTAAAATCTGGTCACCTTATAATAGTTTCACTTTAGAGGTGAAAAATTGGGCTTCAGACAGTCTAATGATTTTTTCAAGTTAAAACAACTGGTTAGCAACATAACTGGTACTCAAATCCCGTTTCTGTTGAGAGAGTTTCTCTCATAAGCAGCAGACAGAAGCTCCATTCAAGATAACACAGCAGTACTCATTTTATCCTGAAATGAGATGTAGACAGTGGTATCATGTAAGTTTCAATCTTCAGGCAAAAATTGTTTATTTGGCTCCCTCAAATTCACTCCTGTCTAAGTCCATGAGTTAATACTACTACATCTAGTTTCTGGAGAAATTGAATTTGAGGTTTTTAAAGCAAATATAAACTTTTCAAGTCAATGTTAGTTTTTAAACTCTGAATGTATCGAAGACAAAGGACATGGGCTGGCTTCATTATTCAGAACATCTAAAAGGTCCAGCTCTTTATATGTAAACATATGTAACTATGTACAGAAAAATAAGCTAATGTAATATGGAATGTTACAAGAGATCTAGGTCGTGGAACCCAACCTCCTTCCCCCTACAGGAATACAGTCCACACATCTTTGGCAGACGTCTGTCCAATTCCCTATTTGAAAAGCCCATCTTTTGTGGGGCAGCAGCAATTGTTACGAACTTCTTTCTCAGACTCAATTCAACACTGCCTTTTGGTAAGTTCCTTAAACTGGCACTAGTTCCACCCCAAGTACAAGATGTTTCTTGTATATCTCCATTGTATAATGGAGATGCTCAGTTAGTCTATATTCCCGTTGTTGTAAAAGTCTTTTTTCTTGCTTGGCTCTGTTCTTCTCTAGACCCCTTCATTATTCTTCATGATGTGGTTTCTAGACCACTTTCAGGTCTCCTTTCATCAGAAGTGCTTGTCAATGTGTCTCTTCAATGCAGAATTCAGAGTTGAATAGACTCATCTAGATGTAACAGTAGCCAGTGGTGATACAACTGACACTCTTGTTCTAGACACAACAATGTGTTAATTCTGCTGAGGATACATCCAGTATCTTAGTGTCCAGCTGGAAGGTTTGCTCAGGACCACCTGCAATTAAGAAGAGATCATAGGTTGTTTTTCTGCTCTGTGCGGTTGCTAATGTGCCATATCTACCCCATTCTGAACTTCAGTCCGTTTCTCTTTTTGATCCTTAAAGTAGTACTTTATATTGATTCCTATTAAATTTTATTATGCTGGTTTTGATGGACTGTTTTAAAATCTTGAGGTATTCTTCATTCTTAAACTTTCTCAAATTTGTATTCACATCAGAATTTGTAAGCATGCTTTCAATGTCTTTATTTAAGTTGATACCACATGTAAGAGTCAGGGTAGAATGCAATGTTCTGTAGATTGTATTCAGAGACTTCACTCAGTATTGACAAAAATCCATTAACATTCTCTGAGCACATTGCTCAACAAAGAACAGTTCAGTTAGGATGGTCGTTATCCCCTTACTCTTCATGAGCAACTTTGGTCCTTGGTTTCTTGTATAATCCTTTACACAGCAAAGATCCTGGACAAGTTTTAGTGGAATTGAATGGCATGTCCCCCTTTATTATTCTGGTTTGCATTTTGGATCTTTGGCTCTATGTAATCAAACAAAATCTTATGTATACTTTAGAGGGCAGCTTTTATCCCTCGTCCTTCAGAAAGTTTTCCTCTATTACTTTTAAGCTACAATAAATCCTCTTGAAGTTTTAAGTTGCTTACAGAGCCGAGCATTTAATTATGGGCATCTTTTTGCTATTACCAAAAGGTTTGTGAGGGCAGGTGTGTGTTTGCTAGTGATACCTCCTTTTTTGTTTGTTTCTCACCCCTACCCCACCATGCAATATTCTCTACTACTTCTTCTTCTCAGTCAATACGGATCCACTTGTTTGAACATGACCCCACTTTGGCCTCATTTGGTTGGTTCAAGGTTGGTCACCTGATGCAAGATAGGACAATCAGAGTTCTTCCTGGGGTTTTTAGTAAACAAGAAAGAGGTGACCAGCTCTCTTTACGAGTCTTAATTTTGTAAAATGCAAAGCTTGGGAGTTGTTGATGGCTGTAGCCATACAGTCAGAAGACAAGAATGAAATCAGGTCAATGAGAGAGTGGGAGAGGAAGAGGGAAAGAGTTATGGAAGGAGGAGGGAGAGGGAGAGGAGGAGGGAGAGAAAGGAAGTGACTGTACAGAGAAAAGTAGCCACTACAGCTCAGAAGTTCTGATGGGATTTGAGTCCTTAGACCCCATATTTTCAAGACCTAGCCACATTCCTTAGCTTGCACCCTGTAAGATGTACTCAATAAATTATTTTTTCTTCAGCTGGTTCAGATTGGTATTACTTCAATATTTCAAATAGAAATTTTAGAGTTGTCTATTGACACTTCAATTGGTGGAGAAGAAGATCTTCTTGTGGCTAGATTCAGTTCTGCATATGAATTTTATTGGCTCATGTAGTATTTTAAACAATTGAAATAGTATCTGGAATTTTTAAAATTAGGAAAGTAGATACACACTGGATATCTGGCTTCTCTTGAAAGGTTAGAAGATCTGGTGGCCCTGGGCTGGCGTCTTACCTAGCAACCGTAGCTGGAGTTGCCCCTCCTTTAGAAGGGGAAGATCACTCCCTTGTTTGTTCTGATGCTTACCAGAAATGGACAATGAGTCGTATCTAATGACCTTAGGTCAAGGGTGCTGGTGAAATCAAGGCAACAGGAGTTCTGGTCTGGGACAGTAGCAAGTCTCCAGTGAGCGACAGCACTGGTTAGAATCCAGGTGGCAGTGAGGGGGTTGAATCAGATGCACGGGTGTGAATAGCTCCATTTCCCAAAATATACTAGGTAAAAGGTGACAGTCTTATGCAATTATGTGGGTTGAATGATGCAACTAATTGAGTGAAATTATTTTATTTGATATTAAATGAAATTACTTGAATTGCTAGCTTGAGATACTTTATGACTTGCAGTCTGGGTTTAATGTTGTATCTCAGGTTTTGCCCTCACTAGCAAGTATCACTATCTTTTTATATATGTCTTATATTCAGATTCCGGAGAGATCTGACAGGGTGAGTCAGACTCTAGTGAGGATAAAACATCTCTAGTGGCCAGACGTTCCCCCCAGGTCTTTATTCATGTGTAAGTTGCATACCGGCCTACAGCTGGTAGCGACCGGGTCAAGTGTGGATAAGGAGGTAAGTTCTCAAGGGTAGGTTCCCAGCAGTACGGTAAATTTAACATAAATACACCATAGCATCACTATTTCTACTGTTTACTTAATTTAGTGAACTTTACTTTGAAAAGTCTTGTCTAACTTACCATAAATTATTTTTGGAAGTGGGTAGGAGTATATAATTAATACATTTTATAAATGTAAAATAAACATTCTGGTATTTATTCGTGGCTTTATAAACTCAGAGATGATAGTCACGTAACAGTGCTGTTGTTTCTTTGGGCTGTACTAACAGAGTACCCAAAACTGGGTGGTTTAAGAACAGCAGAAACTTATTTTTTTTTAGTGTTGTGCAGGCTGGCAGTCTGGGGCCAGGGTGGCAGCGTGGGCAGGGTGGGCTGCGTTCCTGGGCTGCAGGAGCCACTCTCTGCGCGTATCCTTGCGTGGGGCAGTGGGAGCTATCTAGTTCTCCTGTAAAGCCACTTACCCCATTCATGAGGTTTCCCTTCACATGATCTGATCACCTCCCACAGTTTCCCCTCTAAATACTGTCACGTGGGATAAGGGGTTCAGTGCACGAATTTTGGGCAGACAAAACATTCAGTCCATTGTATGTTTCTTTCACTTCATTCAACATTTCTTCAGCTTTGGTCAGAGTGAGGATCCGTAGACATTCATAATACACTCCACATAAAGACTGAAAAACTAAAATTCTTTATGTTCATGCATTTTCATATTTTATTTGCTATTTTATATGCGCCTGCCCCCCCAATATCACCAGAAAAGCCCCCTTAGGTGCTTCAATATTTAATTTATGAACTAAATTTCTAGAAATAAAATTTCAGGAATATTTCATATGAACATGAATGGATCAGCATGTCAGCCACAGTATATAAACATTTTTTAAATTTAATTTTTAATTAAATCATAACTGTATACATTTATGGGATACAATGTGATGATTTGAAATACAATGTTTCAGAATGCTTACATCAAACTGATTAACGTAATTACTTATTTTTTGCGGTAGGTAAGACATTAAAAATTTACTCTTGGTAAGTTTGAAATATACCCTTGCATTGTGCACATTAGGTGAGATCCTGTCAAATGCCCTCCCTCACCTCCTCCTCCAAACATATTTTTATTTTAGTTTTATCCAGTACTTTAGACAAAGTGTGTCTCGCCTGACCTCACAACTTCTGTTTATGAGAGTACAGTTTAAGGAAGGAACACCACTGAGGAATGAACACAGAACGTGAAGGGATTTTGCCTTCACATCTCGGGCACTTTGTCGTGACTGAAGCGCAGCTCCGCGTGTAGCTGTGGTGTGCTTAGTTCCACCCCGCCACCCACCTGGTGTTTGTCAATACTATCGATCAGGAAGGCCTTCCCCCCAAGTTGAAAATCAAATATTTGAAAGTTAAGTGAAATGACATACGATACCTCCACGCTTAATGGGATGCTGTGAAGCTGGTTTCTGATGCTCTGTGCCTGCTCCTCGCAGTGCAGAATTAGCAACAAATGGCCCTATTATGTGGCATCTGCGTGGTGGTGTCCTCTTCCCAGGAAGAACATGGGAACTGGACATGGATAAGCATCAATTACATTAGACTTGCCCTTGGGGAAGCACAGGTCACAATTACTGACAAGGAAACTACGAGGCTGGAGCTGGGGGCAGCAGATAGGAAAAATTATAAAGCAATGTTCAGTGGCAAGATGGTCACTTTGGAATTCACCATCTGCATTCTGAATAGAAATGTCAAATTTCTGGGAATTTTGAACATGTGACAAAACAATTGGGTAGGAAAAAGATGTCTTGGCATTTTGTCGGGGGCCGGCAGTGAATTTCAATGTATGCATTATATCTGTATTTACATTTCTCCACAGATCTTATCATTATGTTAGTTTGTTGGATATCACTTGAGATACCGCCAATATGATTGCACTATTAAATTTAGAAGTACTATTTGGAGCAGTAATATAAAAAGTGTCATTTACTTTGAAATGTTCTAAAGATTTCTAGAAAATGAATTAGAAATTACTGATTGTCAAAAAAAGTAGAATCTTCAGGCTTTTGACAACTTATAGAAAATAGACAACTGTGTAAATAAAGAGAAAATAAATCCCCAGTATTACAAGTTAAAACAAAAAGTGAAAGGCCCTGGAGTCAGAGTGCTCATTTTTCAGAAAAGAACCCAGGAAAAATAAGAACCATGTCTACTCCCTGTCTCCCAATTTATAAACTGTATTCAATATATTTTCACCACGTGGGATTGGGTCTACTGAGTTTTTTCCTGTACCCTCAAATTGTTTGTTGTACTGAAGTGAAATGACATGTACTAAATGAACATAAGTGACAACAAACATAAGTTTGGTGTAGCTCAGCTACACGCAGAGCTGCGCTTCAGTAACCATAACAGCAACATACGTTTCCTAAGCAATTGGTGGTTTTCTAAATTTTACTTTGATTTATGTAAATTTACTTTATATTTTGTATAGTAGAGTACAGAAGGGCCCCAATTTGGGATGGTTTAACTTATATTTTTCAACTCTATAATGGGTTTACTTGGTTTATTAAATGCATTTTTTTTTAAAGAGACAGAGTCTCACTTTGTTACCCTCAGTAGAGTGCTGTGGCATCATAGCTCACAGTAACCTCCAGCTCTTGAGCTTAGGTGATTCCCTTGCCTTAACCTCCTGAGTAGCTGGGAGTACAGGCGCCTGCTGCAATGCCTGGCTGTTTTCTTGTTGCAGTTTGGCAGGGGCCGGGTTTGAACCCACCACCCTTGTTACATGGGGCCGGTGCCCTGCTCACTGAGCCACAGGTGCCGCCCTGTTAAATGCATTTTTGACTTATAATAATTTCAACACATGATAGGTTTGTTGGGGCACACCCATCATAAATTGAGGAGAGTCGATAATGAGAACCTGGTGAAAGGTAGAGACTGAAACCAAGACACTCTTGGTACAAGGGATATACTTGTAAGAAAATTCATCTGCATTCCTGGGCCAAACCGTGAAGGTATTCTTATTACTAAAATATCTGAGGAAGTTTTCTACTGTGAAATTTTGTAATGCTGGGTCTTTTTAAAATTGTAATAAACCACAACCTATTTTTTTTTTTTATCAATATCCCTATTTATGTTTGCCTATTTTCTTTTCTCCATGAAATCTTTTTCTTTTTGTTTTTCAATGATTATTTGAAATTTCACCTCCAATACCAAGAGTTTACACAGTACCCCGGACTTAAAATAATCCCTGAATAAATATTTGAAGTCATTAATGAGAGTGATTATTCAGTGAACTCTAAGAGAGAAATTGAGTGGTTTCATACTTAGTGATTTCTGAATTTTTATTGTATTTGTCTGCAAATGTCAAAGCATGGATTAAAGGTTAATTGGCTCTGTCAGTCTTGTATAATATTATGGAAGTGAGAAGGCCTGGATTCTAGTCTTGACTTAGCCTCTAGGGTAACTCATTGCACAAATCACTTTTAATCTCTTTGGGCTTGTTAACTTTGTTAGTGAAATAAAAAGAACCGGTCTGAGGGGTCTTTGTAATCTTATTCTAAAATTATGTGACTCCATTTAAGGCTAATTTTTCTCTATCTCAGTGATCTTGGGCTTTTTTGATATCAATTTTTTTTTTCCGTGGGGCTGATTCTTTTTTCTTTGGGGATACACAAAGGCTAAAAGAGTTTGGCCTGTGATTGGAAATAGCAAGTCTTGCAAAGGTGCCCAAGTGGGAGCCCTAAGAAGCCAGGAGGTGGCATGAGACCACTGGGGGTATTTGAGGGCAGGGGTAAAGAAAAAAGACGGAGGAGAATCACTGAAGATAAACTTTACTTGGCTCACAGTTTTGCCCAGGGTTCTGTGCAAGTGATTTCTGTGGGAGAGAAATCTGAGAAAGTAGAACAATGGAATCCAAGAAATGTTATGGTGATTCTACTTTTCTTTTGTCAAAATGAAAGTGTTTCTAGCCACTGGAGCTGTGCTGAGCCATACTGGAGCCAGAGGAAAAAAGGAAAATTGGTAATACCAATGCAATATTTATGTAAAATTTGGTATGTTGTTTATCCTGGATTTTTTGTATTTTCATATGTTAAACTATTGCATTAAATGGTATTTATGTTGATTACCAAAATATTTGACACCTTTTAAATGTTGGACTCAAGGAGACTATTTTACCCTACCCCTGGCTCTCCTAGCCGCTCAATAACAATGTTTCCTCTTAGGTTGGCAGTATGAGCGAGGGTCTACTTTTGGTTGCACTTTGAGACTGCGCCCTCTAGCGGGGTTCTTGCTGTCTAGGGACTTGATGGTAATGCATCTGTTGATGGTGCAGAATGGGCCCCACAGAGGCATAGACTGCAGTTTTCAAGAAATGTCCTATGTGGTTCCTTTCCCACAAACATGTGCAGTTCACATTCCTAGCAACCATTATACTGTATACTTAGCTAAGTTATTCCTGAAATTTTAAGACAAAACATTAATGCAGAAGAAATTCTTTTTATAGGCAAAGCAAAACCACACCGCTAAGTGAGACAATCAATCTGCCAGAAGCAGGAAGAGCAGCCCGTAATTGCGCTGGGAAAGGACATGGGAAAACTCGTTAAAGGAGGAAAAAGACTGGAAAGTGTAACCACAATCTGGGGAGGTGGAAGGATCTGGGTATTTAGGGGTATGGAGGATAATTCCCAGCATGCTTATAGGGTAACTAATAATAGGCCTTGGATATGTTTCCTTCCACTCACCCAAAATACTGTTTCCTTATAGTCCTGTCATGGAGAATGGAAATAATATGAGATAGTGAACTAAAGGGAGAAATATGTACTTAATTACATGTGATTGTGTAATAGAAAAAAGTAAAAATGAAACCAAATGTTAAAATGGAGACATTTTTATAGGCCGTTTATAAAAGTCAGGAGTACAGTGGGACAAGATTAAGGATTATACAGGTCAGCTTTACGAGATACAGGCCAATTCTTTATTCCTCCCTTCTTTTCTTGGCTATTGTGAGACTTAAAATAAAGTTGCTTAAAAAGGAAGAAAAGAAACTGCTGGTGAGAATGTAAAATGGTGCAGATGCTGTGGAAAACCATTTGATGGTTCCTTAAAAAAGTTAAATCTAGAATTACCATATGCCTCAGAAATTTCCCTCAAGTGTAAACCCAAAGCAATTGAAAACAAGAGACTCAAATAGATACTTGTCAACCAATGTGGACTGCAGTATTTTTTTTTTATAATAGCTGAAAGGTGGAAACAACCCAAGTGGCCATCAACAGATGAATGGATAAGCAAAATGTGATATGTACGTACAATAGCATACTATTCAGCTATAAAAAGGAATGAAATTCCAACACATGCTGCAACACGGATGAACCTTGAAAACACGCTAATTGAAATGAAATAAGCCAGACACAAAAGGACACATACTGTGTGATTCCACTTACATGGAATACCTGGAGCAGGCAAGCTCCTAGATACAGAAGTAGGGCTGGAAGGAAGAAGGAACGGAGAGTTGTTTAATGGGTACAGAGTTTCTGAATGGGGTGATGAAAAGTTTTGGAAATAGATATGGTGGCAGTTGTGTGTATGTAATTAATGCCACTGAAATGTACACTTTAAAAATTAATATGGCAAATTTTGTATTCTATATATTTTATCACAATAATAAGAAAAAAGAAAAATAAGAAAAAAAGGAAAAACTTAAGTCAGTGTGAATATGTGTGGAATATAAACAGACTTTCTGTATAATATTTAATGGAAATCAATTTTTTTTTTTTTTTGAGACAGAGTCGCATGATGCTGTCCTTGATAGAGTGCTGTGGTGTCACAACTCACAGTAACCTCAAACTCTTGGGCTTAAGCGATTCTCTTGCCTCAGCCTCACAAGTAGCTGGGACCACAGGTGCCTACCACAATGCCTGGCTCTTTTTTGGTTGCAGTTGTCATTGTTGGTTAGCTGGCCTGAGCTGGGTTTGAACCTGCCAGATTTGGTGTATGTGGCTGGCGCCATAACCACTGTGCTATGGACGCCAAGCCTGGAAACCAATTCTTGTATTTAGAGTTGTATTCTTGATTAGATTTCACCAAAGCAACCTAGCGTTAGGAGAAGATTGATCTTCTTCCAGAAAAGTGTTAAAAGAGGTTCTAGAGAAACTGGACATTATCTGAACCATTAAAAAGTATTGAATATGAATAAAAGCACATACACTGACCATTTCAGCTTCACAAAATTCTCTCCTCAATCAAGGCTTCTACATTGGCTATTGCAAGCCCTATGTCTCCCATCCTTCCTAAAGCTCATCAACACTATCATCTCCTAGAAAGGGAAAGGTGATCCTGACTTCCCCCAGGATGTCTCTGCTGTTTTATGGCAGCAGTCAAGGAGCTAGGGGTTGGGAAGTGCTTCATGGATCTTCCTTTGGTGCACAATTTTGAGCTATTGTGACTTTAAATACACAAGAATGTGAAATAAAAAACATTTATACTATAGCTTTTCTGTGGTTAGCTTAAAAAATAAATGTGATAGGCTATACCTTATTAAAAAAATCTAATTTGAATTTGATATGCATTTATATTAGGTAAGAACAGGGGTAGGGGACCTACAGTCTTAAGGCCACATGTGGGCTTCAAGGTCTTAAAGGGAGGCCTGTTGACTGAATCCAAATTTTACCAAACAGATCCTTTTATTTTTATTTTTTTTTCTTTTTCCTTTTATTAAGTCGTATACACATAGATCATGAATACATTTACGCATATGTGGGATACAATTTGTTGATTCTTTTATACAATTTCGAGTGCTTACATCAAACTAGTTAATATAGCTTTTGCCTCATTTACTTGATTATTGTGTTAAGACATTTATATTTTTATTAATACATTTTGTTCATCTTTTATGTTTTTATTTTATATTTATTTGTTTAGGCAGAGTATTACTCTGTCACCTTGGGTAGAGTGCTCTGGCATCATAGCTCACAGCAAACTCAAGCTCTTGGGCTTGAGCAATCCTCATGAGCTACTGTACCCAGACTTTATTTTATTTTTAAAATAAACATATCCTTTTGTTCTGAGCAGCTGGAGCTACAGGCACACACCACAATGCCCAGCTAGGCTAGCTTTTCTATTTTTAGTAGAGAAAGGGTCTCATTATTGCTCAGGCTGGTCTTGAATTGCTGAGCTCAGGCAATACACCTATCTCAGCTTCCCAGAGAGATAGGATTATAGGCCTGAGTTACAGTGCCCAGGCTTTATTTTATTTTTAAAATACCAAAGAACGAAATAAGTTTCTATGGAATGATCCTCCCAGACTGACTGGTACAGCTAGAACACTGGTAAGCCATAAAGTCTAAATTGACGGTTGCTATGCTGATTTAGTTCTAACTTCCCTCATCTTACTGGCTCCACTCCTAGGCTACTAGGTGAGGCTGGTTTGTGAGAGTTTATGGGGGTCGAATAAGCCAGCCTGTTGACAGCTTTTGTCAATGGTGCATTATGTTTCTGTTTGAAGCGGAATATGTGAATATGCATGTTATGCATAGCACAACAGTATTTTTAAATTCTGTCTGCTTAACAAATAGCCCATCATGTCATGCTGAAGGAAGAAAACAGTTTCCTAATGAGGATGGGGAATTGCAATTTTATCTTGTTTCTGCTAATGATTTGCTTGCTTGGTGATACTGCAATATCAACATTAAAGAAATTCGATGTTCATCAGCATTATAACACTCAAAAGGACAGAAAACATTTTAAATTAGAGAGAGAGGTATGAAAGGAAAAGCAAAGACAATTCTTTCAAGTAGCAATAAGACCTGGAAATAATGCCACTGAATCAACTTATAAAGTGTCCTATATCCTCAGGGGAAAAGGGGAAGCTATTTAATGTAGACGTAGAAATTGTGAAATAGTGTGTTGTCAAAGTTAGAGAATCTTAGACCCCAGTAACATTTCAAAGTACAAACAAGTGCCTCTTCCAAGAAGACATAACTGATTGACAGTGTGAATTAGCCTTCAACCTAACAGAAGAACTTATGCCATACTTCAACAGGAAAAAAAAATATATGTCATTCAATCACTTTGGATCAATCAACTGATACTACTGGCTCAGTGCAGGTTTTACTTTTCGCTTGAGTCATAACAGAAGATTTTCCTTGCTACAGGGTTACTTGCTTTGGGCACTCTTGAGAACAGAACACAGGGAATAGATACCTTCAGTACCATTCAAGATAAATGTCATGAAGTTGGACTGAATTTGGCAAGTTTAGTGAGCGTATATACAGATACAGACAGTGCACCTTCACTGATAGGAAAACGTGAAGGGCTTATTGCCCAGATAAAACACTTATTAACAGATCCAGATGCTCTCATTTCTTTTCGTTGTATCTTGGATCAGCAAAGTCTGTGTGCTAAAGCGACTGTTTTAAGTGATACTTTGCAGTAAGTTGTTAGTATTCTTAACTGTATTCATGCAAATGTAGCACAGCATGGTCCGCTTGGTAACATGCGGAAGTTGAGCCAGGAGGTATTCAGCGTGGATTTGCCTTATCGTTCTAAAGTGTGTTGGTTCTCACAGCGTCATCTGTCAGCCAGAATTTTCTCTCTGTGAGAGCAGATAGTTAAATTTTATGAGGAACAGAATCAGCAATGTGAATTATTGAAAGAATATTTCAGAGTTCAGACTTTCTGTATGATATCATGTCAAATCAAAACAACTTGAATATTTCTTTGCAAGATAAAACTTAGTCCATAGTTGATATGTTGCAAAATATCTAAGCATTAGAAAGAAAAAGCTACTTTTTTCAAAGGACTTCTTCAAAAGGAAATTTCAGATGAACATTTTTCTCAGATGCAAAGGTTATTGATGAGCAGGAGGATACACATGATTTATTTGAAGAATTATACAGCTGTTATAGACCTATGAATTGGAGGATACAATGAAAAGTTCACTGACTTTGAGAATCATGATATCACGCTCAAATTAGCATTTTAGTCTCCCCTCGTTGATATCACCAGTGCATCTAAAGAACTACAGATGGAATTGATTGAGCTCTCCATAGGTGACATTTAAAAGTCATTGTGAGATGCTAAAAAAGGTCTAATTGAAATAGGAAAAAATGCAGTAGAATACCCAATGCCTTTGGCAACATGCCAGAAAAATGCTTTTTTGATTTTCAACTACTTATTGCTGTAAATCTACATTCTCCTACCTAATGTAATCAAGATGCTCTTAAGGTTACAAAAGATTGATACTAGCTGTGCACTATGGCTCATGCTGTAATCCTAGCACTCTGGAAGGCTGAGGTGAGTGGACCCCTTGAGCTCATGAGTTCAAGCCCAGCCTGAGCAAGAGTGAGACCCCGTCTCTACAAAAAATGAAAAACTGAGTCAAGAGAATCACTTGAGGCTGTGAGTTTGAGTTTGCTGTGAGATATGATGCCACAGCTCTCTACCCAGGGCAACAAATTGAGACTGTCTCAAAAAAAGAAAAGACTGGTACCCAAATAGAGGATCAACTGAAACTGCAGACCTCCACCTTGCAACCAAATATTCAGATGGTTTCCAACAAAAAGAGGACACAACAAAACCAAAGTTTAGTTTAACTTTAATTAGTTTTCATTTTTGAAGTTAAGTGCATAGTAGATACATTTTTACAAAATTGTGTACATTGTAAAGTGTATATAATTGAAGTTACTTGAATTCTTATTTCATTTGATTTGATTACCCTTATTTGGGTAATTTCTAGCTAAATTAACGTGGACTTTCTTTTTTTTTTTTTTTTT
>NW_003852436.1:9746516-9752250 GCF_000181295.1 Otolemur garnettii | reverse complement strand
AAAAAAAAAAAAATTTCTTTGTTATTTTTAGCTTTTTGCCAAGTGCCGGTGTGTGTATTATCCCATTTTTTTTCCTTGATTGTTTCATGTTTTTTTATGTTTAGAAAGGGTTAATGGGATTTCATTACTCAGTAAATATCCTATATGTGTGCAGTACCCACCCCAAGTGAACAGACATGCTGGTGTCACATAGGCACCTGTGTGAGTGCCTGTCCAGTGTGTGCAGACACACATCTCTCTGCGCTTCCTACACAGAAGTTAGCAGCAGCCAGAATGAATGACACGCAGGGTTATCTGTTTGAGGGAGGGGCACCTTAAAATCAAGTGGCTGCACACACAGTGCTGATGTTTACACTTTCATATAAACAGTGATGTGATAGTGCACGTTTTGTAAAGACAGTTAATTTTGTGTACGTTTTAAAGTATCTTCAACACTTGTATTAGTTTCTAGATTTGTATTTTCAGAAATTTCAAGGGTTTCATTGTTTTGATGCCTGAGAACTGTAACCTTTGGTGTGATGTTTGGTTGGGTCTAAAATGGATGAAATTCCTCCCAATTTAACATGTTCGTGATCATGTGGAACTGCAAGGAGTCTTTGGCAATGGCTTTGTGTGCACATTTGGGTTCATAGCTTGTTCAGCTACCAGAGTTATGCTTGAAGTTACAGTCACAGATACTAAAGGCCCAAATGATGGCACTTCTAAGTGGCACTTCCTGGCTACACATAGCTGTTGGATCTCAGACGGGAAAAACTCCCCTGCATAGCAATTCAAGGGTGTGTGAGCCCCAGTGACCAGCCCCAGTTCCTTTAAGAAAGTGCACAGAGGGAGGCTCCATCACACCCTGTGCACACTTGTACACCTTCTTGGTCACTCTACCCTAGAGATGGAAGAGATGATCGCACTCCTCAGATAAAAAGGCAGATTCTGGAGAATAGAGAGACACCAGCAA
Source organism: Otolemur garnettii (assembly GCF_000181295.1). Taxonomy (NCBI): domain Eukaryota; kingdom Metazoa; phylum Chordata; class Mammalia; order Primates; family Galagidae; genus Otolemur; species Otolemur garnettii. The sequence goes on along the minus strand of NW_003852436.1, from coordinate 9,751,298 downwards.
TTACCGTTCAAATACACACATGATATTCCGGGAACGCTCACACATTCACCATGTAAGCTCCTCAGAATACATATGTGTTTTTTTGTTCCGTTTAATCTCAGCAACTGTGTAATATTGATTGAATATGTGTGCTTTCCTGAAAGGAAGGTCCTGTCTTAATGCAAATATTAACAAAGTAGTTAAGAAAACACAAGGAAATAACAAAGAAATATGACCTGCGGGGAGATGGTTTCTGAAATTATATCTTTCCATTAGTTGTTTTAAGAGCACTAATGTTGATATTTCTTATAGAATGCGGGTGTGTAATTTGAGGTAAAACATTCTTATTGCCCAGTATGAAGTTTATATAGCCATTTATTCCCTAACATATTTCCTCAAATGTATTTTTTAATGGGGGGAGTGATATTTCTGGGAATATTCTTGCTTGAAGGCTGACAGAAACTTTTAGTGAATTCTCTGTAGCAGAATAGAATACATTTTATTTAAAAAATGCCTTCTTGAAAGGTGATTCTATAATTTCTCAGACAAAACCTTTCTAGAATCTATGAGCCCCTCCAAAGTCAAGGAAATCTTTAAAGTATCTCATGTTGCATGAATAAACTGTTATTTTCACTGCTCTATGATGAAGTACAGCTGGCCACAGGATGCCGAATGAAGTTTTTGGCATAGTGTGAAATCACTTACCAAAATTCCCTCAGAACCTGGATTTTAAAATCATTTTTCCCATAGGCCTAATTTCATAACAAGGGGCTGATTTCGAAAGATCTCCCCAGCCCTCTTCGTATCTTTAAGTAGTAGAATTAGAGGAGGAGAAGGACTGGGTTCTTGGGTAGCACAGAGTTCCTATTTCTGTATCCCGATATTGTAATAGGTTTTCAGATCTCAGTGACACCTTGACGTGTAAAATTCAAGTCCATGTCTCTCTAAATTGTGCTGGGACCGTCTGGCAGGTCACTCACATGATGACAGATTTGCCTCAAGAACCAGCACAGAGATGCAGCTCCGAGACATCTGGTCTCTTGCTATCCTATGTGTCTCTTATCAGATTGACTGATGAAATCACCACTTTCCTTGGTACAGTGGTTTTGCATGTGAAGGGTTATGAATGGTGCTTCCTACTTAGCACTGCTGTTATTTTTCATCTCTTATTTTTAGAGTATTATTTTCCCTTCCTTATGGTCTACTTTTCTTTGGTCAGTTCCTCTTAAAACATTAGATTGGTTTTGACTATTTCCTTAATTTAATAAATACAGCTTCATGTTATAGAACTCTTCTCTCCTCTCTTAGAGAAATGTCCTCACCAAGCCAAGAGCATGCGATCCTAGTATTGCCCCTTGCTTTGCTCTCAGAGGCTGACAGTGGAGCTTAAGGAAGGAGAGTTATCCATCTCCCCTTGGGCCACGTGCTTTTATTCTATTGGCTGGAGTCTCCGTCTTTTTTTTTTTTTTTTTTTAAACTTTTCTTTCCCTTTTCCTCCTTCTGTCTTTGATGACAACACCTGCGGCACAGGAGAAGAATTCTTGCTAACATTGAGGCATTGCATTCATCTCTTCCTTTTCATCTGCCGGGTCTATTACTCTGTCATGTTACAAGATTAGGTTAGTCACATGAGGCCTGTTCCTTACAGACCATTCATTCTGATGACTTCCAGGGTGTTTGTGAATTTATTGTGTAATGAATTCTTTGATCATATTTTTCAAGTATAGCTCATAGATTTGCCGTATTCAGAAGGATTTCATTTTTCAAATGTACCTACTTTATTTGCCCCATCCCTGCTTATTTTTAAAAAGGGAACTATTTCAAATATATAGAAAAGCACCAAGAATCATCTGACAAGATAACATTCCATTTTCAGCACATATTTTTTACAATCTGTTGATAGACTTATATATCTATTTTTAATATTTTGCTGTTACAAATAGCAGTGCAGAGAACATTGTGTACAGGTCTCTTTGGTGACCCTTGTGAGAGTTTCTTTACTAGAGTATGTGACTAGGACTAGAATTGCTGAGTCAAAAGTAGGCCTCTCTTTACTTTTATTAGGTAGGCACGTTTTTCACCAACATTGTACCAATTTATAATGCCATCAGCAGTTTCTGGGAGTTCAGTGCTTCAGTTCCTTGCCAACACTTGGTACCATCAGACTTGAAATTTATTGCTAACTTCACGGCTGTGAAATGGTATCATGTTATGGTCTAAATTTGCATTTTCTAGATGACTGGTTAGAATGACCAGGTCCTTAGCTATTCATTTATTAGCCATTTATTCATTAGCTATTCATGTTCCTTTCTCTTTGACTACTCTCTGTATCTTTGGCCTATTTGTATATCTGGCTTTTGTTTTCTTATTTTTCAGAGTTCTTGGTAAATTCTCGATACCATCCACTGATGGTTGTATTTGTTAGACTTTCTCTCGGCCTTTTAGCCTGTCTTTTCTTATTTATGTGGCCTTTGAAGCACCAAAGTTTTATTTTTAAAATGTAGTCAGTAGTAAAAGCATTTTCTTTCTTGTTTGCACTTTTGATGTCTTGTTTCAGAAATATTTTTCATCTTGCAGACATTAAGGGTAGTCTCCCCTTCTTACAAATGTTTTAAATAATTGTATTTCGCTTTTTGTTCTTTTAAACCACAAAAATTTCTGTGTATGTTAGCCAAGATTGTTTAAAAATGTTTTAAAATAAATATGCATGTGTTTAACCAATCATCTTTACCACAACCATTTATTGAATAGCTTTTCTTTTCTTTTCTTTTTTTTTTTAGTGCTTTTTTCATCTCATTGGTCTCATTTGTCAAGCCTCCATTGTCTTAATCACCAGAGTTTTGTAGCAAGTGTGGACTTCTGATTCCTTTGCGAAGTCACCCCAGCTTGTTTTTTGTTTCCAAAACTGTCTCAGCTTTTATTGTTCCATAACTCTTCGAAATAAATTTTAGGATCAGCTTTTCAAGTTCCATAAAAATCTATTGGAGTTTTTATTGGAATTACATTGATTTATGGATAAATTTGAGGAAAATGAACATCTTTACATTTGGCTCATCCTACCAGTGAACATCATATATTTCTTCTTTTATTTTGGCCATCTTTTTACATCTTTATTTTATGCTTTGAAACGTTTTTTTCACATACACGCTACCCAGCTTTTAAAAATTTCATTTGTTTGTATTTCATATTTTTTTGTTGTTGTAAATGGAATCTTTTGAAAATTACATTTCCTCATTGTTACTGATATATGGGAATATTACAGATTTAATATATTGTTCTTTTTTTTCCTTGCAGTCAAGGGAAACTGCTAACTCTCTTAAAAATTGTCTACAGATTTTTCTTAGAGTTTTCTAGGCTGCAAATCATGTCATATACAAAATAATGACACTTAGCTTATTCCTATTCTTAAATCTTTGTTTTATTTTATTTTACTGGATTGGTCGGGGCTTTCAGAATAAGGCTGAATAAAGCCATTGATAGAAATATCCTTATATCTAGCTTTAAAGAGAGTGCTTCAGACTTCCCATTGGTAAGGACAGTATTTACTCTGAGTTTTTAGTGTATCTCCTTTTTTAGATTAATGAAGCTTGTTTTCTAGTGCTATTTTGATAATGTTAAAAAAATTCATGGGTAGGATACGTGTTAAATTCCTATGTAAATCCTGAACCCCTTAACCTTTGGGATTTTTTATAATTCAAATTTTAAGATTGATCATACGGGTACTATAATAACAACAACTAATATTTATTGAGTACCTATTCTCTGTCAGAAAGTTTACCTGTATTTTGACATTAAATGCCTATGACAATCATACGAAAGATAGCTAATCCTATTAGACATGAGGAAGTTGATGCCTAGGGGTTGGATAATTTGTCCAAAATCTCATGGGTAGTGAGTGGCAGATTTGAGATTTAAACTGAATATGTCTGACGGAAAGTTGGTGCTCTTTTCACAACATCTTACTGGGAAATGAATGACAAAGACAGATTCGATTTTGATAATAAGTAGTAACAAAATTTATTGCTGTTGCTTTTTGATATTGAGGTACATAATAGAAGACTGTATGGAAAATATAAATACTGTCAGGACTTTCATGTCCTGTCCTCTATTCTGTATACTACACAACTCCAGGGGCACCGTTTCTATGGGTCTCAAAGTGAACGGTGCCTCTCTGGATTTGCATAACATAATGGCATTTAATTCTGTGAGTAGGTATCTGCATTGAAAGGTTCTGAGGATGCCAGAGTCATTCTAACTGAGATTACTTAAAGATTAATTAATTGCATCATTAGGCTGAATTTGGGGACTCCTATTAGTACATACGGTGGGACTTGCTAAGATTGTATTTTACAAAAATATGTGCTTGATATTTGCTGTTTTCAGTTTACATCATTAAAAAAAGAGAAACATATTTCAGATGAGGGCAGCCATTTAACCTCCAATTGTTTTAGTTGGATGTTTGCTCTAATATTAAAGAAGAGAGTTTGCAAAGGAAATTCACAGTATTTGATGATTACCTCAGGGAAGAATTCTTGTACAGCAATGAACAGAGGAATTATCTCTTAAAGAGGAATTTGTTTCTCGTTTAAGTATTTTTTTCCTTATTTAAATGCAATTTGGAATGTTTAGTAACTAAAGATAAGTGATAAATGTAGTGAATGTGACAATCTATTTAGTCATGATGCTAACTTTGGAAATAATGACTATACTAATAAAACAGAATTTCACAGTATAAACACATTTTATTGGCACTAGAATGAATGCAGGTTTTTTTTCTCAGTTTATTTCTGGCCAATATGGTAT
>NW_003852436.1:9740803-9746087 GCF_000181295.1 Otolemur garnettii | reverse complement strand
GTCAGTTCTTTTTCTCCTCTCAAAGTCATTTCAGTCATTGTTCTTTATGCCTCTCCCAGGAATAGAAAAAGGACTGGTCTCTGAATTATTATTTCTCTTTGAAGCAAGGAGAATGCAGAGTGCGCTAAAAATCACGTCCCCAAAAGTGACTCCAGTTTTTTTCTCCTTTGCCATTGAAAAATGTACTTGCCCTGTCATTTAAACGTGAGAGTAGATTACAAAAACTTTTTAACATTTAAAAGGACAAGAATACTTGGCAGTTTCCTTTTGTGAACTCACCTTTAATAACGTGTAAAAACAACATCTCTCTCTCTACCTGTGGTAACATTTTTGGCTCCTCAAAACAAATGTGTTAATGCAATATTTCTCCTGAGAGAAGAAAAGCTAATTGGATTTTTACAAAGCAGTTCATATATTTCCAGGGAAATTCTTGAAATCTTTCTCAAGTATACGCACATATATGCATGCAGCCTTCAACTTGCACCCTCCGAAAGTTAAGTTTTTAGTTCATTGACTAGGTTAAATCTAGAGTGGTAATTATTATATTCCTTTAACACCCATTGTACCCTAATGTCAGTACGGTATGATCCTGCCTTCCATTGATAAGATCGTTTACATAAGGATTGCCTTCTGAGCTCTGCTAGTAATGTTGGTCACAGAGGTGAAGTGGACGAGATTTGTCAGTGACATCTCTGTAGGGAATGACCTTAGACTTGAATGTGAAGAGGGAAGAGGTGAGGAAGGGGCAGAGTCAGAATTGAGTCAACTGGGCATAACCAGCTGCACAGAACCTTGAGCTGATTTTAATGTTATTTATATAGAGCACAAAACATCATGTATCTTGGGGAAACAGGATAATGTTCTGGGAAATGCCAAAGCTACATAAGAACTTCATTAGTAGTGAAAATTAGAAAAAGAGTACAAAACATGGGTTAAGGGTTTTCAGGCACATCATAAGGAAACATACAAACGTATTAGTATAATTTAACAAAAATGTAATTGGGGGTCCCTGGGCAATCCATTTCTATTTTCAACATTGACCACAAATGACCACTTAAAATTTTTTGCTGCCTTTATTCATAAATAAATCTGAGAGGGTGAAGGATGAATGGGGTATTAGTCTTCCCTGTTCTTCAGCTTATGTTTTTCCCAGGCCTGACTCCATGCTTCCCTGGCCTGAGCACAGTTTTCCTAGTAGATAGAGTCTAAGGTATATTTGTAGATTTCTGATCATAATTTTAATTATGGAATGTCCTCTCTCCAGTCATCTTTCTTTCTCTTCCTCCTCATCGTTCCCGGCATTTCTGTGTATTCAGTTTATCTTAACTATTTCTCGTGTGGCAATCTGAATAGTAATGCTGTATTCAATTCGCTGGGTTTCTCTGTTTCTATTTTGTATATTTAAGGGCTTGTGAACTTAACATAAAACTAGATGATCTTAGGTATAATTTTCACCAGTAAAACTCGATGCACATTTTATATATATGTTTTTTGTGACTCTAAGGTTTTACAGTGGTTATAACAATAGGACCCAGTATTCCTCCCTTTGTGGAGTTGGCTTTGCTAATGTAGAGTTTAGACTTGTTTCTCAGTCTGAATTCTATATTTCTGGATTCAATCTGCCCTTTACCTGGGACTTGCATCACAGGACACCTACATGCTACTTAAAATGAAATCTGAAAAGCTAGTAATTAAAATAAACTTTATTGTTATTTCTGTACTAATCTTTTATAAGGAAAAGAACAACAACAAATTACCATCAGAAGCTTATAAAAGATAATAAAGAATGCCATGGAGGCAGTAGACAGTTTAATCTCTTTATTCTCACTATACTGCTTTCATGGAAAGATTTGAAACTCAATCATTTATCTCAAGCAATGTGGGGTGAGGGGAGGACACAAGACACGAGAATCAAGAGGAAACCAGAACTGTTTGTCAGCTCAGAATTCAAGGCAGATCTAGGGATTTGGACAGCAGGAGTCTATTGATTTTGAGTCAAAGACTCTACCATTAATGTGATTCAGTTACTTTTCATATGTCTGTTTCATTTTCCTCACTCTACTGACTGCATTCATCACTCTCTATTCTTTATATATCTTTTCTCTACTTTATGCTTTCTGCTTACTCATAATTTTGGCTTACTCATAAATCAACTTTCATGGTTTCCTCCATCCTATATTTTTCTGTGGACCTTCACTGGCTTTCTCTAATAGCTACAATATTTTTTTTACAAGTTTAAATTCTTTAAGATAGAGGTTGATTTTTTTCGCGTCAAAGCACATTATAGATTGATGGCTAGACTGCAGATTGGCTTCCTACGGGTCGCATAATCACCTTGGTGCTTCCCTGACTTGGAAACTATGAAGAAGCTGTGGGCATGTGGCAGGTTCCATTTTTCTTGGGATGGCAGGCAGCATGATTAACAAATTGAATTACTATACAATTTCTAATTCCTTCATTATGTACATAGAAGGTAATGATTGCTACTGTTCATAATAATGCCCTAGAAGCATAATGTTCTGAAGCCCTTTAACATCTGGAGAACAATTTATGCCCGGTAGAGTTTTGTTGTTAAGTATATTTTACTGTATTCTAATAGTTTGAAAGTTGGTAATTTTTCTATAGTATTATATGGAAGTCCTAATTACCCAAACATATTTCTGTTAATCAGGACACACCAATTCCCAATAAAAAGCAATCATTTCTATATTGAGAGATCTTGGAGTTTTAAAGACATTGTCCCTCCCAATCCCCTGGGATATAAAATAATAACAACAATAATAGAGCATAATAAAAGCCATAATAATAACAATGATAGAATAATAATAATAAGCTTCTTCAAAAGCTCTTGTACTGTGTTTTTTTTTCCCCCTTTAAGTTTCTGGTAAAAGTTGATCATTGTCTGTTGATTTATCATCAACTGTCAAAATGTGTTTCTCATCATTTGGGGGGAGGTAAAAGATTTTCAGTGAAATGTTTCATCTGGTAAGCAATGATGAACTTTCCTATGGACACAAAGTCATATAAGTAGAGATGATCAGACAGGAAGGATATCTGAAATGTTTTATGCTTCGGTTTTGACTTATTAGTGAGCCAATTATTTGACGATATTGTGATTAAAGTCCCAGGAGACTTTTCAATTCTTACTACTGTGAGCAAACTTGCCTTGTTTAGCCTTTAACTAATATTTACCGACTACTGTCACCTGTGATAATACTGTATATGTACATTGCACAGTAAGCCTACAAAAAAATTTTTGCACAGTAAGCAATGTGATTGGTATTAAAAGAGCAGTGAAGAAGAAAGGGTTTAGGACCGTGCACTGTAGAAATCAGGCAATTCCACCAAAACAGTTATGAACTTCATGTTCTACATGATGGTCACAATGTATTGCTGAAGTCTATGGGGGAAATGCACCTGCTCTTCCGGATATTTACTTAAACAATCTGTAAGAGACACCATGTAACAAAGGTGTTCTCAATATACCAACAAATTATATCCAGTTGGGGAATTGGACAGGTGGGCTGGAAGGTGGTTAGAAGGGAATCACTATGGGTACTATCACTTCTGTGTACCATATAATATGTTATTTGTGTCAACGAAACATTTGTAATATTCATTTCATAGATAAGGAAGGAAGTTGGCCTAAATACTATTTAATGTCACACAATTCCTAGATGAAAAGCTTAGAATTTAAAACCAGGCAGGATTCTACACTTCTTTTCTTTTTTTTGCAGTTTTTGGATGGGGCTGGGTTTGAACTCGCCACCTCTGGCATATGGGGCTGGCGCCCTACCCCTTTGAGCCACAGGAGCCGCCCCCAAATCAGGCAGGATTCTTTTCTTCATGTTCAATCTTATCTTTTGACCATATGATGTTGCTTAGTTTGGGCTCCTCTCTGATCTCTTCCCCTCCTGAATACACTTGTCCCTCAGTATACGTGGCGGATTGGTGCCAGGACTACCACACCACATATCTCAAGTCCTGTAGTGGGTCTGACAGTACCTCTGAATACCAAAATCGGCCCTCAGTGCAGGTGATTTTCACATACCCCTAGTGAGTGCTCACTAATTTCTAATCCTTACTTAGAATCTAAATTTTATGGAGTATATTATGCAAGAAACTACAGCATAAATACAGAAGTAAAAGACCAACTAGCTTTAGAAGATGGAAGGAAGGCATTATAATAACCTACCAGCTTAGGGGTGAGGAACCTTTAATTTTTTTCATGTAATGCAGATCAGTTACAACTGAACCCATGAGGCTAAATGCAGTGACTACTGTGAAAGTTAGATTTTATTCTATTTTGTAAAATTATGGACAATTGTAATCTACATTTTCAATTTTTGTGGTTAATCATAAAATTTCAGAATAATAGAACGTAGGAAATTGTGGGGTATCAACCTTTTAAACTGATTTGTTGCCCTAGGCAATGATATCTAACTCTAATTTGGTAACATTCCTGGGTGAGTCCATTGTTGAAACAAAATTTATTGAAAGAAAATTTAAATTAAAAAGTAAATGTATACCTTGAATATTGGGTTGGCAGATATTAAAAACTATTTAAACCAAATTAATCTCTATGTCATCAATAGAATGCTCATGTAAACACTGGCAGAATATGAATTTTTTCAAGCCCACATGGAACATTCTCTAAGATAAACCACATGCTGGACTTGAAAATAATTCTCAATTACTTTTAAAGTATTGAAATTATGCAGAAGTTTTTCTATAACTATGACTTAAATAAGTTATCAATAACAAAATAATTTTGAGAACTTTGAAATATTTAGAAATTAAACACACACTCAAAAAAGAAAAACAATGAGTCAAAGATGAAATCAAAAGGGAAATTAGAGGGTGGTGCCTGTAGCTCAGTGGGTAGGGTGCCAGCCCCATATACTGAGGGTGGTGGGTTCAAACCCTGCCCCAGCCAAACTGCAACAAAAAAATAGCTGGGCGTTGTGGTGGGCACCTGTAGTCCCATCTGCTCAGGAGGTTGAGGCAAGAGAATCACCTAAGCCCAAGAGATGGAGGTTGCTGTGAGATGTGACGCCACAGCACTCTACTGAGGGTGACAAAGTAAGACTCTGTCTCTAAAAAAAAAAAAAAAAGACAAAAAGGAAATAGTACTGGATGTTAATGAAAATACTATATGTTAAAATTTGTGAAATGCAGCTAAAACAGGGCATAGAAATCCATTTATATGTTAAAATGCTTACTATAGAAAAGAAGAGTGACTTAAGTTCAGTTTTTTCAGCTTCTACCATTGGAATCGAAAAAA
>NW_003852436.1:9737373-9740261 GCF_000181295.1 Otolemur garnettii | reverse complement strand
AAAAAAAAAGAATACAAAGTAGAAGAAAAAATAACAGAGCAGAAACTGATGAAATAACGATCAGACAAACATTAGATGAAATCAATAAAACCAAGACCTAGTTCTGTGAAAATACCAAGGATAAATTTCTGTTTATACTAATCATGAAAAATGGACAAATCACCAATATCTCGATTGAAAAGGGGGATATCACTACAGATCCTACAGAATAATAGAAGACATTTATGAACAACTTTATGCCAATAGATCAACAAATTAGACAAAATGGAAAAGTCTTTAAAATATACCAATTGCCAAAGTGAACTAAAAAAGATATAGAACAGATCTACATTTATTATAGAACTTTGATTCATAAATAGAAATATTACTTCAAAGAAACTTTGGATAGTTTTACTGGTGAATTCTACAAAACACATTAAAAAGAGATAGGCCAAACTTTACAATAACCTCTTCCAGAAAGCAGGAGAGAAGGCCAACTCATTTTATGAGGCCAGTATTATTCTGATACCAAATTCAGACATTACAACAAAAGAAAACTATAAATCAATATCCCTCATAAGATTGACACAAACATCCTTAACAAAATATTAACAAATATGTAATATGTTAGATAGTACCTCATGACTAAGTGTGGTTTACACCAGAAATGTTAATCCTATTTACACTTAATCTAAATACATGAGACATTTAAGTTGGTACAAAACTTTAAAAAAAACCTAAGTATAATTTTATTAAGTTTAAAGTTGTTTCCTTTAAAATGTATCTATAGATTTTTGCTAAACATACATATAAATCTTCACAACACAATTCTTTTTTTTCACAACATAATTCTTATTGCTTATTCCTAAATATGTATAATATATTTCTTGTTCTCTATTTTTCTAAAACCTTACCAGTATTGGAATTGTGCCTGATTTGACGTTAGTTTTCCTGAGAAAAAATAGGAATAAAAAAGAAAATTGTAGTTGTCTTCTGCTTTTCTGGCCTAGAATAACACGTTGAACAAATACAATCTTTTAAAATTGAAAGTATGTTTGCTCATGGTACAAAATTTAGATACTGCAAATAATTAAAAAGTACAAATAAAAATAGTCTAGCTGCTCAGGAGGCTGAGGCAAGAGAATCGCTTAGGCCCAGGAGTTGGAGGTTGCTGTGAGCTGTGTGATGCCATGGCACTCTACCAAGGGCAACAGAGTGAGACTCTGTCTCTACAAAAAAAACCAAAAAAACCCCTAAAAATAGTCTAAAATCCCATCTTTGGAGAAAATCATTGGTAACTTCCCTACTTCCTATGACTTAATAATAAATATGTTAGAGGAATAAAACTAGAGATAATCAATAATTTTGAGTTTTAATCTGGGCAAAGTGAATATAGGCCATTGGGCAAGTGACTCAATCCCTATGGGCCTACAGAGCATGGAAACTTGATTAGATATTCTTGATAGTGTCTTCCAACTTTAAGTATGTTTGAATCCAAAGTGAATCTCACAATTCTTGAAAACATAGAAACAGAAAACCGTACTAATCAGAAGGTGGCAGTGTTGTTGAAGAAAAGGCCTAGATTTTAATAGTAGTAAATGCAAGTGGATGTGTGATGCTTGGTGTTTGTACCTTGATAAAATTAGTGCTGTAGCAAATTAGTGACAAACCACTAATTTAGCAGGATTAAGATATCCTGTTACATCATTTATGTGTTTTTCTGAGGTCGATAACATCATTATATATGACATTGCTTTACGGTGAAATGAGACAGAATCACATTATGATCACCTAAAACTCACATAAATATAGCAGTCATGCTAAGCTGAGAGATTTCAAGTGGATAACAATTATTGTTGCATTGGTTTCAGGTATTTTGAAAGAGATTGCCTGGCTATTAAGTGACAACTTCCCCATACACGTTTGCAATTTGACATGGATATTTTTAGTGAGGCAAAGTTTTCGTATTTTGTTTTTCAGCTTTTTGAAATAAAGGAAGATTCAAGCACATATAATGTAATGGGTTGTAGAGAGCTTACCTTTAATACATAATAATTAAATTTGATAATTTTATCTTTATTCTCTATCTTAGAAATATGTAATAAGAGTTAAGCTTCTATAGTGGCATTAATAAATGATATTTAAATTTATGATCTATTGTTTGTTTAGTGGGACATCCGAAAAGAATATCATTTAATAAAGAACTGCTTGTAAGGGCAATTATTAAGTCAAGATTTCATTTGGAGTGAAATAAAAAGGCTTGGCACTTGTAGCTAAGTGGTTAGGGTGCTGGCCACATACACCAAGGCTGGTGGGTTCGAACCTGACCCAGGCCTGTTAAAACAACAATGACAACTATAACAACAACAACAAAATAGCTGGGCATTGTGGTGGGTGCCTGTAGTCCCAGCTACTTGGGAGGCTGAGGCAAGAGAATTGCTTAAGTCCAAGAGTTTGAGGTTGCTGGGAGCTGTGATGCTATGGCACTCTACTGAGGGTGACATAGTCTCAAAAAAAAAAAGAAAAGAAATGTATTTATCCATAAATTTAAAGTAGAATTTTAAATTGCATATGAACTTGAGGGATACCATTTTACTTGGGTTGGGTATGGTTCTCTCCCAAAGTTTTTGAGGCTTGTGGACTAGGTATACCACTGTCTCAGTCCGTTTGGGCTACTACAGCAAAACCATAAATGGAGCAGCTTATAAAAAACAAAAATTGTTTCCCACTGTTCTGGAGTCTGGGAAATCCAACATCCAGGTGCTGGCAGACTCAGTTTCTGGAGAGGGCCTACTTCTTGGTCCATGGACAGTGCCTTCTCGCTGTGTCCTCACCTGGTAGAAGAGATGAGGGAGCTCTCGTCAGCCCTCCCACTTATGAGGGGGGCTCCACCCTCATGACCCAGTGGA
>NW_003852436.1:9736132-9736930 GCF_000181295.1 Otolemur garnettii | reverse complement strand
CTGCGAGGGCTGCCACCTTCCACGGTTGTTGTCTTGCTCCTCAATCCTGATGGCTTTTCCAGCAGGAATGCTGGAGTTTCATTTTAGGTAACATCCTCTTTCTTGAAGCTGACTCCTAGTATCTCTATATATCTAAACTACATACAGGCTGGCCATAAAGTTCGTGTGCAATTTAAAAATTGCTCACTAGTTTAAATCGCACACAAACTTCATGGCCACCCTGTATCTCCCTATCTGTGGTAGCTTCCTATACTCCACCATGAGCTCCTTCCCTACTACCTCCAATTCCCAGCGGCAGCCTCTGTTAGAGTGACCTCCCTGTTCTTCCTTGGTTATGCCAGCCAGACCCGCTCCCACCATAGGAATTTTACAGTTGCCCTTCCCTATGCCTGGATGCTGTTCCCTCTGATAATCACATGACTAGCTTGCCTAGTGCCTTCCCATCTTTCTCGTTCTAATGTCACTTTCTCTGTGAGAATCTCCCTCGTTCTGCCGTTTGCAACTGCTGCTCCCTCTCCTCCTCCCCACCCTGGGCTCAGCATCCCCACTCCCCTTTCCCCTTCGTAGCACTAACCACCTTCTACTAACTACATACCTTACTTACCGCTTTTGTTTACTGCCTGTCTCCTCCACCAGGCAGAGGGGAAGAAATTCTATCCATTTTGTTCATTGCTGCATTTTCAGTGCCTCAAGGGTGCCTATCTGAAAGGAAATATGTGATAACTATGTGTTGAATGAGGATAGGAGTGGATTTTCTCAGCGAAATATCCCAAGAGGTTAGAAAGATTTTCTTTGTTC
>NW_003852436.1:9716683-9735335 GCF_000181295.1 Otolemur garnettii | reverse complement strand
ATTTGGAAGGAAGGCAGAAAAGCTAATTTTTAGACACTGTAAGCTCTAACCAAACTGATACCCCTCTTTTTCTTATAAAACCGTTTATAAATCAGCCTTACTCCAAGATTCTCCCTTCTCTTGAACACATCTTTTCATTCCTCTTACATTCCATTTTTTCTCAGATGCTTAAAAAGAAAGCTAATTCTTTCTTATTTTTGTTCCTAAATTCTTCAGATGGAAAATAGTATCTAACTTCTATCTACCACCAGAGCACTTTGACTATATCTTCAGTAAATACTAGTCTTTCATTTCAAGGAGTTTACAGGCTGGCAGGAAGGATGAGACGTGTTTGCTCATAACTATGATACGTGGTAAAGGTTGATACTGTCTTTTCATATAATCAGATAAAGTCCTATTAGCATTTAGAGACAGAGAGATGCTTCTGATTGCTTCATGGTGGACGTAGTATTCGGCCCTTGAGGAGTGGATACGATTGGGGTGGGCAGAAAAAGAGGAGGAACGAAGGACTTGCCAGGTTAGGGGATAAGAGTAGACAAAGGCATAGGAGCAGGAATTCTTCTAAAGAATGAGTACTGGTTAAATGAGCACGGTGGAACAAACTTTAACAAAGGTAGTATAACAAGCGCCAGGATTGAAAAGATACAATTGGCTAAACCAAGAAAGGCTCTGAGTGCCAGGCAAAGGAATTTAGACTTCTGTTGAAAATGGAGAACCATAGACATTTTCATCAGGCAAGTGACCTGGACAGACATGTGCTTAAGAAGATTAAACTAAAGCAGTGTATACATCGGCTGGTTTAGAGTGGAGACATACTGTAGACAGGGAAGCCATTACAGCAGTCGGTAGAGATGATAAAGACATGAACATCGTAGTAGCAGTGAGAAAAGAAAGACTGGGATGGTTCATTGACAGGGCAAAGCTAGAATTAGGGACAGACAACTGTTAGTTGGAGTGGAGGGGGGAGGTGTTATATCACTAGGTTTATTGAGAGAATGGTGTTCATGAATCAAGATTGGTATGTGGGTTTTTGTGTATGCAGAAAGACAGGCTTTACCAGGAAAAGGAGAAAATGGTGAGTGGAGGTGCTCTCAGGAGTCTATCAAAGAGTGGATAGCTGGTTACAGATGCCAGTTTTGTCCAATTTTGTGAACATTCTTATGCAAGCAACTTAAAATGAGGAATGGTATTTGATATCTTTTATTTTCACCTTTATTCTACCCTGAGCCCCACCATAGTCCTTGAGCCCATTGTAGGTATTCAAGAAATATATATTGATTGCTAATGTATTTTACTTTTGGAGCTAGGTTTATAGACAGAAGGTACGGGCCTGGCTCTAAAATTGCTGGTAAAGAGACCTCAAGGCTCTAAAATTCCCTTCCTTAAATAGATGGAGGCTGAAATTCTCTATACTAGAATCCTTTGGGTTACTACTGTGGACCCAGCTATTAACATGTAAATGTAGACAGTTATTAACATGTAAATGATAATTGCATGGGCATAACACACTAAAGCATTAGGCCTTTTAATTAACATATTTCTTAAATTAACCAATCAGTTCCTCAGATAAGAGCTGAGTCCTAAGAGAATCAGAGAAAGGACAGGTACTTTCTGAGGGGAGGAAATTGTGAAGTAGGGCTGGTGACTGGCCCAGGGGAATGGTGAATTCTGGGCAGGTGTGACACAAGGGCCAGTGGGAAGATGTCACATACAAGCACCAGGCAGCAAAAACAATAGCTGTTTACTGCTGAATCAATGGGATTAATTTAATTCACGGGGTTATCTCTCTTCTGTTAAAAACAATTTAAATTGCAGTGTTATTCACAGTGGAAAGACTCTGAGGCTAGGAGACAGGAGGGCTAGGTGCCCTCCTTTAACTGGTTAACATAACCTTTTAATCTTCTGGTGCTTTGTGAGACAAGCTAGCATAGTGTAAAGAGGTTCTAGATCTGGAGAATCTGGATTAAATCTTTGCTCTTTTTTTTTTTTTTCTTTTGCAGTTTTTGGCCAGGGCCAGGTTTGAACCCACCACCTCCGATATATGGGGCTGGTGCCCTGCTCCTTTGAGCCACAGGTGCCTCCCTAAATCTTTGCTCTTTCATTTACCGAGCTTTGTGCCCTTAGGAACCTCACTTAAACTTGTTAGTTTCTACCTTAGCATAATGGATATATCATACCTTTTTAAAAGAATAAACAAAATGACGAATTTAAAGCAATTAGTAAGGACTGGGACCTCAGTAAATATTATCCTCTTTCCCCTTCTCTTTTCTTCATTTTCCAAATCTATGAAACGATAGAACTGGACTAGATGCACTGCACATCTCCTTCTTCATGCTTCTCTTAACAAATGATTCTATGAATTCTTGAAATGTTTCTCCAACTTTCCTGCCAAAAGTTTCCAAGAATCATAAATTAATGCTGCCAGGAAAATGAGTCAAATAAATGACTTCCTTCTTTTCCCCTCCTCTGACATGCTGGTGGTCCCTCTGTTACCTTTTCCCTCCTTTTCCTCTCTCTACAGAAGGCTGTGTCTTAGTCTGGATGTTGTAAAAGGAAAAACTTAACAATATTTGTAAAAGCACTGGAAGGTAGATTTTATTCAGGACCATCGCAAGAGGTAGGGGCACAGCTGCAATGAATTCTTGGGCTCAACTCTGGATACAGCACAGACAAGTGGGACTTTACAGTGAAAATTACCAAGAGGAAACACCCCCAGGCATAAGGGGGGTTCTGGCTAAACTGATCCAACAGGATTCTTGCTGCAGACAGGCTAGGTGACCGCACAACACAGGAATTAGGGTGGGTGGGAGAGGATAAGAAACCTGTTCAGATATCAGAGGCAATCAGACGTTAAGGGTATTGGGGTTCTTGACCCAGCAGAGTTCTTTACCACAACGGGATTTCTTAAGAAAGTGCACAGGTAGACTAGGGAGAAGGTTCAGGAGCCTGGTTAATGTTTGACTAAGTAAAGAATCTTTGTCAAGACTCCACTAAAGGCAAACTGCAACCATGCCTTTCAAAACGGTACTAACTGACAAGGTGTGAAAATAGGACTGTTTTGTGTGTGTGTGTGTGTGTGTGTGTTGTTTTTTAAAATATTGTCCTGCAGGCTAGCACAGATGTTGGCAGGAGAAAAGAAAACCAAGATTCCTTTGGTGATGGTGATTCAGGATTCCTGTACTATTTGCTGGAAAAAAAAATACCCTTGACATCTGCTGAGGAGGCAGGGAAATGGGTCCTTGTGGTAATCTACACAAACACAGATGGCTGGGCACCGCTATGAGGAGAGGTGCCAAGCAGAGGTGCTCAGAGCTTGCCTGATACGGTGAAGTACAAGTTCCTCACAAAGTTTCTGAGGTCACATTTGATCCTTGTAGGCTGCCTACCTCAAAGGGGATGGAGGACTTCCCACTGCCAGATTACAGCTCTCAAATCCCGGCTACTGAGACCTGGGTTGGAGTGCCCCAGGGCTTGCCCTAGGTTTGCTCTGGCTCTGATCTCGTGCTTCTCATGTTTTGTCCCTGAAGTGTTCTGTGTCGAGTGCATGATCTATTTATTCTTCCCTGTGGTTGCTCTTTGGCTTTTTCTATTTTTATTTGAACAGAATCACACATGCTAATTCTCTTTGACTGCTGGTCCATGTCATGGGAGGCTCTAATCCAGGCCTCTTCTCTGTGTGGGAAGGGTTCTCTGCTGCCTTTTGCTCTATGAGTCGGCTGTCAACAGTGTTCAGGTTCTCCACCTGGAGCCCATTTTGACTTACTGTGTTTTGGTTGAAGTTGATAATGGATCTTAACAAAAGCAAGATGAGCTTTAAATACGTGAAGTAAGCCAGTCTTCATTTGCTATGTACCACTCTCAGGTTCAATCAATTAGTCAGAAACCCATCTGAAAGGGCTCGCAAATAGGACTGGAGGTGATGAGAATTGAATGTAGCCTGGCTGGCAACAGAGCCATAAAGCCTATGCTCTGGTATTCCGACTGTTCTGATTCTGAGCTCAAACTTCTCATTGACCAAAACAAACATTTTCTTGGATGGGGAATTATCTGTGCAAAGTTCCCTACCCAAAGAGCTCTAACTCTGGTAGCAGCATCTCCGAATATTCTGTCATCCATTTTATTGATTTCTCATGGAGCACAACACCATTGACAGTTTTGTGAGCTATTTTCAGAACACTTGGTAAACTTCTTTCTGAAAGCAGAACTTATAATGCTGATTGCCCCCAGAGGATAGGAATCAAGAATTCATATATTCAGAATTGGGTTTTATGGGATGAGTTTGAAGATCAGAGGGCAAGAGAGAAGAGGGAATGTTAAGGACATATCTGAAGGGGTCTAGGCTTGGCCATCAGCTCAAAGAGAAGCTTAATAGGCTGGAAATACATGGGGAGAAGGTTTTATGAAGGGATGAGAGACATCAGTGAGGCTAAAAAAAAGGGAGCTGTATTGTTCACAAAGCCGTGAACAAGTTGGACAGATGGAAGTTTTAGTCATTCAGTGAGGGAATTCATTTCATAGGAAAGAAAGATTTCATAGGAAATAAATGAGAAGTTCTATGTGTCTAGAAGTAGATACCTTGTGAGAAGTTTCAGTAATTGAGAATTAGGTTAGGACCAGACTCCAAAGGTGTTGTATGCCATTTTAAGGAGCTTGAACTTCATCTGAGGGTGGTTGAGGGGGAGTAATGGAAATCTTTCTATCAGTGAGTAGCAGCATAAGCACTTGCTTTTAGGATCATGTGAGTGGATGTTTGCCACAGGAGGGAGAAACTACTGGTCAGAAGACCAGTAAAAGGTTGTTTCATCAGTGCGTTGCAAGATAAAGGGTGTCTAGTCTAAGGCAGGGGCAATGGCTGGAGGAGAGACAGTCTGTGATAGAACTTGTGAATTTTGATGGCTCACTGGGCTGTCAGGAGTGAGAGGAAGCCCATATTATTCCCAGGTTTATAGATTTAAAGTATTGCCCTTAACTGAGATCAGAAAAAAAGAAGGAATAGGTTTTGAAGTGGGATAGGGTCAGACAGAGCTAAAATAAGTTTTGGTCATGGTATGTGAGAAGAGACTGTAAAATATAAAGGTACACATAGGTGTCTGGACTTTGGGAGAGTTTGGGACTGGAAGTGGTGATTGAAAGCTTATCGGCTATAGTCAGTAGCTGAGGTCATGAAAGGGGGAGGCGGGGTGTGAATGGCAAAAAGGACCTAATACATGAACAGGAGAGCAAATAGAAATAGAAGTAGTGATCAATTAGGGAGGTGAGAGAAAATGAGCAGAGAGGAAAAAGGAGAAGCAGAGGCCAGTGGGACTCTGGAAGACACAATCCACAGTGACAAATGCTGCCGAAGGCCACAAAGGGTGGAGGCTGGATATGTTGGGTTTAGTTGTGGAAGGTGACCTGGAGTGGTGCGAGGAGAATGTTGAGACAATGAATTGAGGGATATCCTGGTCCTGAGAAAAAGTAGATAGTGTGAACAGAATTCTCATATGAGGAGTTGTGGATAAAACAGGTGCACAATAATAGAAAAGGAGGCTCTATGGTAAGAGTCATTGCTGGATTACCGACAAAGCTTTAACCTTGCAAAGGGTTGTGAGATGATAAGGTCGACGTAGGCAAAGTGAAAGCCCTGCTTACAGCTTGTGTCTTCTTGGGCTTTAATTAATGTAGCTGTTGAGGTACATTCATTTCATCCTCAGAATGTCTAAATATGTTTACCAGCAAACTGTATGATAAACCAACTGTGCCCCACCTTATTTTTACAGAATTAAAAAACATTCCTTACCCAATTGCAAACATTTGCTTTTTTACATACAGGGCTGGTCTGCGATGACAGTTCATGGCTTGCATGAGGCACAGGATGTGAGACGCCCCACTACCAACTGGCTTTTTTCACAAGTCTTCCCCAGTTCTTTGAGACCTTCTGAGAGTGAGATTCTCTGTGCATAAGAGACTTAAACGTCTTTAGTCCCCCTGATTGCTCATCTCCTTGAGTCACAGATGGACTCACAGCCTTCTGTGGAATTACTGCCATCATCTCTGATGAGTGACACGTTAGCTAGGCAGACTATTTTCAAGTTTTTGTTTTAATAGACCTTTACCATCAGGCTCAAATAAATCAGGACTACTTCATACTGGTTGGAAGACAGATTTAGACTTAATGGGGGAGCACAACTAAACCACCATATAATACTTGGAAAATTTACCTTCTTTTTAATGTCATATTTTTTTCTGTTGTCATCATAAATGGCTGTGATGAGTGGTTTTTTAGAAGGAGCATGAAAGTAGTAGGGTATCTAAAAAAGTTAAGCCTTTATGACAGGCTTTGAAAAGATCTGTAAGTCAGTATATATGTTCAAACTCAATAGTTCCATATCATAATAATCCTAATAGATTTTGAAAACCTGTCTTGGCAATTAAAAAATTAACTAATGCTGAAGAGAAATCAGAAAACCTTTAAACCAAATGAAATGTGTCAAGATTATTAGGTGGAAGCTGAAAATGAATCTGTGGGTTGGAGAATAGGGCAGACTTTTTATTTAAAACTATCTAGAGTTCAGACAATGTGGACGCTGATTCTCTTCTGCAAGGAGGGGAAATAATTCTTCTCCCAAAGGTTAGGGTTCTGCCTCCTTCAGCTTGTGACAATGTAACCTCTGAAATCACAGGAGAAATGAGGAACACTAAATACAATTTTAGACCAGGCAAAACTTGTTTTCAGTACTTTCAGGCACCCCTCTCTGTTCTTTCCTCTCTCAGCTTCTTCCTGGCAATTCACTTTGCTAAATCCTTGGCACAGAAAAGGGTCAGGTGAGGGGTGAGGCCGAGCTTCCGTTTGCACTCTGAATTCTATTTCTAATTATTGTGTGATAGAAAGGCTTTGTCTTCTTTCAGATTTCCAGTCATTAGCCAATTGGTGGAAAGGCCTTTGCAGGAAGAAGAGAGATTTCTCATATTCTCAATATCACACCGCGTAGACAGCAGCAAACCACACTGTCTGCTCAGGAGCAGCTTGGGTTTAACAAGTGGGCTGAGGTGTGACTGTGTATTTGCAATGTGTATAAAATAAGCTGCATAATATGTGTGGGTCCAGAGAGAGCGGGGTCCACTTACTCTCACTCGCTCAACTTCCTGCGTGATCCTCAACCCCTGAGCTCTGGCTTCTGCCCTACCCCACTCCCCTCAAACTCACAAATGGCTCCTTAGGCATCAAACCCAGTAGACATTTTTTCCCCAGTGCTTTTTCATGTCGCGGCAGCAACATTTGATACTGGTCCCCAGTCTCTCCTCCTCTCTCCTCTCCATAGCTTGAGCCTTTGCTCAGGAATCCCGGCCCCGCACCTCTTAGGCACCAGGCCTCTTCCTGTCTGACTTTCCTCCCTGCATCTGAATGTTTGGCTGGGCAAACTCACCGCGCCCACCGGTTGAGCTGCCCCTTCGTTCTCTGCACACCTCACTCTCACAAACCTCCTCTGCTTGCCCTGGGCTTTCACCTGTTTTACTCAAGGTAGAAATTGGGCATTATTTTTTTTTTTCTGTTTCATTCCACACCCATGTCCAATCAGTTAACCAATTCACACTTTCGTTCCCCGTGTATACATAAGCGAAATCTCACGTCTATTACCATAACTACTGCTTTATTTTAGGCTCTCCCAGTCTCCAGCCTACGTTCTGACTCTGCCTCCCCTCGGATCCAGGCTTGGTAACTAGAGGGTCCTTTCCAAACTTAACTCAGTTAGGACTGGTCTTTGTGTCGTAGTTCTCGGTGTACCACCTGGAGGATACAAGTCTGAATTCCCAAACCAGGCCTGACCTGTCTCCTATCAAGTACTCCAGTGTCCTCTCCTAGCTTTGATTCTCCATCCAAATTTCACCCTTCAGCAATCCCCATCTCTCCCAGCGTGGCAAACAGACAAGGCTCTTTCATGCCTCCCTGTTTGAGCAGATGTCATTCCTTCTGCCTGGAACGCGCCCTCATCCTTCCCAAACTTAAAATAAAAATCTCTTTTCCATTTTTATTTTTTTGACTGACCTTCCAGTAAGACATTGGTTCTCTCTCTCTCTTTTTTTTTATGCTCCTATTGCTCTTTCAACACTCTGATAAGACTTCTCATCCCATTATATCCCATTCAGTTCCAAGCTCCTTGAGGGACGGGACTGTGCCTTTTCTTACTTATACGTGGTGTCTAGAACGCTGCTTAATATCTCAACAGATATATTTGATGAAAGAATGTGTGAATTAGAATATTTTTTTTTCTAAAAGTGTTAGGGCCTTTAAAAAGAGGCTTAGCTCTTAGATTCTTTATCATTAGTCCTTTATAGACATTCTGAATGCAGATTAATAATCATTTACAAGGCCTACACATTTTATAATATTTTGAAGTGCCCTGTAGTTCCACAGTTATGGGCACTCAGAAAAGAGATAGTTGAGACTCAGGAAAGGTATAGAAACCACACAGGCCAGAATGATAAGGAAGAAAGGCAAATGCCAAATATGGTTCAGACTACTTTTTTTCCTGATGAAAATAGCATTTAACTTCATTTTAAGGGTATAATTGTCATGAGAGTGTATTCACTAAAACTACCTTATAAATACTATAATTTATTTAGTCTTTCCAGTAAGATGAATACTAAGATTTTGAAGCATTATTTCATCAGAATTATTTCTTTTGTGGCTCTCAGATTTAATTCTTGAGTAAAGCCAGCATAGCAGGTGTGGTTTCATATAATAACAGGTTCTGGGAGCTGGCAAGTGCCTTAGAAGTCTTTTCTTGATCACATGGAGAACATTTATTGGGTAGTTACTACAAGAGAGGTATTGTTTTAGCTGATTTGCATGTCTTAATTCATTTCATGAGGTACCCACTATTATCATGCCCCATTTTACAGATGAGGAAACTGATGCATGGTGAAGTTATTTGTTTAAGATTATGGAAATGATGTGGAAGAGCCAGGCTTTGAAGCTATCAAGTTCAATCTGTTCACTTGACGTATGAGAAAACAGAGACCCATCACGGGTACAAACTTAATTATAAGGGACCTAATCTTACAGTTTTGGCTTTAGGTAATACATTAGTGCTTTTTGATTTGTTCAGGGTATGTGTTGCAGATGGTTAGCAAACAATTAGAGGTGCTTTTCCGTAGCTAGTATCAGTCTTGTTCAGTGGCTGTTCATTCTTTTGAAAATTCTTTTAAGTTCAGAATCAGAAAAAAAAAAGCCCAGTAAATCTCTCTCTTTCACACATACACACACACACACACATACACACACACACACACATCTTCTTGCACTGACCATTCTTGACCATTCTTAATCAGTGTGTCTCTGATCATTGTGGGGAGTGTAGCACAGGCCAGAAAATTGTAAAAACACCCTTATGAACAGTATAACAAGATGCAGGGATATGTATGTTTATTATCCAAGACTTGAGTTTAGAATTTTGAAATTTGACTTTGATACAAACCTATGTTTGATTTTCCTCTATTTCTAATGTTAAGAGCTCGAATTCCCTAGTTCCTGGCGTCATTCTGAGAAGCAGTCAACCCATATGGGACGGCACATGTTAAGTTGCTATGGTTGTGATTTGCAAGGCTCATGGAGAAAGCTATTTCACTGTTTTCTGTGGAGATTACAGAAATAATTGCCACACTGGTTTTTGTATCTTTAAATGAGTAGTTCTTTGTGGTGGTGGGCTATTCTTTTAGCAGCATGTTTCTACTTATTGAAGAGCTTTGCTGAACACAATATACCCACTCTGCTATGTAAATAAAGACATTATTGTTGGAATAATGCAGTTCAGGGGATGCCTCTTCTGGTAGGCCTATCTGTCAATCTGGGTTTAGTTGGCTTTCTCAGCCCACCCATTCTAATTACTGCTTTTCAATCTCAGAATGGGAATCTGGGAAGGGGACTTGTTATAAGTGGGTTATTTAAATGGAATTTTCCGAACATACAGGATTGCTCCTCAGATCAGAAGTTCACTCCCCCATTGCTTCCTGCTTGCTTTGGAAGCCCTTGGCAGGCTGTTATTATGAACTGGAGGGCGGGTTTCAAGCACCCCCTGTACCCTCTATTTACAAAATGGTCAGTAAGCTGCATATCTTTGTTCAAATTTCATTTTGACTTCTGATGAATTTGACAGTTTGAATTTTTTTCATGAGATAAATTCATAAATGCCAAATATCAGATACTCTGTCAGTTGTCTGGTCACTTTTGTGAATAACATCTGCTCTGACTTCAGAGTTATTATAGGTAATTTGATGGATACTGTAGTCTAAATATTTTGTGTTGTCAAATTACTTCATATAGAATTTATTTTTTGGAAAGTTGATGAAATGTTAAACTGGAAGTATGAAGGAAACAATCATGTCTTAAAAGGTGACAGAGCAGTACTAACCCACCCTGTGAACAAATTTCAGTGGAATTTTGTGCTTTTTTATTATCTCTTCCCTTCACTAACTACTTGAACTTTTTGAGTTGTTTCCCATAAATGGTGGAATTTTTACAAGACAAAAAACATTGTGATTCTGAAGTCCACTCAACAAAATTCCTGAGGCCAAGAATTACCATCTCTGGTGACACAATGACCTGCCCCAGTGTATGTGTCCCCTCCTTAAAAGCCCATGATCTCTGTTGGTTGAGGAGACAGATTTGAGACTATTTATTCTCTTCTCTCTACAGATGTCTTTCACATCAACATTCCTTCCTCTTTGACAATCTGCATTGTCGCAATAATTGGATCTTCGTGCAGCTATCAGCTGGATGTAGGCCAAAACACCCTTGTGGTTTTGTTAACACTAATGTTATTTGTGTTGTTTAGTGAAATGATGGCCAGTGACTCAGAAATAGGTACTCCAAAGCTACAAGTGACTGGGACATGGCCTGTGTCATATTAGAATAGACTTTCCTACCTATCTTCTTAGCTATGGGAGCCTACTGTCTCCTACTATAACCTATTTATAAAGAAAACGTTGAAACACTGGAGATACATTTTCCTGCCTTATATAATGATGATTCTTTCCTACTTATACATGAAAAGTTCCAAACTTTCCAAGGCTCATGATTCCTTTAAGCAGCTATCTTACAGTATTTCCCACCCCCCAACCCTTCCTTTCTCCACCACACTTCTTAAAAGTCATTACTGCCTGAGTTTCCCATCTTCCACTCAGGTTTTCAGTTCCCTGTAGACTGGCTTCCATTCCCAGTCCTTTCTCTAAAGACACTGATGAGCTCATTGACAAATCCAGTGAACATTTCTCAGTATTCGTGTCTTTTTAATGCCTGAATTACCTTGTATTATTGACCATTCCCCCGTGGCCTTTGCATTTCTCTATTGATTAATAAAATTATTATTAATAATAAAAAAATTAAGTAATATATCATTTATAATAATCATTACTGCTACTTTTATTCTTGATACTGCAAAGAGCTGGTTGTCTTTTTACCTTCAGGTCAATTTTCTTCATCTTTTTTAATGACTCTCCTCTCCTCTCTACAATCTACTCTCTGTAGGCATTTTCCAATTTACTTAGCCTGGAAACTTTCAAATTATTTTAACTCCTTGTTCTCTCTCTTTCCCCTCTCAATTACTCAGTTAGCAAATCTTGCAAGTTTGCTCATTGCCATGGCTCTGACCCACCTCTTCTTTGCTTCATGTCTGGACTGTTGCTTCTCCATGCTCCTCCTCCCAGCATGACCCACACTGCGTGAATGAGCTTCCCAAAATAACTATGTACACACTGTTTTCTGGGCCACACCCCTCTTTTACTGATGGGTGAAATTTTCATGCTTCAGCCAAACATGCCATGGATATTTTTTAAATTTTTAATTTTTTTTTTCTATACCCACCTCTTCCTTCTCCTTCTTTCTTTCTCCTCTATGCCACTCACTGATTAACCTTACAATCCCAAATCAAGCCCTTATCATAGGCAAGGCATTGCATAAATCCTGGAGATACACACATCCCTTCCAGGCTCTAGACTAGTAGGTGGGATTAACATGTAAAAAACATTATGTTAATATGATAAATGATATAATCAGGATCTGCTTAAAGAGTTTTTGGAATGCAGAGAACTAACAATCAATACTGATTTGAAGTGTCAGAAGGGTCCTACCAAGTTGAAACTAAATAGTTCCTGGTAAACAAGAGGAAAGATCATTCCAGTCACAGGGGGTAATTATGATTATGATACAATTTGAAAATTGCTAGATATCAAAAAGCTGGATAGAAGCAGAGATGAGAAAGAAAAGGTGGGCTGATGTGCAGATGATAGAACTTATTTTCTTACATTCTATAGTGAATGAAGGGGAGGCATGAATAGATTTACACAGAGAATAACACAACTGGTTTGTAATTTAGAAACATTACTCTGGCTCTAGTTGGGAGGATAAAAGGGGATTGGTAAGCTGGAGGAGACCAAGAGGATTTTATTGCATTAGTTCGCCCAAAATAAATCTGGGCCTGAACTCAAGCAGTGACGGTGTTGAGAATGGAGAGGAATAAGAGATATTTAGGACTCCTAGGACTGTGTGACTGATTGAGTCCTGGAGGAAATGGAAATGAAGGACCCACAATAAAGATCTAGACATCACTGTATAGGTGGGGGTAGCTGAAGCTATAGGAAGACTTGAGATGACCCTGGAAAGCTATGTTTCACTTCTGAAGAACCATCTTTTTTTCCTCCACTGTGAAAAAACCATTTAGTTAAAATCTTGGCTGGACACCAATAGGTAGGGTAGATATGAAAATAGAGCTGCCCTCTTAGAAGCATAGCCCACTTAACCTTCCCCTTATCTCACCCTGTTGCTGGGCCCCCCGAGGCACTAGACAACAACCACTGCATAGCATGCGATAGAGGAGGAAGAGTGGTGCATGTCATAGAGGAGGAGGAGGAGGAGCCGTGGGAGGAATTATATTTACTGAGTAGCTCTTTTGTGTTAAGCACTGGTTTAGGTACTTCTTGTGAATGAGTTATGTTTATGGTTGATCCTGGGGAAGGTGGCGGGAATCTATAAATTCTCTTTTCTAAGATGCTAAGGATTATTGTCAGGCAAATTCTTCTTAAAGCACCTTAAAAACTTCTCTATTCTACTTGGAACTGGCCCACATGCTTTTCAAATCACAAATAAACTCAGAGATGTTAAACTTGTTATACAGAATTGGTTGCTAGAAGCTATTTGACTTCTTCTGTTCATGTGTACTTTTCACAAAAATCTGTCCTGAAAATATAGATGTTTCAGGTAACTGTTGGTAATGATCCCTATGAGAAATTATTTTGCCAGGTTCTTTTAGCACATCTGACAAATTCATTTTATTCTCTCACTCTTTCTTTTTTATTTTTATGGGCCATAAATGATAGATTAAATGATTTTTAGCTATGTATTATGCTTAATTTTCAAAAAGTTTTTCTAGTGATGTCTCTAGAAATCTATGAGAATTAAACACCATAGAAATTTATTTGGCAATGTTCAACAAATAAGGTGTTAATCATTCTGGTATACATTTTTAATTTTTTTCTTAACTTGTCTTACTGTGTGCTAATAAAAATCTGTATTATATCCATTTCAGTAAGGTGATCTTGGTTTTTGCATTGCTTTGCTTTACCCAAATGTAGTAGCAAGTCTTTAAAATAAAAATTCCTTAAAAATTGATTCATTCTGTATGTTGTTTTAAATTAATTATACTTTTACTCAACCCTCTAAATGAATTATTTTATTGCATATTTTGTTTCTCCATTGTGAATATGATTAGAGTTTTTTGGATTTTCTATGAAAATTATGTTTATAATTTTTATTGTATCTTTGAAGATCTTATAGTAAGTTATGAACAAAGCTTCTTTGTAAGTAAACCTCATGCTCCTCATGCTCAGATATTATAATGCATATAAATGGACATAAAGATTTAGATTTTAGCTTTCAAAATTAACATTTTAGTTTTTAATTTTTTTTATTTTTCATTTCAGATTAATATGAAGGTACAAATGAATAGGTTACATTGTTTACATTTCTAAGGTAAAGTTCAAGTTGTAGTTGAGCCCTGCACTCAGGTATCTATATGCTATATACCCTTACATTGTGCACATTAGGTGAGAGTTTACCAACTCCCTCCCTCCTCTGCTTTCCCATTTTCTTCCTCCTTCCCCCACCCCCACTTGAATTTAATAGTATTTCTCTTTCACTTGGGGGTATAGTTGTTTGTCTATTGGTTTCATATTAGTATTGAGTACTTTGGATACTTGTTTTTCCCTTCTGTGATACTTTACTAAGAAGAATATTCTTCAATTCCATCCAGGCAAATACAAAAGATATAAAGTTCCCAACTTTTTAATGGCTGAATAATATTCCATGGCATATATACACATATATGCCACATTCTATTAATCTATTCATGTGCTGATGGGCACTTGGGTTGATTCCACATCTTGGTGATTGTGAAGTGAGCAGCAGTAAACATTCTGGTACAAATGTCCTTATGGTAAAATGATTTTTTTTCTTCTGGGTAGATACTTAGTAATGGAATTGCAGGATAAAATGGGAGATCTACTTTTAGCTCTTTGAGGATTTGCCATACTTCTTTGTATTGATTTGCAGTCCCACTAGCAGTAAAAGTGTTCCTTCTTGCCACATCCACATCAGCATCTGCAGCATTGGGATTCTGTGATGTGGGCTATTCTCATTTGGATTAGGTGATATCTCAAGGTAATTTTGATTTGACTTATCTGATGATTAGGGATGATGAACATTTTTTCATGTGTTGCCATTCATCTGTCTTCTTGGGAGAAGGTTCTGTTCTAATGATAAATGGGATTGTTTATTCTTTTCTTGTTGATTAATTTGAGTTCTCTGTAGATTCTGGTCATCAGCCCTCTGTCAGATTCATAACATGCAAAGATCTTCTCCCATTCTGGAGGGAGAAGATTTGTGAATTATCATTTGTAAATTGTAAATTTACATTTTTAAATTATCATTTTTAAAACATGGCTTTCAGAAAATTGAGGAAATGCCCTTCTATTGTGTTAGGTAGTGAAACTATTTTTAAATAAATCTTTCACATAGAAATTTAATTATTCATGTTTTGGTGAGTTGTTTTGTAAATACTTTTTCCTTTTTTATAGAAAAGAAGCAAAAATAGTAAGTTCACAATAATGAATTAAAAGGTTTAGGATGATTTAATCAGAGCAAATAAGAACCTAAGAAACTTTCTTTTTTTCTGCTGAGATAGTTAATGGACTACCATTGCTCTGTTCATTATTGGGTTTATTGTGACCTGAATTACAAAGACTTTTGTGCTTTCACTCTTTAATTCAATTTGATAATGATTTTGTCATCAGGAGTTCCCTGGAGTTTGCAAATTTGTTGACACTGTAAATCAACCTCTGGATGTAATTTCATACTGTTCATTTCATTGTGGGTAGATTCAGAGGCCAGGCAGAGTATGGGGCCAAAAAATTCTGCCAAAGATTGATTCCTTAGGGGCCTAGGCTTATCTTGAAAACAAAAAAAATGGCAAGAAGGTAGGGATAGCAGACCAAGAGAATGAAGTCCTACAGAAGATTGAGAATACTTAGACATTTTCTAAACATGGTCAAAGCAATGCTCTGTGTTTTATGTAACTAAACTCTATACATGAAGGTATGGGATAGTCAGAACTGATACTATTAAGGAAGCTCTAAACCAAATTACAGTTCAAGAAATGAAGATATTCAACCTGAAAGATAATGAACTATAGCAATTTTTCCATTTGGCATTGGCATTTAATATTTCTCACTCATATAGTCACTCTTGAACTCTGATCTGAGCTTTATTCCCTTGTATCTTTAGAAATCCTTTTAGGTGTTAACACAAAGCTAGGATTCTTTCTGCCTAAACAGTGTTTCCAAGCTTACATTTTTAGCATCAGAAATTTCACTTGAAAATTTTCACAGAGCATCAATATATAAAAGTTAAATTTCATTAAAATAAATTTATTTTGCAAGTTCTGATTTTATGATGTTTACTTATAAAAGACTTCAGTGAGAATGATGAGGCTACTAAACAAAAAAATTAAAATTGGACATTATAGATAAAAATTACGTTTTATCAGCCACTAATTAATTTATGTCTTCTGATACATAGTACTGAGAAAATCATGGTCCACAGAGAAGTATTTACAAAGAATAAAATAGTAACTACATTTCCCCCCCAAGCATTTACCTTTCAATCTTTAAATAGTCTTCAGTTAAGGAGAACTAGAGATTTCAAAGGGAAATAACAGAGACTTAAATCTAAAACCAAAAAGAAGTAACTAGACAAAACATATGAAACAATGGTTTTCAAATATTGGACATTGAGTAGTATAGGACACTGATCCATGAAAAACAGATAATAAACATGATGAGCCCACAGTTAATCAGTTTACTGTCTGGGAATAATTTTTAGACTGGAATGCTGAGAAGGAAAATACAGAAGGAATCCAGCAAACTCCTTTACTTGAAGAGATGCAGCTGAGACTGAGAGAAGGCCAATGAGGCTAGAGTTCATAAAACCGAGTATAAATAAATACAGACAACAAAATAGAAATAGCTTCATAAATATCCAGGGGGCTCTCCCTAGATATTCAACTCAGTACTCTCAGAAAATTTATGTGAAAAAACTAGTCAAGGCCTGGGAAAGAACCAGTTGTTCTGGTCAAAAGTCAAAGGATCTAATAGTTTCTTAGCAACTAACTCTACTGCATAGTAAAGTTCAGACTTATTTAAGGAACACAAAAATATACGTCACTTGAGAAAGTAAAATTCACAATGACTGTCATCTAATCAAATATTTCTAGACATACAATAAAGTGGGAAAATGCAACTTTAATAAGGAAAAAGAAAACTTAATCACAACTGACTCATAAATGACATGTTTTATAGGATTAGCAGAGAAGGATATCAAAGTAGTTGCTATACTTACATTGTGTGTATTCAAGAAGTTACATAAAAATTGGGTTTGCAATGTAGAGATACAAAAGATATATAAAAGATTCAAACTGAATTTCTAGACATGAAATATAAAATATCTGAGATAAAAATATACTATGTGGGATTAACAATAGATTAGAATCTATAGAAAAAAAGATTAATGAACTTGAAGACACAGCAATAGAATGAAACACTGAGAAAAGGCAAGACAAAGCCACTTCAAGAAACCACCACCAACAAAGCCAAAAAAAAAAAAAAGTAAAATAAATTGAATCGAGGGTATAGTGCCTCACACTTGTAATCCATGCACTTTTGGAGAGTGAGGTAGGAAGATCACTTGGGTTTAGGAGTCATGACAACAATTGAATCTAATGATATAAAAGTACAATATAATAAAAAGAATAATACTTCAGGGCCAGTTAGAATTTGTCACAGGAATGCAAGGTTGGTTTAACATTAAAAAAAAAAAAATCAAACAGGGAGGCGCCTGTGGCTCAAAGGAGTAGGGCACTGGCCCTATATGCCGGAGGTGGTGGGTTCAAACCCAGCCCCAGCCAAAAACTGCCAAAAAAAAAAAAAAAGTCATTGACGAAATTAACAGAATCAAAAAGAAAAAAAAATGATGTGATCATTTCAATAGATGTAGATAAAGCATTTTATAAAGTTCAACATTCATTCCTCTGATAAAAACTCTCAGAAAGCTAGGAATATAATGGAACCTTCAAAACATTGGAGGACATTTATAAAAAACACAGGTAACATAATGGATTCTGATAAAAATTGAATATTTCTCTCTTATCAGGACAAGTATGTCTTCTCTCACTATTCATACTTGATTATTTTATTTAGCTAGTTTCACTGAACTACTAGAACTAAGATGTCAGTTTAGCAAAGGTTCAGGATTCAGATAAATAAAAATCAACTGTATTTCTCTGTACTAATAAAGAACAATTGGAAATTGAAAAAACATACCATTTTTAATTATCACAAAAACTTCAAAATACTTAGGGACAAATCTGACAAAAGGTGTGCTAGCCTTATATACTGAAATCTGTCAGATAGGGAAATTAAGAAATAAATAAATAGATGGACATTCTGTAATCATACATCAAAAGACTCAAAATAGTTAAGATATCAGTTCTCCTCAATTTTATAAATTTAACATAATTTCATTTAAAATCACAGCAGCTTTTTTTATTAAGTTGGTAAAAAACAATTCTAAAATTTACATTAAAATTTTACCTGGAACAGCAAAACAATTTTGAAAATGTTCAAAGTTGGGGAATAAATCTATAGTAATCACAGCAGTATGATAATGGCAGAGAGATAGACATCATTAGAATAGAATGGAGCATCCAGAAATATATCCACATAAACTTGGTCAATTTCACAAAGATTCCAAAACAATTCAATGAGGTAAAGTACAATCCTTCTAAAAAATGGTACTGAATTACATGCAAAATAATGAATAAGTAAAATAAAAGAAAAAATTAAAAATTAACTTTGACCTTTAGCTAATGCCATATCATTGAAAATTAATGACAGATGTATCATAGACCTGAATAAAAGTGGTAAAACTCTGAAACCTCTAGAAAAAAACAAGAAAATATCATAATGGCTTTGAGTTTGGTACAGATTTTTTTTTAAATTTCTTATGGCATAACTATGTACATTAATGCAATAATTTTTTTTTTTTGAGACAGAGCCTCAAGCTATC
>NW_003852436.1:9712134-9716618 GCF_000181295.1 Otolemur garnettii | reverse complement strand
CTCCCAAGTAGCTGGGACCACAGGTGCCCGCCACAATGCCTGGCTATTTTTTGGTTGCAGTCATCATTGTTGTTTTGGTGGGCCCAGGCTGGATTCGAACCCGCCACCTTAGGTGTATATGGCTGGCGCCTTAGCCACTTAAGCCACAGGTGCCGAGCCTGGTAAAGATTTTTTAAAGAGAAAAATCAACAAATTGTATTTCATCAAAATTAAAATCTTTTAGTCCTCATAAAACATTGATAAAAATGAAAATAAAAGCCAGTAACATATTTCTAAATCCACACATTTATAGTCAACTCATTTTCACATAGGTGCCAAAAACATACATAAAAGAAAGGACAGTCTCTTCTATAAATGGTGCTGGGAAAGTTAGAAATCCACATGCAAAAAATTAGAAAATAGAATTCTGGGAAGATGGCCGACTGGTAGCAACCTTCAGCAGAGACTACTGAGCAGAGCAAGAAAAACTGGATGGAATTGGACTTTATGGAGCCAAAGGTGGGGAGCTGAGCCAAGAAAGAAGTTTGGCAAGCTATAACTCCAAGGAAGAGCATTCAAGAAAACAAATTTCAGGTACAAAGCCTATCGACTAGAGAATGGGAGACCCCCTCACCTGAGTAGGAGGCCTGCCACTGGCTATCTGGGAATGAGCAGGGAACAAAAGACCTCTTATTTTACCTTGCTGGAGAAAGCCGCTATACTCCAGGTCTCTTTCTCCAGAGAGGTCCCACTTTTGAACCTAGACACCACCTTGCCAGGCATAAAATTGAACAGATATTTTCCCCCAGAAGTCCAAATTTCCAGTCCATCCTTCTTCCTTGCATGGCGGTCTGAAGTTCTGCCCCTTGTAGAGCACAGAGTGTTTGGGCTTGTCCTGAGAGATCTGGGCATAGTGTGGACTGCCAACATCAGAATGGAATCTGTGACTAATGAGGAAGAAAGAAGTTGTGGGAAGAAAGGGACACTTGGTGGGAGGAGCAGCAGTCCCCTGGCTATGCCCGGTCAGTGGTGGTGTTGACCCTCGGTTTGGGCAGTGTCTGGTGGGACAGGGTGGAGAACCCTTGGCTCTAATGGCACCCACAGCAGGAAAGTGGTTGCCCCATGTGGACTGAGCTCAGCAGACAGGGCTGGTCCCTAACCCCTGCTGGGCCTGCAAGCAGAGGCTTGCTAGGTGTGGACTGAGACCTGAGAGCAAGAGTGTGGTCCCCTGATTTCAACAAAACCCTCGAGCAGTGGCTTGTTGAGTGTGACCTGAGGACTAGGGCATGGTCCCCTGTCTCTAGTGGGCTGGTGAGGACAGGATTACTGGGTGAGGACTGAGACGTGTCAGTGGGGTGTGGTGCCCTTACTCTAACAGAGCCTGTGAACAGAGGCTTGCCAGGCAGTGGACTGAGACTGGCAGGAGGGTGACATGGTCCCCTGACTCCAACTGGTCTGGCTAGAAGTGGGTAGCTGGGTCTGGACTGAGAACAGTGGGTGGAGGTGTGGCCCCTGGCCCAACTGGGCCTGTGAGCAAAGAAGCAGACAATAGTGTGGACTGAATCTGGTGGGTGGGAGTCTGGATCCCTGGCTCCAATTGTGCTAGTGGAGACCCTTGAATCCCTCTCTGTTGAGTGGGGTTTGCATTGCCTAAGACAATTTAATTGGGACCTGTGTCTGGGGCTGTCCACTCGGGGACATTCTGAGGTTGACCTTTGAAGTTCTGCAGTAGAAAAGAACTGAAGGGTGGGGGCTGGGCACTGCAACTGTTTGTATCTCTTCACAGTTGAGATTTAAACCTAATACTGTGGCTTCTTAGGATAGGGTAGAGGTTGGCTGATATCAAAACAGAGCTAGCTTGCACTATCTCACCAAGTAGGTCCTCAGAGTCTCTGACCAAAACTCTGAGAGGGACCTTTGTAAGGATGTAGGAGATAAGCCACAATTACAAAGTCTAGAGCTTTGGCAAGGTGCTATCTCTACTACCTGGGAACCCCAATTCAATCTCACCCTACCAGTTCTATAAACCAAACAGTGGAAAATAAACATGGTGCGGACCCAACAGAAGAACTCTGGCAACATGAATAACGAGAGTAGACCAACCCCTCCAAGAAATGACAAAGGAAATACAACTGAAGATGCCATGCATAGACAAATGGCAGAAATGTCAGAAGTTGAATTCAGAATATGGATTGCAAATAAATGGAATGGAAGAAAAGATAGAAATTGAATTTCAAAGAGTAGTTCTAAAGCTGTCTCAAGAAATTAATGAATTCAAAGCCCAGGTCACCAAAGATATGGACATAATGAGAAAAGAGATAGCAGAGCTCAGGGAAATGAAAAAGTTGAGGAACTCCAAAATACAGTAGAATCCCTCAGTAATAGAGTTGACCAGGCAGAAGAAAATATCTCTGAAACTGAAGACAAAGCTTTTGAACATTCCCACACACTCAAAGAGGCAGACAAAGGGAGAGCAAAAACTGATCATTCCCTGAGAGAGCGGTGGGATCACTCCAAAAGATCAAACATTCGTCTTATAGGAATTCCCAGAGAAGAAGAGGATGGCCCTAAAGGTACAGATGCTCTACTCCAAGAGACTTTGGAGGAGAATTTCCCAAGCATTGTAAGAGATGCAGAACTTCAAATAGCAGACCGTTTCAGAATCCCAGGAAGATTCAGTCCAAATAAAGCATCTCCTAGACACATTGTGATTAACTTTGCCAAAGTTAAGACAAAGGAGATAATTCTACCAGCAGCCAGACATAAGAAAAGCATCATCTATAAAGAGAGAAGTATCAGAATGACTATAAATCTCTCAGTTGAAAAATTCCAACATTTCAAGCCAGAAGAAGATGGTCATCGAACTTTAGTCTCTTAAAACAAAACAATTTCCTGCCCAGGATCCTGTATTCAGCTAAACTGAGTTTCATTTATGATGGAGAAATCAAATACTTTACTGATATAGACATGTTGAAGATATTTGCCATAACTAAACCAGCTCTCTAGGATATTCTCAGACCCATCCTCCACAATGACTAGCACAATGCTCTACCTCCAAAGTAAACTGTCCCAGAAATTTTTGAACAAAGCCCAACTTCCACAGTGGTGAAAGGATTATAAATGTCCACTGGACATCCAAAAATCATGACACACAAAACACAGTCAGGCTTATTGATTCTCTCAATTAATGTGAATGGTTTAATCCTAAAGAGGCACAGGCTGGTTGACTGGATATATAAACTCAGACTGGATATCTGTTGTATACAAGAATCTCACCTTACCTTAAAGGATAAAAATAGACTCAGGGTAAAGGGATGGGGTTGTATAATACAGACAAATGGAAACCAGAAAAAAGCAGGGGTTACAATTTTAGTAGCAGATACAATTGGCTTTAAACTAACAAAGATAAAGAAAGATAAGGAAGGTCACTACATACTTGTCAAGGGAAACACCCAACATGAAGAGATTTTGATAATTAATATTTATGCAACCTATCAGAATGTTCCTTTATTCATAAAGCAGACCCTAAAGGATATAAACAACTTGATATCTTCCTGAACTATAATACTTGGAGATTTTAACACCCCTTGACAGTTTTGGATAGATCCTCTAGGAAGAAACTAAACAAAGAAATGTTAGACTTAAACCTGACCCAAGAACAAATGGACTTTACAGACCTCTACAGAACATTTCACCCTAATAAAACTGAATATACATTCTTCTCATCAGCCCATGGGTCATCCTCCAAAATAGATATTGTAGGACACAAGTCTAACCTCAGCAAATTTAAAAGTATAGAAATTATTCCTTGTATCTTCTTGGACCACCATGGAATAAAAGTTGAACTCAACAGCAACAGGAATCCTCATATTCAGACAAAGTCATGGAAACTAAATAATGTTGGGCTGAATGATAGCTCAGTCAAAGATGAGATTAAGAAGGAAATCACCAAATTTTTGAAAAAAAATGATAATGAAGATACAAATTATCAAGACCTGTGGGTGTACTGCAAAGGTGGTACTACAAATTTCCCCTAAGAGGGAAATTTATAGCATTGGAAGCCTTCAATAATAAAACAGAAAGAGAGGAAACCAACAACTTAATGGATCATTTCAAGCAACTGGAAAAGGAAGAACATTCCAACCCCAAACCCAGCAGAAGAAAAGAAATAACCAAAATTAAGGCATAATTGAATGAAATTGAAAACAAAAGAATCATTCAGAAGATCAATGAAACAAAAAGTTGGTTTTTTGAAAACATTAACAAGATTGATAAACCTTTGGCCAACCTAACCAGAAATAGAAAAGTAAAATCTCTAATATTGTCTATCAGAAACTATAAAGGAGAAATAACAACAGACACTTCAGAAATTAAAAAAATCCTCAATGATTACTACAAAAATCTCTATTCCCAGAAATATGAAAATCTGAAGGAAATAGATCAATACCTGGAAGCATGCCACCTTCCTAGACTCAACCAGAAAGAATTAGAAATCTTGAATAGAC
>NW_003852436.1:9710092-9711720 GCF_000181295.1 Otolemur garnettii | reverse complement strand
GAACTGGTACCTATATTATACAACCTTTTCCAAAGCATAGAAAAAGAAGGACTACTTCCCAACACATTTTATGAAGCAAATATCACCCTGATACCCAAACCAGGAAAGGACCCAACAAAGAAGATTATAGACCAATATCATTAATGAATATCGATGTAAAAATATTCAATAAGATCTTAGCAAACAAAATTCAACAACACATCAAAAAAAATTATACACCATGATCAAGCTGGCTTTATTCCAGGGTTACAGAATTGATTCATCATATGCAAATCTATAAATATAATACATCACATATACAAAATAAAAAAACAAAGATCATATGATTCTCTCAATTGATGCAGAAAAAGCTTTTGATAATATCCAGCATCCTTTCATGACCAGAACACTTAAGAAAATAGGCATAGAAGGGAAATTTCTTAAACTGATAGAGGCCATCTATAGCAAACCCCACAGCTAGTATCATATTGAATGGTGTAAAATTGAAAACATTTCCACTCAGATCAGGAATGAGGCAAGGATGCCCACTGTATCCACTGGTATTCAACATAGTAATGGAAGTCTTAGCCATCACAATCAGGCAAGAGAAGGTGATCAAGGTATCCAAATAGGGTCAGAGGAGATCAAACTCTCACTCTTTGCTGATGATATGATGCTATACCTGGAAAATTCCAGGGACTCAACTTCAAAACTCTTAGAAGTGATCAAGGAATACAGCGGTATTTCAGGATACAAAATCAATACTTACAAGTCAGTAGCTTTTATATATGCCAACAATAGTCAAGCTGAAAAAACAGTCAAGGACTGTTTTCCTTTTATAGTAGTGCTAAAAAAGATGAAATATCTGGGGATTTGCCTAACAAAGGACATGAAAGATCTCTATAAAGAGAACTATGAAACTCTGAGAAAAGAAATAACTGAAGATGTGAACATATGGAAAAACATACCATGCTCTTGGCTGGGAAGAATCCACATTGTTAAAACGTCCATACTACCCAAAGCAATCTACAGATTTAATGCAATCCTTATTAAAGCACCATTGTCACACTTTAAAGAACTTGAAAAAATAGTACTTCATTTTATATGGAATCAGAAGAAACCTCAAATAGCAAATACATTACTCAGAAGTAAGAACAAATCAGGAGGTATCACGTTACCAGACTTCAGGCTATAATATAAATCTATAGTGATCAAAATAGCGTGGTACTGGCACAAAAACAGAGTGATAGATTTATGGAACAGAATACAGAACCAAGAGATGAACCCAGCTCCTTATTGTCATTTGATCTTCGACAAGCCTATCAAAAATATTCAGTGTGGGAAAGACTCTCTATTTAACAAATGGTGCTGTGTGAACTGGCTGGCAACCTGGAGAAGACTGAAACTGGACCCACACCTTTCACCATTAAAAAAAATTGATTCTCACTGGATAAAAGATTTAAACTTAAGACATGAAACTATAGAAATACTAGAAGAGAGTGCAGGGAAAACACTTGAAGAAATTGATCTGGGAAAATATTTTATGATGAGGACCCCCTGAGCAATTGAAGCAACACCAAAAATAAGTTACTGGGATCTGACCAAACTAAAAACCTTTTGCAAAGCCAAGAGCACAGTAAGTAAAACGA
>NW_003852436.1:9703798-9709797 GCF_000181295.1 Otolemur garnettii | reverse complement strand
ACACTCAAGGAACTAAAAGTAGACCTACCATTCGATCCTGCAATTCCTCTACTAGGTATACACCTGGCTGATCAAAAATTATTTTACAACAAAGACATTTGCACCAGAATGTTTATTGCAGCCCAATTCATAATAGCCAAGACATGGAA
This sequence comes from Otolemur garnettii, assembly GCF_000181295.1. NCBI lineage: Eukaryota > Metazoa > Chordata > Mammalia > Primates > Galagidae > Otolemur > Otolemur garnettii. The sequence continues at coordinate 9,709,648 of NW_003852436.1, read as the reverse complement.
ACAGCCCAAGTTCCCACTGACGCATGAATAGATTAACAAATTGTGGTATATGTACACCATGGAATACTATGCAGCCATAATAACATGGAGACTTTGCATCTTTTATGTTTAAGTGGATGGAGCTGGAACATATTCTTCTTAGTAAAGTATCTCAAGAATGGAAAAAAAGGTATCCAATGTACTCAATACTACTATGAAGTCAATATATAATCACCCACACACTCATATGAATGGCAAAACATAGCTAGAGTCCAGAAAATAGAAGGGAAGAGGAGAGAGGGGGTGGGGAGGGGGGATATGGGAGGAGGAAGGCTATTTGGGGGGGCCTCACCTAATGTGCATGTTGCAATGGTACATTTCAAAACTATTAAGAAATGAGTATAATTGTGATGGATGTGTTACTTGGTTCAATGTAAGCATTTCACATTGTATATTGAAGCAGTACCCTGAACCCCATAAATGCATCAATGTACAAAGTTATGATTTAATAAAAAATAAAAAGAAATTAGAAAATACATAAAAGAAAGGATAATCTCTTCTATAAATGATGCTGGGAAAATTAGAAATTCACATGCAAAAGAATCAAATCACCATATTCCTGTATCTCTCACCATGTACAAAAATGAAATCCAAATGGATTAAAGACTTAAATGTAAAATCTGAAACTATGAAATTAATAGAAGGAAACCTGGGATAAACACTTCAGGACATTGGTATGGGCAAAGTCTTTTGGATAAGATCTCAAAGGCACAAACAACCATAGCAAAAATGGGATCACATTGATCTGAAAAGCCTCTGCACAGCCAACAGTCAACAAAGTAGAGACAAACTATAGAATAGGAGAAAATATTTTCTAGCTACCCATCTGACAAGAGATTACTAACCATAGAATATATGAAGCTTCAAACAATTCAATAGGAAAAAAAACAATAACCCAATTAAAAAATAGGCAAAAGATCTCAGGAGACATTTTTCTAAAATAGACATAAAATGGCCGACGAGTATATGGAAAAATGCTCAACACCACTAATCATCAGAGAAATACAAATTAAAACTACAATGACATATCATCTCTCCCCAGTTAAAATGGCTTTTACTAAAAGACAAATGACAATGAATGCTGGTGAGTATGTAGAGACAGGGCAGTTCAAGTACACTGTTGGTGGCGATGTAATTACTGCAACCACCATGGAGAATAGTAGGGAGGTTTCTCAAAAAACTGACAACAGAAGGAGAGCAAAGGTCTGAAAATGTATGATGATTGAGCTTTGACAAGTTCTTTTTGAAGTTCTATGCAGGATTATTCTGATTATTTCTCTTCAGCCAGGACTCTATAAAATGGCTACCCTTAGTTACATGAACAGCTTAGCAAGTAAGTATTGAGCTATTTTCCTTGCAGTCCTGTTATATCAGTAACCAAGAAAGGCAGAGTGGATCCTGGATAGAGAGCTAGCAATGTGCACTATAGGAGGTGAGACTGGAAACAAGGGGTCAGGTTTGAAGTCTATTTCCAGAACAGCAGAAATGATAGAGCTGGGACTTGGATGACAGAAGTGATGGCAGTAAAAAGTGGTCAATTTATGACATATTTTTAAAAAGAGCCAACAAGCCCTTGCTAATCAACTTGGTAGTGAATAGCCAAAGATGATTTCCAAGTATTTATCTTATTCTACAGGTGAAATAATAGTATCTTTTGCTGAAATAGAGAAGATTTGGGAAGGAGCAGATTTGGGAGACAGAGATCTAGAATTCACTCTAATGTAGGCAGAGATGTCACTATTGCTAATGTCAGAGGTGGAGGTGGTTTTGGCAGACCATTTAGCCTATCTCTTATGGCAGATATATAGAGGGAAGTCTGGCTGATGGATGTGACTAGTGAACTTTTCAAGCTCCCCAACGCTTTACCTCATCCAAAGTAGTAGCTGACTGTAGCAAAGTAGCCAATTATTCACACTCTGAAGACCTTGAATCGACGGAATTTTCTAGTAACATTACAGTTTTGATGTAACCAGACTTTTTAAGTAAGAAACATCCTCTTGGGCTTGGGAGCAGACTTTTCTCTAAGTTAGCTGGGTCACTAAGAAATAAAACTAATACTATGTATGAACAGAGTGGGGAATATTTATAGACACAATAGCTATAGGAAATCACTTTAAAGAGTGATGTGAAAATGAAATTCGAAATAGTGGAATGAAACTTTGAATTCAATCCTATTGGACGCTGTTCTTTAATATGCTCAATCTCTTTTCTGTATTTTCTTTTTCTTGCTATTCATCTAATCCAGGTAGGGCTTCATTTTTCTTTCTACCTGGATCCTGTGTACTTGACTTTAAATTAAAGTTCGACTGAAGTTCCACTTTTATAAAACCTTTATCAACTATTAGCTTGAAATTATTGCACCTTCCATCTGGCTTTTTTTGATAATCGAATACTTTAACCATGGATCCATTTTTAAACTGATGAGTAGATACATCTGTAGTACTCAATAATGAGCTACTGTGGGTATAAAAGAAAACATGTATTTAAATAGATTTGAATTGAAGATATAGTTTCCTAAGTAGAATCTGGAATTTTCTTCATCCAGAACTGTATCTTACATACTTACTGCCTCTACTTTCTCTCTCTACCAGATTATTTCCTGTTTAAAAAAGGCTTATTGAAATATTTGTGAACTTAACGGCAATAGTTTCTTATACAAGCAACCATAAGAACAAAAAGTGAGACCACCTTACATTATGAAAATTAAAACTTGAGTGATTCAAAGGACTTCATAAAGAAAGTGAAAAGATAATGCACCAAATGAGAGAAAACTTTTGCAGATCAGTTATCTGACAACAGATTTGTATCTAGAATGTATAAAATAACTCTTGCAGTTCAATAATAAAAAGAAAATACAATTTTAAAAATAGTCAAAGAATCTGAGAAAACATTTCTCCAAAGAAAATACATAAATGCCTATAAGGATATGAAAAGAAGCTCAATATCATTAGCCATCAGGGAGATGTTAACCAAAACCACAATGAAGTCAAGAGTGGTGGTTCATTTTTAGGCCAGGAATATGGGGAGAGGACAGGGGTGGGGGGAGGAGAGGGTGATTGGCAGGATCATGCCTATGGCTCATCCTATAAGGGTACATGTGAATCTCTCTAATTGTAGAATATAAATGTCTTAACACAATAACTAAAAAAAAGACATGAAGGCTATGTTAACTAGTTGGATGAAAGTACTTCAAATTGTATATAGAAGCAGTACACTGTACCCCACGATAGTATTAATGTACACTGCTATGATTTAATAAAAAAAATTAAAAAAAAATCATACACACACACACAAAGAGTGGTGGTTCATGCCTATAATTCTAATGCTTTGCTAGGCCGAGAGAGGAGGATTGCTTGAAGCCAGGAATTTGAGACCAGCCTGGGAAACATAGTAAGATCTTATCTCTAATTTTTTAAAAAAAATTAGCTAGGTGTGGAGGTACATGCCTCTTAGTATTAGCTACTCAGGAGGCTTGAGCACAATATTTCAAGGCTGCAGTGAGCAGCTATTATTAAGCCACTGTACTCCAGTCTGGGCATCAGAATGAGACTTTGTCTCTTAAAAAACCCAACACAACAAAATACCACATCATAGCCACTTATCCACTAAAATGGTTTTCACGAAAAGAGATAATAACAAGTGTTGACAAAAATATATGAGGAACCCTCATATATTACTAGTGAGAGTATAAAATAGTGCACCTTTCCAAAAAAACATTTGCAATTTCCAAAATATTTAAGCATACAGTTTATGTTTGGTTTAGCAATTCTAATCCTAACTACGTACACAGGAGAAATATGTCTGTAAAAAACATGTGTGCCTGAATGTTCATAGTATAGTTCAATATTCAAAAAGGGGAAATAACACAAATGTGCACCAGCTGATAAATGGATAAATAATATGTGGTACATCCATATAATGGAATATTACTTGGCAGTAGAAAGAGTTAAAGTATGTCAGTCACTACGAAAGTTTTGAGACAGACTGTGTTATGGTCCGTTATTTCACTTCTGAGAAACACAGTCAACAGCGTCCTTTCTGATTCACTTGGGCAAGTTTCCACTTGCTCAGCTTATCAGTGTTGCAGGGAGGGTTTCATTTGTTTCCATCTGCGTGGATGTGATGTTTCTCAATTTTTGCGTATCTCAAAACTTTTGTAATGACCCACAGATTGATTCATGCTACAACCTTGAATGTGTTATGTTAAATGAAAGAAGCCAGTCACAGAGACCCACATATTTTATGATTCCAATTATATGAAATGTCTGGAATAGGCATGTGTATAGGACCAGAAAATAGTATTTGCCTGGGCCGTGGAGGGAGCGCGGGGTTGTGAGGAGATTGGGAGAGTGACGACAGCCAAGGAGTATGGGATATTTTTTGGTGGGGGAGGGGTAATAAAAATGTCTTTGAATTGATTGTGAAGGGTGTAAAACTCTGTTGATACATTCAAAATCATTGAATTGCACACTTTAAAAGGGTGAATTGTATGGTATGGGAATTATTATCAAAAAAGCTGTTTAAGAAGTCAAACTTCACTTTATTCAGCTATTCTCCTCTGCAGCCCCCAAATTCCATTGACTATTTCTTTGTAGTGGATGCTATGATGCACTTTGTAGTGGATGCTATGATACTCAGCCTCACGTCTTAAGGAAGGAAGGGACTTCTTGTCACAGCTTCTGAGGCTGTTGACTGATGGCTCACAGTGGAGAGTCCCTCTGAGAATTGACTTCAGTTGATGAAACTGCTCCTCTAAGGTTACACCTCATGCCAACCACAGCCCACACCAAATGACCACTCAGTGTGTATATAAAAGCCTCAAATCAGGACATCTCTGAAGGGTCATCCTGGCTCCTGAGCTGGCCATGGGATCATTTGCATGTGTATCACAGTTAAATGATTCCCCTTCTCTTTTATTGGTGTGCTTTCTAGCATTCCCTAGTGAGCCATTCCCGTGCAAACCCTACCTCAGAATCTGTTTCCCAGGGAGCTCAACTTAAAACACCTTACTGTGAATGACTGTGACTAAGTCTCACCATCTTTCATACAAATGGTCCTCACCAGACACATGCCTGGTGCTGAGAATGTTTGATGAACTGAATTGTTCTCTAGAGGCTGGCTGGTTTGCCATGTGGAGAACAAGTCTACGGACTGCGGGGGTTTGCCTTCCACTGGATCCCTGACAGCAGTTATTTCCCAAGGTTCAGTCCTCTGACCTCTCTTTTCATTATGTTCTTTGGGCAAAATCAACCATTTCCAAATAGATCTTACTAAATAAATCTTTCTGATGGTGAATGCCAAATACCACGCCACCAGGCATTTGCCTGTCCTATGTTACTCTTAACGAAGATTGAACGCTAGTCTGTGCGAGGCCTCTGGGTTGGCAGAATTAAGAGCGATGGTGAAGGGTGGAGGTGAAGCATTCTGAGTGGGCGCCTTAGATCCAAAGAACAGAGCAGAATGGAAGTAAAATATGAAAAGCACCTGAGAGCTTGTCAGAAGGGAGAGGGGAAGTGAAGGTCTGCTGAACCAGTTACAGAACAGCTAGCAGGGACTTGGATTTTAGGACTGAGAAGTAGTAAACATCGCAATCAGAGCGGTTAGAAATTATGGCCTAAAGCTGGACACAGTGGCTCACAGCTGTAATCCCAGCACTCTAGACCGGCCTGGGCAAAAGAGAGACCCTGTCTCTAAAAATAGTCAGAGGCTGTGGCAGGCAGCTGTATCCCAGCTATTTGGGAGACTGAGGCAAGGGGATTGCTTGAGTCCAATAGTTTGAGGTTGCTGTGAGCTATGATGCCATAGCTCTCT
>NW_003852436.1:9699771-9702333 GCF_000181295.1 Otolemur garnettii | reverse complement strand
AGAAGAAGGGGAAAGGAGAGAGGGTGGGGAGGGGAGGGGGAAGGATGGGTGGAGGGAGAGTAATTGGTGGGACCACACCTACGGCGCATCTTACAAAGGTACATGTGACATTTACTGGTGTAGAATATAAATGTCTTAACACAATAACTAGAAAATGCCATGAAGGCTACGTTGACCAGTTTGATGAAAAAATTTCAAATTGTATGTAAAACCAGCACATTGTACCCCATCTCCATGATTGCATTAATGTACACAGCTATGATTTAATAAAAAAAAAAAAAGGAAAAATGAGAGAGTTAAATAAGAGAAGTGCAGCTAGCGCATAGCAAGTATATGACTGTTGTTAGGCAGGCAGCAGGGCGCCAGGGGCACATAAGCTACATTAAGTTACTTTGTCTTTATTCCATGAATACTCTTGATGTTCCTGGCAGGAAGTGGCAAGATTGGTGTTCATATTAAACAGATTTCTGGCTGTTGTGTGACCCTGGGTCAGGGAGGGTGGTGAGAGTGGATGGAAGCAAAACATTCAGGGGGCTATTGTGGTTGTCCTTGTATCAGGGCATTTGGTGGGCATAGTAGAGATGGAAAAGAATGGATATATTGGAAATATTCAGAGATTAACCAGGCATGGTTTTATGATGGACTCAGGGAGAGAGGAAAGTGTCAAAGATGATTCTAAGGCATTTGGATTTTGCCATTGGACGAATTATGCTAATATTTTGTGGCATAGGAAACAGTGGAAATTAAACTTAGATTTCTGGGGAAGAATATTATATAAGCTAATCTTAGACATGCTGAATTTAAGGCTTCCAAAACAAGATGGCCAAGATGGCAGCTGGATATTTGAGGAACTCAGAGGAGAGGTTTGGGCTGGACATACAAGGGGTCATTATGTTGTTTATGATAAGTGACCTGTTGGTGTATTTTAGCCTAGAGATGAGTGAGGAAAGTAGACAAGAGGAAAGAGGATAGGGCCTAGGACTGAGCCTTAAGAACTCTAAGTTGTAACGGGCAGGAAGAAAACAGAAAATAAATGGCTATCAAAGTAGGTGGAGAAACAGAAGAACTTTCCATCAAAGAAGACAAGCACAGTTCAAGTGAGTGGTAGACAAGGCCAGACCACTAGTTGGAGAAACAAAAATGTCATTTGTATTCAGTGATATGTATGTGATATGAATGATACTGTGATGGTCTTAATTAGAGCTGTTCTGTTGGAATGATGGGAATAGGGACAAAAGAGAAAGGTGAAGAATATGTTGTGGTGGCAGAAATAGGTAAACTTTTTGAAGAATTTTATTCATGTATGGGAAGAAAAAGATGGGGCTTCGGGTGGAGAGGAGTGACATAGGAATGAGGGATGCCTTTTCTTTTTTGTACTGGAGGAGAGAGTTTAGATTTAGCACTATGGGACATATCAAGAAATACAGACAGAAAGAAAGGTATCAGAAATATAAAAGATGGTCAGGTAACTGTTCAAATGAATAAAATATATCTATATGTACTGAAAGGGAACAATCTTTAAGATATATTTTTAAGAAGAAAGCAACATGCAGAACAGTATTATAGATGCTACATTTGCATATAAATTTGTATATGAATGTTTCTGGATGGATAGACATTTAGATTGCTTTCAAATTGTTTTTCTTTTTTGCTATGATCACTTTTGCGTGAACACTCATGTCCATATCTTTGCAAATGTAGGTGTGCATTATTTGTTAAGATAGATGCCTAGAAATAGAATGGGCCTGGGAAAGTTCCTTTAAAGTTTTGATAGATGTCAGATTGTCTTCCAGAGAAATTGTTTCAATTTAGGTACTCACACTAATACAGGAGAGAATCTATTTTTCTATCTGCTGGCTGACACAGTGGTATTATCATAGTGCCAAACTAATAAAGAAGAAATCGTCTGTTTATGTTTTAATTTTACTTCTTTAATTTTGTTTGAGTTTAGGGATTTTTTTCATGTGTGTAAATGATATTTATATTTCTTCCCCTTCCCCCCAGATGTCCTAGGAATAGATTGTATTTCTTTTTAAATAAAATATTTCTTCAAAACTTTTATAATCCCCCCCATTGGGTTGTTGATTTTTTTTAATGTTTTGTAAGAGTTTCCTATATATTACAAAAATTATCCTACTGGTTGTTGTATTTAGTTGCAAATTCCTTTTCTAATTGGTCACTTGTTTGCACAACTTGTAGAGAATTATTTTTTTTATTTTTTGTAATTTTTCTGGAAACTTTAAAGTTTTATTTAGAAAAGTAAAGTTTATGGGTTTTGTGTATTACTTTCCTTTAAAATTAGTTTAAAGATAGATTTTCTTCTGGTAAACTTACGGTTTGTATTTTACTTTTATGCTGAACATTTGATCTATTATAATGCTATATATTTTATTATAAAGAGTAAAGTAGGGATACAACTTTTCTTCAGATAATTAACCAGTTTTTCCAATATCATTTATCAAATGATCAATTTTTTCCTACTAATTTGAAATGCCACTTTATTAAACAATAAATAACTTATGTATATGGGCCTATTTCTGAGTTGTTGGGATCTGTACTTTT
>NW_003852436.1:9694037-9699229 GCF_000181295.1 Otolemur garnettii | reverse complement strand
AGTCCTTCTATTGGTGCTTTGAACTCTTATTTCATAGAGGCCATTTTTGATACTTAAATTTCCTAAAGAATGATTTAGCAGGATGGTCACATGTTCCATGGGCAAATTTTTCTGGTGTGTGTCCTTTGCTTTATCCATGTTTCTTCTTTTCCTTTTCCTTTAGTGTTTTCACATAGTTATGTCCTTTCTCAGTCTCCTTTTATATACTGGTCTAATTATTACTGAAATTCTTATTCAAATATGCTGTGGTTTGTCTCACCTATTTCTGTTTCTTATTCTTCTTGTTGTTTTCAGATGGTTTCAGAGGAAGACATGGTCACTGATGTCTTTATTCTGCCAGCACAAAATTGGGAGTTCTCTGACTTTGATCTTTTGAGACTAGTTTTGGTTCCCTTGAACATTATAGAGTCAATAACTCAGCTGGAAGGTTTTCAGGAACTTACGTTGATCGGCATGGCTCTGTTACTGGGCCAGTTGCAGTAGCTACAGGACTATGGAATGAGTCTAAGTTTGGTGGTATATACTTTTTTTTTTGGTCTCATACTAATAAAGATTTAAAAAAAACTTTTAACATAAATATGTCTATAACAAGTCTTTCATCATGGGAATTATTTTAAGTCCCCAATCAAATTCTGGGTCCTCTGAAAAAAGTGAGAATAGATATGAAAAGCATTTAGGATGTAGGGCTATCTCCCTAGTAGGGAAGGTATAGGCAATATAATATGAAAACAGCCTAGAGAATTTTATTATACTCTTTTTAATAGAACGGTTTTTAAGGTTTATCAAAGAGAGTTGATTCAGCATTTCTTTATGCTTAAAGTGTTTTTTGGAAATTATGTCCCTCAAGATCTGTTTCCTGTGATCCCAGGTTTCAGTAGGAGAGAATGAGATCCATTCATACCTCGATCTCCCAAAGTTCTGGGATTACAGACCTAAGCCATCAAACCTGGCCTGATACAATATTGAGTACTGTTCTCACCCTGACACACATTATAAGAAGTGGCTCTAAGTTTAAATTAAAGTATTGTTTCTCATATACTGTTAGTGGTTATCATATATAGAATATTGTGTAAGGAGACTTAGAACACTTTATAATTATATTGGAAATATAGGAAAGAGTTGGCCTTACATAATCTAAATCAGAGATTTACCCAAAGTGAATATAATATTACTAGTGGAGCCTGACTTTCTAAATTCAATCTTATCTCCCTAGATAGATTCTTATATCTGTATCTTCCCTCCCTCTCTCCTTCCCGCCTTCCCTTCATTCTCTACCTTCCTTCTTTCTTTCCTGCTCTCCTTCACGGAGTCAGACTTATATCACGGTTGAAATGCTCCTAGCCTCCTTCAGTATTCTACCCTTGTATTTTTCCTCACCCATGTTATTCTCAATGAATTTACTGCACATCTAATCTTGTCTGAGCATCTACTTCTCAGGGCTGGACTGACACTGAAAATTCTGTTAACATGTGGGCCAGAGAATTTGAAGGGGGAGTTTATATTCCTGGAAGCTAACGTGGTAACAGGTGCACTGGTAAAAGCAGAAGTGGTGGAATTCTGCTTGAAAGGTGAAGTTCTAGGAGCTTATTGATAAGCTGTGTCTTTGCATCCAGAGGGTCTTTCTGCTCCTTCAAACCTGAAAGACTTGGGCACTGAGGCTTGTATTTTGTTTTTATTATTTCTTGAAATGGTTTTATATATCTCAAACCAGGCTTCAAATTATACTCATTAGCACCTTTGTAATGGGGCATATACCTTCTATTTATACCTCATTCCTCACAACTTATATCCGTTTGGGTGCTTCCCATATTTTGTTATATCAAAGGCATAAAGAATTTATTTTTATTTTAATTTATTTCAGGTTAATATGAGGGTACAACTGTTTAGATTACATTGTTTGCATTTGGTAGGTAAAGTTCAAGTTATAGTTGAGCTCTTCACCTAGGGGATGGCCTGTATACCCTTACATTGTGCCCATTAGGTGAGAGCTTGGCCATCACCATCAATCAAGTGCCCCTACCACTTGAATTAGGACATTTCATTATTTATTGATTGATTTCATATTATCATTTACTTGCTTTTCCATTCTTGTGATACTTTACCAAGAAGAACATTTTTCAATACCATCCAGGTAAATACAGAAGATGCGAAGTCCCAACTTTTTTTATTGCTGATTAGTATTCCATGGTTACTAATCCATATTAGTATTCCATATGTATTAGTATGCATATACCCCAGTTTGTTTATCCATTCATGTTGATGGGCACTTGGGTTGATTCCACATTTTGGCAGTGGTGAATTAAGCATTCTCATTCAAATGTCCTTATGGTGAAATGATTTTTTTTCCTCTGGGTAGATACCTAGTAACGTGATTGTGGGATCAAATGGAAGGTTTACTTTTAGCTCTTTTAGGACTCTCCATGTTTCTTTCAGCTCCATTTTTCCAACAGCATTTGTTCACTTCATCTCCGCATGACATTTTGGTAATTCTTGTAATATTTCAAACTTTTAAATTGTTCTTATATCTGTCATAGTACTCAAAGATTAGCAATCTTCAATGTTACTATTGTAATTATTTTGGGCGTCATGAGATGATGAACTAAATTGATAAATGTTGTGTATGTTCTGACTGCTCCACCCTGTGAAGCCATTCCTATGTATCTCCTTCTCCTTTGGCTTCCCTATCCTCTAAGACATAACAATATTTAAATTAGGTTAATTAATAACCCTACAATGCCCTCAAAGTGTTCAAGTGAAAGGAAGTGTCACAAGTCTGTCACTTTAAATCCAAAGCTAGGAATGATTAAGTTTAGTGAGGAAGGCATGTCAAAAGCCAATGTATGCCGAAAGCTAGGTCTCTTGCACCACACAATTATACAAGTTAAAAACACAAAGGAAAAGTCCTTGAAGGAAATTAAAGATGCTACTTCAGTGAACATACAAATGAAAAGAAAGTGAAATAGCCTTGTCGCTGATATGGACAAAGTTTGAGTGGTCTAGATCAAACGAGCCATCAACATTCCGTAAACCAAAGCAAGACCCTAACTTTAATTCTCTGAAGTCTGCAAGAGGTGAGGCGGCTGCAGAAGAAAAGCTAGATGCTAACAAAGGTGGGCTAATGAAGTTTAAGGAAAAGAGCCATTTCCATAACAGAAAAGTGCAAGGTGAAGGAGAAGGTGCTGATGGAGAAGCTGCAGCAAGTTATTCAAAAGATTTAGCTAAAACAGTTAGTTGACATGGCTACATGAAATAATAGATTTTCAATGTAGACACAACAGCCTTCTGTTGCAAGACTCTCTTTCCTGGCTAGGGTAGAAAAGTCATTGCCTGGCTTCAAAGCTTCAAAGGATAGGTTGACTTTCTTATTAGGGGAGAAGGCAGATGGTAACTTTAAGTTAAAATCTATGGTTATTTATTATTCAAACAAAACAAAACAAACCAAACAAAAAAAACAACAAAGCCTAGGGCTCTGAAGAATTATGCTACATTTACTTCACCTATCTTCTATGAATGAAATAGGAAAGCCTGGATGACTGCACATCTGTTTGCAGCATGGTTGACTAAATATTTTAAGCCCACTGTTAAGATTTACTGCTTAGACAAAAAGATTTCTTTTGAAATATTGCTGCTCATTGACAATGCATCTAGGTCACCCAAGAGCTTTGGTGGAGATATAATATACTATGTTTAAGCAGATTGATGTTGTTTTTATACTTGCTAAAACAACATCCATTCTGCACTACATAGTTGAAGGAATCATTTTGACTTTAAATTGTTACTTAACAAAAACATCTTTTGAGGTTACAGATGGCACACATAGTGATTTCTCTAATGGATCTGGAAAGAAGACATTGAAAATTGCCTGAAGAAGATTCATTATTCTAGATGCCTTTAAGAACATTTATGATCAACATATCAACATTAAGAGGAATTTGGAAGAAATTGACTCAGACTTTCATGGAAGACTTTTAGGGGTTCAAGATTTCAGTAGAAGAGGTCATTGCAGATGTGGTGAAATCCCAGGAGAACCAGGATTAGAAGTGGAGACAGAAGATCTGACTGAATTGCTACAGTTTGGGGATAAAAATTGAATATATGAGGACTTGCTTCTTTTGGATTAGCCAAGAAAGTGGTTTCTTAAGATGAAATCTATTCCTGATGAAGATGCTGTGGGCATTGGTGGGATGACAATAAAGGACCTAGATTATTTAAAGGACCTAGATTATTAAATAAACTTAGTTGATAAAACAATGGCAGGTTTTGAAGAAAACAACTTCAATTTTGAACAAAGTTGTATGGTGTATACATTGCTATTAAACAGCATCTCATGCTACAAGAAATCTTTTGTAAAAGGAGGAGTCAAAGTAACAAACTTCTTTGTTGTCTTATTTTAAGAAATTGCCACAGCCATCCTAGCCTTCAGCAACCACTACCCAGATCAGACAGCAACCATCAATATTGAGGCTAGACCTTCCACCAATAAAAAAGATGATAACTCCTTGAAGGCTCAGATGATCATCATTTTTCAGTAATAAAATATTTTAAAATTAAGGTGCTTTTTTTAGACATAATACTATTGCGCACTTTATAGACTATAGTCTACACCGAGACATCAAAAAATCTGTGGTAAAGACTTACTTGCAATATTTGTTTTTTTGGTGGCCTGGGACCAAACTAGCAATACCTTTGAGAAATGCTTGTATTTACTTATCAAAGAGTCAGCACCAGTGAGCTAGCGTAATACTGGAGAGTAAATAGAAAAACAATCATGTTCAAATGAAATTGCAAATATAAAATGTTTGCTACCTTAACCAACAAATGCTTCAAAAGATAATTTGAAGATATGAGAAGAAATATAAGCTTAGCACAGTTGTATAAAGTCTTATTTATTAAAATACAGTTCTGATTTTTTGGATCAACTCAGTGACAAGAAATTTAAATTTTCTTTGAATTACGTACGTTTTTATTTGCTACAGATTTTCTAGTCTTAAAGTATTTATGTTTAACTGAAATATACTTGGTGTTTCTACAAAGGATTAATATATTATTTTTGAGGATGTGAATGATGACAGCATGCAAAGCTATTGTAAGATACCCTCTGAGTTATGATTTAAAATAAGTATGGTCTTTTCTTTTTATCTATAGGACATTGGAATTCATTTAATTGCACATGAATAAGGAATATATATATA
>NW_003852436.1:9678016-9693753 GCF_000181295.1 Otolemur garnettii | reverse complement strand
GGAGATTCGAACCCGCCACCTTAGGTGTATGTGGCTGGCGCCTTAGCCGCTTGAGCCACAGGCGCCAAGCCCAGAATAATCTTTTAACAGAATTCTAAAATCAAGTTGACATGATAACCTTGCTTTAATTTTATATTTCAAATTGATTGGCATAAACGCCAAAATGATCCTACATATCTTTCCTTGATATGCAAGGAGTAATTCTATATCTAGTAGTTAATATTATCTTTCTTTGATATCCTCCTTAAGCAAATGATGGAATTAAATATCAAAATCTAGGACCTAAAACGATGTGCCTTCCTGGAGAAGGAAAAGGATCTGGTATAGAGAAACAGGGTTTGGTGGTCAGGGTCCATTACAGCAGAGTGATGGACATTTTACTCTGAAAGCATCAGCTTACCCTGCAGGGCAATAATTGCTCACATAATCAACATGATATCCAAGAGATGTTAACATAAATGTGACTGCACACACTCACACACACACTCTTTTTTTGGATAAGTTTGTTCATAGTTTCATGTTATTATGCTTCATTATATAAACTCTAGGTTCTCAAACATGTGCTGTGACACATTGAGTCACTGGCATGAACTCACAAGGTCTTTGCATGATCTTTCAAATATTCAAGAAAATATGGCAATACTTGACATCTGTCAAAAATTAAATGGACTACTAGCTTAACGTAGTTCACAGTTTCAATACGATATACTGCTACATTCCTGGCAGTGATGCCATAACTTTGTAAAGCTATGTTTTTGGTGGTTGCTTTGAGGAAAATGTCTATGCATAAAATCAGCATGGCACAGTCAGTGAGAGCATTATCTGATGCCAACACTTGACCATCTTGTGTGCTCAGAAGGCTCACACATAATCTCAGTAATTGTAATTAAGAATTAAATGCAATTATTTTCTTTGAATTTATATTCATTAACTTTTCAAAGATTACTAAATTTTTGCTATATAAATACCTATCAGCTTGTTTAGATCTAACCACTTAATAAATGGTTGTTATTTCTTTTGGCCTAGAGGTGCTATGGAAAGATTACTGAGACACTTGGGGTTTGTGAGCCAAGAAAATTTGGGACTCTTTGGATTAGGAGTTTATTTTTATAGTAAGAGTGAAGGTTATTTTGTGCTAAAATTTTTAGTACCATAAATATTTCTAGAGGAAAGCTCTTTACAAATGAAAAGACATTTTTCTTTAATATCACTTTCCACTTCTTATTTGGGAATGCTCTCAAAAGACAGCAAAAGATAATGCTGGTGGCATTAACAATGTGAAGTAAATTCTCAGTCCTTGTTCCCCTCCTTCCCAGGCTCAGCACACCCCGTCTCTAAGCTGTGCAGGACGTCAAGTGGACACCGATTCCAATCACGCCCAGGAGTTCAGAGCGGGTAAGATTCACCAGAACAGGTAACTCAGCAGGGGAGCTTTGACATTCCTGTGATTCTTATCTTTAGCAATGACCTAGATTCTTCCTACCTATTTTCCGGTAGATCTGGTGTTACTGGTATTTTCTCTCTGTGACCGGTCCTTGGTCTGGAGATTCAAGAATGAAACCCCAGACCATGCAGTTAAGTGACAGGACAAAGTTTATTTTACAGAGAAGGACATAGAGAGGTCACAAAGCCTCCGCAGCGGAGGCCGGGGATATGCCCAAATGGGAAGACCTGCTCTGTCTAGGGGTTTGTTTACGTCTTGTAAGTGTGCGTGTGGGAGTGTTCTCAGAAGGTTTGTCACACTCAGTGAGGAGCTGGCAGACGAAACAATTCCCTCCCTTGTTGATTAGCAAATAGACGGGGTCCTTAAAGTTCCTGTCCCAGGCAAAGCAGCAGGGTGCATGCTTTTCACTTCAGAAGTCTCCACCGCATCCGATGCAGCTCGCCTGCAGAGAGTGCAGTTTGGAAAAAAAAAGTCTGTTTGCTGAGGCCTAGAAAATGGGGGTCCCTGTCCAGCCCCCACCGGGGAATCCTGTATCTCTTGGCTGCCAGAGGAAGAGGTTTACGGGCCCACACAGACCCAAGCGCTAACCAGGCTGCTTCTGAAGTTTACGAAGATCTCTGTCCGTTGGTTAGAAGTTAAGTCTGAGGCTCTGCCATGGCCTGTGGCTGCTGTTTATGTCTGCAGCAGTGATACCATTCAAATTCTCTGGGAAATCTCTCTTTGAGAAACACTCAGGGAGGGAGCAGGGGGCGTGGTCACGTGATGGGGCAGGGCATGGTCACGTGACGGGGTGGCCTTGGGGCGGAAGTGGAGGCTGAAGGCTGCGCCATCGCTGTGGTTTGCAGGTGTGAGTCCTCCTGCGGCTTCAGCCGCAGGTGAGCTGCCCTGGGGTGGAGGAGGGGTTTGGATGAAGGTTGGGAGGGGCACTTTGAGGCCTTTTTGGTTTTAATACTCAAACTTTGTAGCCTTGATCTCAGAAAATGTTTTTTACAGCAAAAATGTTCATGTACCTCACACCCAATACAACAGTTTAAACAAAAGGGCCTGCAGTAAGTAGTAAGTTTGGAGTTAATTTCAAAGAGACAGAGATCAGAATCCTATATAGACGGTTCAAAAACCACAGTGTTCCTAGGTGCATGGATTGCCTGAGCTCATGGTTTCAAGACTTCTCTAAAAATACCCAGGCGTTGTGGTGGGCACCTGTAGTACCAGCTACGTGGGAGGCTGACGCAAGAGAATCTCTTGAGCCCAAGAGTTTGAGGTTATGATGTCATGTCACTCTACTGAGGGCAACAAAGTGAGACTCTGTCTCAAAAACAAAAAAAATCAAGAAAGCCACAATGTTGGGCATCTCTAATACTACTGGTGCCGTTAGAGTGGAGGGAGGAGGGTGTCTGCGTCATACTCAGAGTGACCCCCTACTCTCGGTCATTCTGGCTGACCCTGAACAGATTTTCCACAGCGTCTTTGTACTTAAGCCTCGTTTTGCCTAAAACTGAGCAAAGTGTTGAAGAAAATAGTGACGACACTGAAATAGCAAAGCAACGGAGAGGAGCAATTAAGTGGCAAAGATGTTACTGGATACAGTTTTTAAACAAGCATACTAATGAGATCGAATGAGCTGAAAAAGATGTTTTGAATGTTTTAATCCTAAAATGATACTTTGTTATTGATAAATAGGTACAATATTGCTGCTTACGTTTCTATTTAGGAAGCTGATTATGGATTTTTCTAATTTATTTATTTTGGTTTTTACTAGAGATGGAGTCTTGCTCTATGGCTGAGGCTGCTTCTAATTTAAAATAATGCAGGCTGGTGAGCATTTGTGCACACAACACTTCAATTTTCAGAAATAGATTACTGGTATTAAGTAGGAGACACTTGTAGTAATTTATTTCATCCTTACTATTCCACGAGATAAATGCTATTATTTGGGCCCATTTTTTAGGTTGGGAAACTGAGGTTCAGAGGAATGAGTAAATTGATTTGCCAAGGTCACATAGCTAGTTAATTGCAGAGATTTGAACCCAAGAGACCTAGTATCCAGTGTTTGTGCACTTAACCATGGCTCTGTATAGTGTCTGATGATCACTTGTAAGATGGTCTCACTTAGAATCCTTGGAAGAGACTAAAACCCTGACAGTGGCTTTCAGTAGTAAGAACCTAACACTTGAAGAAGAAGAACAGTTTTTCCCCTCATCCTGTGGGATGTACTCATTCTTTCTCTGACACCAGTCTCCCTCACTGCTCCCAAACCCTTTTTGGAATCAAAGCCCTTCAGGGGAAGAACTCCCCAACATGCTTTGGGGCATATAAGCAGTAGAAAAGCAGAGATTTCTGCTGCTGAATGATTATCAGCATGTTTATTGTCCTTTTTTTGTTTCAGGGCAATAGATCTTTAGAAACAGTGAAGGTCTAGGTAGCCAGTATTTTAGGCTTTGCAGGCAATGTGGTCTCTGTCACAAAGGCTCAATTTTTCTGTTGTAGGGAGAATGCAGCCACATACAATACAGAAATGAAAGAGGCATGGCTGTGTTCCAAGACAGCTATTTACAAGGCAGGTGACCAGCTGGATTTGGCTTGTGAGCCTTGTGGTAGTTTGCCATCACTAATCTAGGCTCTAGAGTAATTTCTAGATCATTCAGTGCATATCACGTACATGTCCTGTGTTGGATGCTGTGCAAACATTACAGATGTGGACTTGTTTGACACCTTAACACAATTAGGCAAGTACTTTGAAAATTCCCTTTTGTGGGTAAGGAAATCAAAACATCTAGATTAAGTTAATTCACACATAGGCATAACATATTTTACTGTACTTTGAAAATACTACGTATTTTTATCAATTGAAGGTTTTTGATAGACCTGTGTTGAGCAAGTCTGTTGGTGCCATTTTTTTTCAAGAGCAAGTGCTTACTCTGTGTCTTTATGTTACTGTTTGCTAATTCTCACAATATTTTAAACTTTTTCATTATTTTTTCTGTTATGGTGATCTGTGATCAGTGATCTTTGATATTACTATTGTAATAGTTTTGGAGCACCATGAACTATACCCATGTTAAGACCACTGACTCAATCCATAAATGTTTGGGTTTTGATTGCTCCAACCTACTGGTCATTCACTCATCTCTCCCTCTCCTTGATCCTCCCTGTTACTTGATACAACAGTATTGAAATCAGGCCAGTTAATAACCCTCCAGTGGTTTCTAAGTATTTAAGTGAAAGGAAAAGACTCAAGTCTCTCACTTGAAATCCAAAGCTAGAAATGGTTAAGCCTAGTGAGGAAGGCACATTGAAGCCAAGACTGGTCAAAGGCTAGGCCTTTAGCACCACAAAGTTGTGAATGTAAAGGAAAAGTTCTTAAAGGAAATGAAAAGTGCTACTCCAGTGAACGCATGAATGATAAGAAAGTGAAACAGCCTTATTGCTGGTATGGGAAAAGTTTGAGTGGTCTGGTAAGAAGATCAAACCAGCCATAATATCCATTAAGATAAAATTTAATCCAGAGGAAGACCGTAATTGTCTTCAACGTTCTGAAGGTTGTGAGAGATGAGGGAGCTGCAGAAGAAAAGATGGACACCAGCAGAAGTTGGCTTGTGAGATTTAAGGAAAAAAGCCATTTCCATAACAGAAAAGTGTAAGGTGAAGCAACTTATCCGGAAGATCTAGCTAAGATAATTGGTGAACATGGCTACACTAAATAAAAGATTTTCAATGTGGACCAAACAACCTTAGAAGAGAAGAAGATACTGTTTAAGACTTTCTGATTAAATTGAATCCAGTGTCCATTTACCATTCAGAAAATCTTAGGGCCCTTAGGAGTTATGCTAAATCTCCTCTTGCTGTGCTTTGTATGGAACAAGAAAGCCTTGACGATAGCATATCTGTTTACAGCATGATTTACTGAATATTTTAAGTGTAGTGTTGAGACCAACTGTTCAGAAAAAAACACTTCTTTTGAAATATTACTGCTCATTGACAACAGACCTGGTCACTGAAGAGCTCTGGTGGAAAGCCATAAAAAAATTCATGTTGTTTTCATGTCTACTAACACAACATCCATTTTGCAACCCACAGATCAAGGAGTCATTTTTGATTTTCAAGTCTTATCATTTAACAAATACATTTCATAAGGCTATAGCTGCCATAGATAGTGATGTCTCTGATGGATCTGACAGAGCAAATTTGAAAACTCTGGAAAGGATTCACCATTAAGAACATCTGTGAATCTTGAGAGGAGATCAAAATATCAACAGTAACGGGAGTTTGGAAGAAGTTGATTTTTATGCTTACGGATGATTTTGAGGAGTTTATGACTTTAGTGGAAATAGCAAGAGAACTAGAATTAGGAAAGGAGTCTGAAAATATGACTGAATTGCTGCAATCTCAGGATAAAACTTGAACAGAGTAGGACTTGTTTCTATTGAATAAGCCAAGAAAGTATTTTTTTGAGATGGAATCTATTCCTGGTGAAGATGCTGTGAGAACTATTGAAATGACAACAAAGGATTTAGAATATTGCACAAATTAAGTGAAAAAACAATGGAAGGGTTTTTTTTAGGGGGGGACAAAGTCTCACTTGGTCACCCTTGGTAGAGTGCTGTGGCATCATAGCTCACAGCAACCTCAAATTCTTGGGTTCAAGTGATCCTCTTGCCTCAGTCTCCTAAGTAGGTGGGACTACAGGCACCTGCCACAACACCCACCTATTTTTTAGAGATGGGGTCTTACTCTGGCTCAGGCTGGTCTCGAACCTGTGAGCTCAGGCAATCCACACACCTTGGCCTCCCAAGTGCTGGGATTACAGGTGTGAGCCACCATGTACAGCACAATGTTAGGTTTTGAGAAGATTGACTCTAATTTTGAAAGAAGTTGTGTATAAATTGCTATCAAATAGCATCTCCATGTTGTAGAGAAATATTTTGTGAAAAGAAGAGTCAATTGAGGTAGCAAACTTCACTGTTGTCTTATATTAAGAAATTGCCACAGCCACCCCAGCCTTCAGCAACCACCACCCAGATCAGTCAGTAGCCATCAACATCACAGCAAGATGTTGAACTTGCTTTTTTGCTTGATCAGCAAAAAGATTACAACTTGTTGAAGGCTCAGGTGATTCTTATCATTTTAGCAATAAAGTATTTTTGAATTAAAGTATATACATTTTTCAGATACAATAGACTATGGTATAGTATAAATATAACATATATGCACTGGAAAACCAAAGAGTTCACGTGACTCACATTATTGAAATATTTGCTTTATTGTAGTGGCCTGGTGCTGAACCCACAATATTTTTGAGGTATGTCTACATCCTATAAGCAAACTGGAACTTCAGGAACTTTGTTATTAATACTGCATTCAAATAATTGGTCAGAACAAGGTACTTGTCTTTTAATTATACCACTATTGTTTTTATTTTATTTTGAATTTGTTATTCATTCTGAAATACTTGGAAACTTATCTGTTACCACTCCAGTTATTCATGTTGCTTTTTGAGTCTGCAGTTTCCTATATCTTTAAATTTAAATAAAAATCTTGATTACCCCTTTTGAATCTGATCCTTAACATGTAGTCATTAATATTTATATAAGCTCCATGGCTTATGATACTGTATCTGTTTATGGCTATGAACATAAATGGCCTAATGACTTTAATGATCACTTAAGAGCAATAACCAAGAATTCAGGAGATAAGTATTTTTGGAACCAGTCACCAAGACAGTGGTGGAAGATGCACAGACAAGATCAGTTCTCTCTGCACAAGTGGATGGGAGACAAAAGACAATCCTGGGAATGTGGGAAAGTTTTCTTTTTGTTTTCAAGTATGCATGTGCCACCTGAGAAAGCCAGAACAGATCAAATAGGATGTAATTCCAGTGTCATAACTGACATCCTTTGTGAGAATCTTTGTCTTACACTTTCATCAATGTATAGTGACCCCAAATCTAATTCCTGATAAATCTTACAGGCGCAGTTATGTCAATAAGCAAGCAAGAAGTATAAATTATCAGGAAATAAATTTCTATGCCATAAAATGTATTTGTTTTTAATTAGTCTATTTTTTAACTTAATAGACAAAGAAACCTAGTCATACAATATAAAACATATCTGAGAGAAACAGCCATTGTGTTTGGATTTAAGAATTTGTAGAGTATTTGTATAGAATGTCATTGTAAACTGATTTCATGGTAGTGTTTCTTTAAAAAAAACTGCATGAAAGTTTAACCACTGTCCTCAGGGAATGCAATAATCCACCTTATTTTGGTGCCAGTTGCTCTTGGTTGTCGCCTTCAAGTAGTGTCTTTGTTTTTCAGCAAAAACAAACATGTAAGCTAAAGCCCAGAATATAGAACTCTGCTTCAAGTTCTGTAATAGAAAGGGACAAAGGTGCTGACTGAATCTGCGTTTCTTGAATGTTTTTCAGCTTCATACACAGTTGAATTAAACAAATAGCTGATAAAGAAGTCACTTTAGGCAGAAGTTTCTGGCATTTTTTCCCCCATGTTAACTTTTTCTTGAATTAGGATACATCACCAACCTTATGGGATTTTGCTGAGTAGTATAACCATTTTAACTTGAAATTTATACCAAAATCATGTTACCTTATTCTCTTTGTAGCCTACATATATTTCACTGCGGAAACTGCCATTAAAGAAGTCATTTTGGTGCACTTGTCATTAGATAGCTAGAATGAATTCTTGTGAACATCAAAATTGAGTCAGAATATTAAAGATGAAAGGAATTTTAGAGATTATTTAGTGTAGGACCTCTCAGCCTCAGCACTATTGATATTTTTAATGAGATTATTCTCTGTTGGGGGGATGCAAGAGACAGTCCTGTGCATTGTAGGATGTGCAGCAGTCACCCTAATCTCTACCCACTAGATGCCAGTAACATACCCATATCCAGTCCTAGCTGTGACAATTAGAAATTTCTCCAGCTATTGCTAAATGCTTCCCAGGGGGCAAAATCACCTTCACTTGAGAGCCACTGATTCATTGCAACCTCTTCATTCTGAAGTGATGTTAATATCCTGTGGTATAGTATACCCATGTTTCCTGAATTAAGAGACTTTGCCTTGTTTACCCTGTTAGTAGGATAGGGAGGTCTGGTATGCTAGAGTAAGAGAAAACAAAGAATGCAATTATAGTTATAATTTAAGGTCTAACCTTAAATAGAAATCATAGTTATAACATTTTTATTTAGTGAACTTCTTGTTGCCTTTATGGACCTTTCTATTTCTTTTTCCTCAGGCCTTCAGATTTTGCTATAGACCAGGCTACTAAAACACATCGAATACACTGTTTAATCAGGCTATTTATTTATTTATTTGCTCTTTATTTATTTATTTACTGTCTTCTCATTATCTTGAAACAAAGAGTTCACAGATAATCATCAGTTACTGGTACCCTGTTTGGTACTAGGTAATACTGAGGCAGAGATGGTCATAGCCTGAAGGGGGCACCCACTAGTTCTACATCTGTGCCCACTACTCTGCTCAGACATTTCTCACCCTGAGGCTTTGCTGTCTGCCTGGCATTCTCAAAGCAAACTATAGATCATTACTTTCACCAAGTTCATTACATGGAAATAATTTTGCATTAATCCCTTTAATATTATATTTGCATTTTCACAAAAATGCCCTAGAAAGAAAGAGAAGTCCTTTGATGGCAACGGTAATTCCATATGTATGTGTGTGTGGGTATATGTATGTGTGTGTATATATGTATTTGAGAAACAGAGAGATAAAGAGAGATAAGATGAAAAAGAGAGAGGTAGGTGGGAAAAACAGGTGGGAGTCCTTTCAGCAAGAGTATTCAGGCAGAAAGATGTGTGCAGACTCGAAGGCAAGAAAGAGCCTGGTGCTTTTCTGAATGTGAGGAAGTTTATTGAAACTAAGGCTAGAGTTCAAGGGGGAAATGAGGCCTTGAGAGAGTAAGCAAAGGCAGATGGTGCAGGACCTGTGAGCCAAAGTAATTTTGATTTTATTACAAGGACAATGGAAAGCCGGGGTTATAAATTGAGTAGATATAATAGAGTAGATGTAGCAGAACATAAGTTCCATGATCCAAGAATTTCTAGTCCTTTGTACCTTGATCATAGAAGTAGTCTTAAAGGTAATCTAGGAGAGAACTAAATCATAATTATTAAGATACTGAGGCAATGTTATTTTCTGAACGTGTGAGTGTGGATTGATACCAAGCTAACTAGGGGGATCAATCACAATTTCACAATTTCAGACAGGAGGGTATTTGGTTCAGAACCTAACAGCCAGGAAAAAGATCTAGGAGTATAAACAGATCTTTTAGGCAGAAATGAAAAGAAATGGATTCTAAATTCAGCTTAGAGAGGTAATGACCACGTTAACTTCTATTAGCATTTGAATAAATAACCTTCGTCCTAACTAGAGCGTGCACATTTGGGAAACAGTCTCAGTTTGGGAGAAAGCTGCTGCTGGTTCAGTTTTTGTTCTGCTGGGATAACAATCTGTTCCTGTTATGGTGCCCTGCTACCTCGACGAAATAGAAAGATTGCAAGCTGTACAGTTGGGAAACCAACAAAGTCAAGCTGTCCTGACTTCTCTAGTTTAGCCTTTGAATTGTCAACTTAGCTGTAAACTGGGACACGTTTAACACAGGAGGAGGTCCATATTGCTACCCCAAAATGTAGCTTATTACTTTTTCTGGGTTTAATTAAACATATGATTGTTCTATATAATATGAAGAAAGGGTGGCCAGTGAATCAGAAGATGACTAAAATGATACCATGGTGCTCTTTATTGTAAAGCTATAAGTTTAGGTAACAGAGTGGGGTCCTGCCATTATTCAGCTATTAAAGAGTAAGTCCTAAAATTTGACTCCTCCCCACTCTCCTTCATGTATATAACCAATACAATGAAAAAATTAACAACAGTAAATTCTACTTACTATCAATACTTTTCCCTGGAGCTACTGAACAAGATTCTTTTCATATCATGAACTAATAAATAGAATAAATAAATATATCCATGTTACCCCTCAGACTTTGAAAGCAGGAAATTGTTAATTGTAAGTTAGAAAAAAAATATTCTTTCAGGAATGTTTTTGGACATGTATATGGTGAAAGTTCTATTCAAAATATTTAAAAATAAATGTTAAGTATTTGGCACAGTATTTTCAAATGCTTCAACTCAAAGGACTTCTGTGAATTTTCATATTAAAATGTCAAATTCTTTTCTAAGGAGGCCTTGGGGAAAATTATCTTGGTCATATTGGCTTTGGTAATAATTCTCTTCACTCAGTATGTTTTATTCCTTATTTTGTAAAATGCTAATTTCGACTCTGAGAAAATTAAGAAAAGCCAGCGATGATAAAGGAAATTTTCCTTTTATGCAAAAAATAATAGCTTACTGATTTTTCAACTTAGTTTTTCATTTCAAATATGGGGTGACGTTACAAATTTTTCAAAACCTGTATTTATTTTTTCCTTTCGGAAGAGGTTCCACAATTGGAACTTTCAGCAATATTGCAGTTCTTTCTACACTCTTCTTGAAAATAATAGGGGCAATTTCTACACCAAAGCTATTGTAAGTTTAAAAGTTGCAGGGTAAAAATATCACAATATTATAGGTAAGAGCTGTGTAAAGTAAGAGTAGAGGAATTGGCTATGGAAGAGTTGTGTCTTCTAGGACTGACAAATGGCTGGAAAGAGAACAGTGGAGATGAGAAAGACTTCTTTGTTGGACAGTAGGTGTTTAGAACTAGCTACCTTTTCTGAAGAAAAGCGGAATAGCAGTTGTAGAAAAAGGGGATTTGACTTACTGTTCATGCTTATTCACTCTCACCTCAATGGATAGTCTATATACCCTGCCAGATATTTACTTTCAAGAAGAAAAACTTCTAATTATTGTTTTCTGGCCTCCATCGCCACAATGAACACTAAATGAATAATTTAGGCTGACTGGTAGTAGTTAAGAAATTGAGTCAGTAGTCTTTCCAAAAATGAAATATTTTGGCGGTTTTTTTTTGGTTTTGTTTTGTTTTTGGTATCTGTTATTGTGTAAAATAAAAATATTGGGAGAACTGTAAGAGAAAGAAAATGATGTTATAATACTTAATTGTGCGGAGATCGTAAGTACCCAAGGAAGAGAGAGCAGAAAGAGAATGTCAAAAAGCTTTGAGACTTCACTAAATGGAGGAATGATAGACCCTGAGAATCAGTATTTTTCTTTTGAGAAATATATTGGATTTCATTGAAAAATACTCTGAGAAAGAGAGTGTTAGGTGTGGGAGTTTTACTGGTGTGTGTTCACAGGAGATACTCTGGTAATGAAGTTGAGAAGGCAGAATTGGGCAGACGGAGAAACTGACCTGCAATAGGACACCATCTGAGGCCTCTTAGTCAGTTCTACAGGGAGCTATAGGAATAGGAAAGCCCTGGATAATGTCTCTAGTTGAAGCAAAGGAATCAGGACTTTGTTTCCTGTTCCAGACATGACCCCTGGGTACCTCCTGGGACAGGGAACAATCTTGGACAAGGCAGATCTCTGTGGCAATGCCTACTGAAGGACATAGGTAATGATCTGTAAGCAAACTGTATTCTCAGAAACTGGGAGTAAGTGCATTGGCCTTGAAGAAGGGATCTGGGCAGAGCATCAGTTTCTACTACTGATACTTTAGGCAGAGCAATTCTTTGTTATGTGGAAATAATCCAGGCATTGCAGGCATGTAGCATCCCAGGCCTACTCACTAGGTCTATCAAACACTCACCAACATTTCCAAATAACCCTTGGGGACTTTTGTTGAGAATGACTAGAAATCATCAGCCGAAAGGATTGTTCATGTCTACTGTGGCTCTAATGTTATTGTTTCTGGACTGTTGACTGTATGGTTTAGAGTACCACCTGATTAAAGTTAGAAAAGATCTGGCAAGTGAATGAATCTATTGTGACTCAAATTATGTTGTGCAAATTTACTTAAATGAAAATAGTTTCGTGGAATTATGGGGTCAAAAGGCATAAATATTTAAAAAAAGTTGGCATATATTTATATATATTTATTTATATATAGTATTGTGCTACAGAGAAGTTGGACTAATTTATATTCTCAGGAGCAATCTAGCAATCATATTCTTTTACTTTTTTCTCTCTTCTAACTTGAATCTCTGCAAATTTCATTCATATTGTGGACTGGGTCCGGGAAGGTAGGTAAGGAAATGAGGCTTGTGTAACACAAACTATGCTACTGTGTCTATTTTTATTTATTTATTGAATAGTAACTATGTACGTTAATGCACTTCTGGGGTACAGTGTGGGGTTTTCACATGCAATCTGAAATACTTCCATCAAACTGGTCAACAGAGCCTTCATGTCATTTTCTTAGTTATTGTTTTAAAACGTTCACATTCTCCTCTTAGAAAGATTCACTTGTACCCCTGTAAGATAAACCTCAGAAGTGATCCCTCCAATCCCCCTCCCTCCACTGTGTCTATTTTTATTCAGTTTTCAATAATGCTTCTATGGATCAGCAGGAGACATATTTAAGAAATGTGTGTTTACATATTTATAGTTCATATTTAAGAAAAGCCATAACCCTTCAAAAAGATAAGCAATTTTGGGGAAGAAAATGGAAATAAATTGTGACTATACAATTCAAACTCTCTTGGAGGTAATTCCTTATTCCAATTTAACAGGTGTTTAGATGAGTTCAACTCGTATCTTTTAAATATCTGTTAACATTCAAAAAGAAATATCTGCTGTGAGTCAGTCTTGTTCTCAAGGGACCAGTTGGTGCTGAGCAGTTTGGCAGCTTTTCTGGAGAAAGACTCAATGAGTGTGGAGATTAAAATAACAACCTTGTTTTGAGACTGAGTGCTTCCAAAACATGATTGGAGACTTTAAAAATTAATTGCCGAGGTAGCCAATTATCCTGTACAAATAGGAGAACCTGTTGTCACCTACATTTACACAAAATTCTTGATCAATTTCAGAATCTTTTATTTTTCCTTAATTTTTCTGTAGTTACGATTCACCCTTAATTAATTAATCTGTCATTGGATTTTAGTGTGTCAATGGACACCAGGACGTTTTCCTACATTGCTGGAAAATGAGTTAGCCAATCAACAGCATTTGTTGGATACCAACATTGAGTCACCCTTGACACATTTTAAAAACAAGTTGACCTGGAAGAGACTTAAAATTTTACTTTGGAAAGGCTAAAATTACCGGGGCTGGGTCAAGTATTTTATATTAGCTATATCCTGTGACTTTAGATTTTAGAAGCAACTAGTCAATTATCTTAAATATGAAAAAATAATACTAGGAAGATTGGTTTATTTTAGTGTAACTGCAAAAAACCCTCTGTATTCTTCTATAAATACAATTTGTTTTTTTTTTGTAATTAATATTTATGAGCCTATTAAAACGATGAATATTATAATCTAAATTCTTTGATTTTAACAAGTTCAGATTATTATAAGGGCAAAATTGTTAATTAAAGAAAAATCAGGGAATATTGAAACAAAAGGAAGGAAACAATATTCACAATCCAACCATTCGTAGACAACCACATTAACCTTGGTTTATATTCATCAAAGCTATTTTCTTTTGATTTTTTTCAGACTTTAAAAAATGCATGTAATGACGTAAATTGTATTATTCTATGAATTATTCTCTAACCTGCTTTAATTAAGCAACAATATGTTATGAACAGCTTTCTAAGTATGGATCTTCTTTACTTTTTAAATAAGTGATAACATTGTATGGTATGGAAACACTCTAATTTCACCAACAAATTGAGAGACATTTATGGTGTTTGTAAGATGTTATTGTTTTTCCATGAATATCTTTTGTATTACAACTCAGCGAATCTTGTGAGGTTTGTTCCTTAGAAACATTCCTACCAGGAGAATTGCAATATTTGAAGGCATTTATATTTTGAATTTGATGCAGATTGTCAGATTTCCTTTCACAGCAGTTGTACCAATTTATGCTTTTATTAGCAATGAAGCGAGTCCCAACCCCATGCCCTGGCATTAGGCACTAGCAATCCTAATAATTTTTTTTCTTTTTTGAGACAGAGTCTCAAGCTGTTGCCCTGGGTAGAGTGCCATGGTGTCATAGCTCACAACAACCTCCACTTTGGGCTCAAGGGATTCTCTTGCCTCAGTTTTTCTATTTTTTATAGAGACTGGGTCTCACTTTTGCTCAGGCTGCTTTTTTTGCTCATGAGCTCAAGCAGTCCCCCTGTCTTGGGCTCCCAGAGTGCTAGGATTACAGGCATGAACCACTGCGCTTGGCCAACAAGCCTATTGATTTTTGACAGGTGAAAGTATCACACCGCTGTTTTAATTGTTCTCTTTTGATCATCAATGAGATCAAGCATCATTTCTTTTACTTACTGGCCATTTGCATTTTAATGAATTTTCTCTGTATGTCTTTTGATTTTTTAAAACCTGTAGTATTCATGTTTTTAAATTGATTTATGAGTATGTTGATTAAAGATATACTGCTTTATAAGATGTACTGCAAATATTTGTCTCAATTTTTATTTCTTTTAACTTTGTTTATTGTGTAGTTTTTGAATGAAAGTTATAATTTTACATTTCAATGCTTTTAAATATTTTCTTGAATGATTTTTGGATTTCTAGTCATGTTCAGAATAATGTCAAGATAAAAATATTCTAACTTTTAAAATACACTATTGGATTTTTCTATGTAAAATTTTATTTCTTCTGAAATTTACTTTGTGTGCATTGTGGGATGAGGTAGTATTTCTTCTTTCTGAAATGGGGGGTTATTATCCCAGTTATATTTATTTTATAATTTATTCTTTCCTATTTATTTGAAATTGTTCTTTATCTTCTACTTAGCTCCTCACTATCTGTCAATGTTTCTGGATTTTTTTATTCTCCTCCATTAGTATGTATGTTTGCAGTAGAATAAAGGAAGACTTGATAACTTAGTCTCTTATGCAAACGATTTCTGTGTTCCACTGCTAACCTGGCATCCAGGACCATTATGGGCAGAACCCATTCTCTGACCATTATTGCCTGCTCTTGACATTGCTTTGGTTCTAATGTACCTCCAGGCTCTACACCTTCTTCTCTTTGCTGCCTGTAACCTGGGAGAACTCTTTATTTCTTTGACCTTTGGTTCCTACAGCTGTACAATGAGAATACTAATAGATAATGATAGAGCCACCTCAATTGGATTATTGGCTCTAGCACAGTGATTTTCAACCATTGTGCTGCAAAATTTTTTAAAGATTGATAATTAAATTATTTTTGAAAGAAGTTCAATGGACAGTAAATATATC
>NW_003852436.1:9676486-9677464 GCF_000181295.1 Otolemur garnettii | reverse complement strand
AAAAAATATTTTATTATTATTTCTATAGTCATTCTAAACTTGTGAGCCAAGGTAAAAGTTGGTAAATAATATCTTGACTTCTTGCCCATAATTGCAATAATTTATTTCTTCTGTTTTGTGTTCTTTAAGGGATTTGTTATATTTTCTATTATGGAAATATAACAGCATCTCTTAACCATTTTTCTCTTCTTGGAAACATTTGTGGCCGTCAGGCCTTTCTCCACTTGTGGAGATCTAGATAAAATTACTTATAGAATAGAAGGCTTGAAAGCTTCTTTGACTTTATTTCAACCTTGTTGATGTTACTTTTTACTTTATTACCAGTTTAGGATAGGGAATTCAGGTTTACATTTTCAGGTTTAAAAGATATAGTAATTGCTGAAAAGGTGAAAACTTGGAAATTTCTACATTTGGCCTAACTCAGATTTCCAGGCAAGTTTGCATTTTCAGAAAGTTTAAGACATTTGAGTTCTGCTTTTCTTCAGTTTTCTTATCTACTGCCCGATTCTTTAGGTATCAGGTGCTTATAGTTTTCATACTAAATTCTGGTGTCAAAAAAAGATAATCACCAGATGAACATGGGCATAGTCTTTCAAAAGTCCAAAGATCCTGAAATCTATTTTAAAAGTGTGCTTAGAGGGATAAAATAGTAAAAAGTTACATGTCAATGTTGTTGTTGAATTATGACCAAGGTCAGGGAAAACACATTACTTTTTCTAGTGGTTGTGTGATTATTAGTCCTTTGATGATAAATCTGTACTCACTGAAAATGTAGTTAACTTACCTTGGTGATTTTGATTTATTGGTCTTGTGATGAACAAGGTTGCCCATTTGTTAGTGCTTATTTTGTATTTGAATAGCTTGGAGGCATATAAATTTGAGACATAGCTTAAGGTTGGTTTAGCTATTTCATATTTCACAGAAAGCATCTGATCAGAGAACTTTTCTATTGTGATACTATATGATTTTTTAATATAG
>NW_003852436.1:9675416-9676229 GCF_000181295.1 Otolemur garnettii | reverse complement strand
TATTTTCCAGCATTGATCTGGAATGCTATAATGATTCTCGAATGAAAGGATGTGACTAGAATGAGAGCTTAATGAATATGGATTTTGAGTGCCAAAATATAGAATAAATTCCAAGGTTAAATTGACCATCAAAGCAGTTCTGTGTCAGCCTGAGTCTTCTTTCTCCTTCCTTACTATAGCCCGAGGCATAGCACATTAGTAGGATCTTTTGGGTTTTGGTCCTTATACACGTAGCAGGATTTCAGCCTGTACAGTATTGTCATTTGGGTGAGATAGTTCTTTGTCGTCAGGGGCTTGTCCTGTGCATTGTAGTGTTTGGCATCATTTCTGGCCTCTGCCGGTTATAGACTAGAAGCACTACTTCTAGTTGGACAACCAAAAAAATCTCCAGGCATTGACAAATGCCTGCCGGGGATAAAATCAACTCTGATCGAAGAACACTGCCTTACAGTGCTGAGGCAGGAAAGAGAAAAGAGTGACCAATACCAAAGTGTCCATTTTGAAGACATCACAATGTGTATGTGTATTTATTTCATTTGCCACTTATCCCAGTCAAGCTGAACTGATTCATAAATTTAAACCAGTTAGAGATGGCTGCAGTGTTATTTCAGTTCTTTAGATCTGATACTGTATAGATTCTTAGTTTTGCATTTGATGTTGCATTTGAATATAGCACTGAGAATGATCAAGTCTTTTGATGTTATTTCGTACTCGGTCTTTTAATCATTCACAGTTGTCCATGGAGAACTGTGGTTTTCTATTGTTACATGACATTAAATACTTTAAGAAATGGTAAAAATAGGGAATGTTCAT
>NW_003852436.1:9667615-9673966 GCF_000181295.1 Otolemur garnettii | reverse complement strand
AAAGACTGACTTGGAAGATTGAATGTAGCATGAGGAAAATCCTAGATTTTAACTGTATATAATTTATATTACCAAAGTGATAATGTATAGGATCTTTGTCAGCATTATACATTTTTATTTTTGATAGGCTCTGCCCATTTGGTCAAATGCTAATGATAGACCCAAGAGATATATTAAAGAAAACATTCAGGGAAATCATTCTTAACTATTTCTAAGTGAGATGAAAAATAGGTGAATAGTGATTTTTAAATAACTATTCTGGACACCTGGTTGATATTTAACATTTGCTATGAAAAAAGCTGTTATGGAGGTCTGAAGATATACTAAAAATATTATCAGTTTATTCTTTTGGAATGGTTACGTGTAAAAGATACCACTTTGTCCATCTTGAAGTAATTACCCTATAGACTTAATTAAGATAATTAACTTGATAAAGACTGAGTTTTTCTTTCAGAACAGACTGTGACAACAATTCTGGTGGTAAGAAATCATTTTTTAGAGCTGTTTCCAATGACTAATTATATGTTTTCAAGGAAAGGAAGTTTTATGCTTTCAGCATGATTTTTAATATGGAACTATCAACATAAATTATCATTTGGAGTGAAATTACTTGACCAGTATCTGATGGAAACTTATACTTCAATGTTTCCTCTTGGAATGACTTGCAATTTTAAAACATAATTCTGTCTATTTGAGAAGTTTGGATGATGTATACAAAGTTTTACAATGATGAGTACTAAAGAACCCAGGACCTAAGCTCCTTTTGATTTTCTGTATCTTTTTTTTTTGATTTTTTTTTGATTTTCTGTATCTTAAGCCTATCAAGAGGGTCTCCTGTTTATTTTTAGAAATATAAAAGAATTCAGAAGATTCTTTTCAACTGTTTCCTGCCATTTAGGCAACTTCTTCATGAAACCCTGAATCCTAATGAATTACAGATTACTAATTCTTAGGAGTTTTGTAATGAAGCTTTGGAGTTCTAAATGGGTTAGAGCAGGTTTTGTACTTTATCAGGTTGTAAGAAAATCCAAAAAGCAATCTGTGCTAAAGACTTTGGAATAAAAATTTTGGTATCTACTGGTCTCCAAGAGAGAAGGATTATTACTGAGGACTAAGCAAAGAAAGAATTCTTTAAAGTTATTACTTATTGGGAGATGAATCAGTTTGTTCCAGCTCAATATAAAAATGCTTAGACTTAAAATAAGGTTCTAGTAATGTAAATAAAGTGAAGTAGGGGAATACATCTAGGTATCTAATGACTTGTCAAATAGCTTTATCCTTATTTTATGTTTTTATCTACTTACCTTTAATTCTCAGTAGAAAATTGGTATTACCTATTGCTGAACATGTGAGGGATCTGTTGTGTAGCTTGTTAGTTCTTGACTTTCCCCACTGTTGTTGCTGTGAGTGTTCAGGCCGGAGTCACAGAGATAAGACTAGCTAGTCAGAATGTCTTTGAAGAGAAGGGTGGCTACTGCTTGCTCAGACAAGTAGCCACCTCAGTTTATTCCTTCCAAGTTTATGTACTTTTACAAATCTCAATTCTGCATGTATACACACTAATCATAAACCACCTGGCATCAGATGGTTTTCTAAGATAATAATACAAAAATACCATAAAATTTTTAACCTACTCAAGTGCAAAAAACAGATGTTCATCTTGTAAAAAACAGATGTAACCTTTAACTTAGCTGCACATTAACTTATCTTGACTTTCCATTCCCCAGACTCCTTCCAGGAAATTCTAGACCTTAATCAGGCTCTGCCTTCAGAGCTTTCGTTTCACATGCCAGCCTTCTAGTCATTTGGGAGGGTCTTTAAAGGAACATCCCTTCATATGGACTGGATAGAGTTTTTTCAATCATAAATTAATGGCATCAAAGTTATTTTGCGGCTACAGCTGTAGATTTTTATTGGGTCTAGTAATTCAATTACTACTTGTCCACCTGCTTTCCAGCTTTTCAAATATAGTTGCCATTGTTTTTTCTTCTATTTCTCTTAGTCTTGTTGGTTCATTCCTTTTATTTTTTTAAAGACAAATTGAGTGTATTTGTTCATTATGCTATATTACCCTAAAACACCCTATTCAATATGCACCTTTGAATGGAAAACTATCAGCCCTTTTGCATATGATAGGCCTTAAGGTAATGGTGCTCTAAGGCCTAGTGTAGAAAGTTTACTTAGTTGAGAAGAGGTATTTTTTGAGCTTCAAGGAAAAAAAAGTGGATTATTTTTTTGTTTGCTTAGGGTATAAATGCCATGACAAAGATGGCTTTCCTGTGTAGCAAATTTTGAAAATCAAGATAAAAGTAATATTTTGATGCAATGAGAAAGTTCACCAAGGGGTAAGTATATAATTTAATGTGAAAACATTTACCGGGGCAGTACCTATGGCTCAGAGGAGTAGGGTGCTGGCCCCATATGCTGGAGGTGGCGGGTTCAAAACCCAGCCCTGGCCAACAACTGCAAAAACAAACAAACAAACAAACACACACACACACAAAAACATTTACCAGAGGCAAAGTATAGTCTGATATTTCTGTGAAAAGATGCTTAAAATTCTGAGATATTAGTGTAGTTAACTGATAAACCAGGGTTAAATTGTTGATTTTTACAACTGTCACAACAGAGTAAAATTCTAGAGGTTTTTATCATGACCGGTCACCTGTGTGTGTGTTTGTGTGTGTGTGTGTGCACGTGTGCCTGGTGGGCAAAATATACAGTTAGTCAGAGTAGAGGATCAGCTTTAGTTTACGTCAGTCAAACTGTAGGCACAGTATAAACAGTTCTTTCTCTCTGCATGTTATTCCTGAGCTAAAATGGAAGAAAAATATACTGTCAATCAAAACAAGAGGGTAGTTATAATTAATTCTAATTTATTTTATCAACAACAATGATATGTCAGCATTTTAATCATGAATGTCATTCTAAAAGTTTAGATAATGTATAGCTAAATTTTAAGAGGACTCTGTAAATACAGTTTGAGGAGTTGGCTTTCTGTTATCATTTGGGGTGTGTGTGTGTGTGCGTGTGTGAGCACATTCATGTGCAGGTATACGATTTCATCCATCCTACCTTCTAAAGGAGGAACACTAGGATGTTCCTAGGAGGAACACAGATTCCTTCCCTCTTGTAGTTTCATTTTCATTTTTGCAATATGGGGTCATATATGATATATATATATTTCTTGGTATGCATAAATGATATATATATTTCTGGTTATATATATGCATATATGGTGCCCATTCCTATCCTCCAATTATAAAAGTTAAAAAAACATGTAACTAATCTAAAAATGGTATCTGTAGGGTCACTTCCATGTGACAAAGGATTTGCCCTTTGTCATAGTGATATTTGGTGTTGAAGGATGGCTCTTAGGAATTTAGCTCTGAGTTAAAAGAAGCATTAGTATTTCTCAGTTCACCCAGAGGAGTAATAAACCATACTTTGACTTCTGAAGTCTGTTTCAAAGTCAAATGCCTTCCTCTGAGAGTACTTTGCTGCTTGCTTATAAAACTGGAAAAGGGCATTTCACTCAATGCTTTATTCTCCTTGTTAGGAGAGGAGGTTGAGTATGTGGCCACAACAGGAATAATTTAAGGGACCCTCAGAAGGCCCTTCTATGAAAACATACCTCCCTGAATGAAGCTTATATATTTTCCTTTACTGTTTTACACTATTTGCAATTCTGCCTATTATAGATTCACATAGATTACAATGTCCTCTTTTAAAAGAAAAATATCCCAGGGAAGGTTAAGTAGTCTGTTAATCAATTATTCACAGTCTGATGTGGCTTAGTTTAATTATATTGCTTTCTTCTAGTTATGGACATTTTGATGGGGGTCAGGAAAAGAGAAAAGGGAAATAGTCTCCAGGATTTTTCTGTGTAAGGTAAGTCTGAGCTGAGAGCACTGAATTAGGATCACTATTGGCACAGACAGAATGAGGGCACTGGATAGGTGGGGCTGGGGAAGAGGAGACACAGGAGCTGGCGGAGGAGTGAAGAAGTGCCAGTGATCAACTTCCACCTTTGAAATATTGTGGGCCAGTCCCTTCTATCATAAATACCTTTCAGTTTATGTTGTTGGGTACCATAGTGAAAAGGTTTTATAGTTTGTAAAAATTTGTGTTATGTTTTAATACATATTTTAATATTTTGGGAAAAGGAATATAGACACACTGTATATACTAGCACGATGCCATAAACGTATATATGGTGTTTCATCCATTAAATAATGAATAAATATTCAGGGCTATGAGATTAATTATTGTCAAAAACAAAGAGGAGAGCTCAGAAACTCTATTAATTGAAAGAAATGTAGTGATTTCTTCTCTTTCACAGATGTATTTTTGTGAGTTTTTGTTCCATGGCAGGGATAATGCAATGTAGTTGTGTTCTTGGTAGACTTGAAAAATATTTTAGCTCAAGCAGGATTTTTGAAAAGCTTACACTAAATTTTAAAGCCTTTGAAATATGATCTACTTATTTTAGAAATTGTTAGCCTCGTTCTCCTTATAGAAGAGCATATATGAGTAGAAAAGCAAGGTAACTTATATGCTTGATTAATCACATCAATGGGAGACTGACAGAAATACCAGAGTGCAGGCACCACCTGCCACTTTGAGTATTTATCTTAATTGCATATATACATGGTATCACATAGAAGAAAAGAAATGATGTCATTCATATAAGCTTGGCAAAATTAGATCTGGACATTAGAAACCGTAACTTCTCATGTAATACCTAGGCTGATTATGTGATTCATCATCTTGACCAAATCCAGACAGTTTTTAGAGTAAAAGGTGATGTTCAAAATAATTAAAATTATGTAAGCTTTTGAAGTATTTATGTATTAGTTTGATTATATTAGTATGGGGACTTTAAAGTTCTGATATCTGTGGGGAGGTAAAGGTTGGCAGCTGTGCGTGAGTGAAAGAGGAGATCAAGTGGGAGAGAGAGAAAGAGAAGACAAAATTGGTAATCAGACACTAGGTATTTATTAGGGGAAAGAGATAACTGGGAGTCCTTATCTATGGAATGCTTTCAGAGTGGATCTGATCTGTCTGGGTTGCTTACAGTAAACAACTGTAGAATTAGAAGATTTTTGGAGTATGTCCTGCTGGAAAATGTCAAAGACTGTTATGTAATTATCAAAATATTAAATGAGGATGCTTTATGATCAAAATTGTTCCCCTTGTGTAAGTAATGACTGACGTATCACTTAGCTATTCTGTGTAGTAAACCTGGACCAGTTTACATTCTAAAGTGTCAGGAAAATTCAAGGAGGTGTGTTGTTTTTCTCACACTTCTCAGGCTTTGCCTATGTATCAAGATTTCTTTTATCTTTTGAAATGAGGACAATTTTTAAACTGGATAAAATCACATTTTATTACAATATAAAATGAGAATGTGATATTTGTCTTTCTGTTGTGCTGTTTTTCTGATCTCAAACTAAAAAATAATTCCATTCCAAAACTATGTCCCAAAATAAAAATCTTTAGTTTAAAACAATTAAATAGCTTCATATACATTGAAGCTAAAAAAAAAAATACAAAAACAAAACAAATGAACTACTTGGTCATCGGACCATTAAAAAAACTATAAGTGGAATAACTATTT
This sequence comes from Otolemur garnettii, assembly GCF_000181295.1. Lineage (NCBI taxonomy): Eukaryota > Metazoa > Chordata > Mammalia > Primates > Galagidae > Otolemur > Otolemur garnettii. The sequence continues at coordinate 9,668,346 of NW_003852436.1, read as the reverse complement.
TTGGTATGTATTTATGTACTATAAGAATATTCTCAGTCTGTTTTTATTACTGTGATACTGTTATTTATCTGAAAATTGCTATTTTTCATTGGTCATTTTAGAGTTTTCATAAAATTGAACTTCTTGACTTCTTTGATGATTCTTCTCTAAGACTGTATTATTTTTAACTGACAAAATACTCTCTATAAATGCTGAGGTGCCTAGTAATTTTGGGACAACTGTTGTTAAATGAAGGATATTTTCAATTCTTCCTTTATAAAATGTTAAAATGTGTAAATATTTCAACCCAAACATTTTTAAAGGTGTTTTATACCTGTGTAACTCCATTTAGAGTAAATTTCTTTAACAAATAATTTTACAAGACAATTCATCAAATTCGTGTTTTTATTTATAATTCCTGTGAATATTTCACACGAGTTAGATGTTTGCAGTCATAGCCTTCTAAATTTCATTATATTCTGAGCAAGGATATATATTTATTGACTTAAAAGTAAACATTCCATCAAGATTTTTCTTCCAAGTTGAGAAATGTAAGTTTTGTTCCATTTTTGAAAAATCGATATATCATGGTACATATTTTTTTTGGCGTATGTGATATTTTGATACATGTGTGCAATGTCTCATGATCAAATCAGGGTAAATTGGGATGTCCATCATCTCAAACAGTTGTCTTTCTGTGCTTGGCTTAATTCACTTAACACCTATGTTGCTGGAAATAATAGGATTTTTTT
>NW_003852436.1:9664556-9666929 GCF_000181295.1 Otolemur garnettii | reverse complement strand
GGACAGAAGCTTTAAGCTTGATTGATCCCATTTGTCTGTTTTTACTTTTGTTGCTTGTGCTTTTGAGGTATTAACCCCCAAATCTTTGGCCAGTCCAGTGTTCTGTAATATTTCCCATATGTTTTCTTCTAATATTATAGTTTTGTAGTTTCATGTCTTACATTTAAGTCTTTATTTTATTTTTAGTCATATCATGAATGAAGGGACCTAGTTTCATTTTTCTGCATAAGGACTTCTGGTTTATGCATTTATTTTTTGATTTATATTATATTTAGATAGATTTAGGTATGATTCCTTCTTCTGTTAGTAAGCTTTGTTTTCAAAAATTGCAGTTTACTAAAAGCTTTAGGGACTTACACTTTTTGATCCTTCATTCACTGATGACTTTTATTAAAATATTTCAAACATATTGCATAAAAATGCCACATATATTTAAAGTACTTACTTATAAAAGTTTATTACCATTATAGAACAAAGAGTGATTTATTAGGATTCACAGAGTAGTTGTTCAGAAACTCAAACATTCCTCGAAATATTCCAGGCACAGAAAGACAAATATCATAGATTCTCATTCATATATGGGAGCTAAAAAAGTATGTTCATGGAAACAGAGAGTATTATGATTAACCAGAGCCTGCAAAGAAAGACAGAGAAAGGTGAGATGGTAAGGTGGTTAAGGGGTACAAAAATATAGTTGGAAGGAATGAGTTTTGTTATGTGATCGTACAGTAGGAAAATAATGATTATCAAAATAGAGAGAATTGCAATGTTCCCAGTACAAACAAAATACACATTTGAAGTGCTAGATATTCCATCACAAAAATTAAAATAAGATAAATAAATAAGTAAATAATATTTGCCTGGTGGGGGAGAGAGCCAATTGAGTAGCAAAGAAAGAAAACACATGTTGTCATGCTAAAGCGTATATATTTAAAAAATTAACAATAGTTTTTCACAATAATTCTTTTAGATTACTATCTTTAGTGTTTCTCTATATATGTTTCTACACATTTTGACAACAAAAGTTTCTGTTTCCTTTGGCAGACTATCACAGCTTGTTTGGACATAAATATATCTTATGTGCAGTACAATCAACTCCAACTATGAGCTTTCTTGAGTTAGCAAAATTACTCTTTTTATCTTGTCATTGTGCTTTACCAAAATTTATATTATCATCACAAAACAAACAATTTAATCTTCAATGTTGAATTTTTAAACTGTTACACGAATATTCACAATAATGTCAGATATTTCACTTTGACAGAATGAAGATCCAGCGTCTTTGATTTCAATCTAGGAAGTAGATTAAAAAAAAAACAAAACACTATTGGAATTAACTATTTTTTTTATTCAAGGGAACTGATGGAATTGTTATAAAATTCGAAATATTTAACCATTTGCAAATTCTTGTCATGGCTAATGGAACTAACATTTAACAACTATCACTTCAATTTTGATTTGTGTAATGAAAAAAATTAGAATTAAAAATGGACAAAATCATTTTGAAAATCTTAGTTGAGCTCATTAAAAAATCATGTTCCATGTGAGTTATTTGTTTTCTTCTTGCTGTTTTATTTGAGTTACTTGTAGATTTTGAATATTAGTCTTTTGTTGCATATATAGTTTGTGAATATTTTCTCCCATCCTGTAGATTATCTATTTTCTCTTTTGATTACTTCCTTTGCTATGCAGAAGCTTTTTGGTTTAATTGATGCAAAAATACCTTCTGCAGTTACCTGTTAAATCTTAAGTTTAAAACACATTCTGATCCTTCTTCAGTATATTTGATACCTGATATCCAAACCAGGAAAAGACCCAACAAGAAAAGAAAATTATAGACCAATATCTCTAATGAATATTGATGCAAAAATATTCAATAGGATCCTAGTGAACAGAATTCAACAACACATCAAACACATGACCCACCTGGTCATGATGTATGGGGGACATCACAACAATGCAACAGATGTCTGGCCTGAGTTTTTGTATCCAGTCAGCCAACCTGTGCCTCTTTAGAGGACAATTTAAGCCATTCACATTAATTGAAAGTATTGATAAGCCAGATAGTATTTTGGGTACTGAGTTTTTCAAAAGTCCAGTGGACATTTTTAGTCCTTTTGCCACTTTTGAAGTTGGTATTTGATCAAAAGTTTCTGAGTGAGTTTACTTTGGTGGTGGAGGATTGTGTTGTTCATTATGGAGGATAGGTCTGAGGATATCCTGGAGAGCTGGTTTAGTTATGGCAAATGTCTTCAACATGTGAATGTCATTAAAGTATTTAATTTCTCCATCATAGGTGAAACTCAGTTTAGTTGGATATGTGATCCTGGGTTGAAAGTTATTTTGTTTAAGGAGATTAAAGGTCGGTGACCA
>NW_003852436.1:9662290-9663459 GCF_000181295.1 Otolemur garnettii | reverse complement strand
GTATCTCCTGAAAGGGGCCTTGGGAGATTGGCCCAGGTTAGAAGTTCCAAACCAATTGACCCAGTCAGTATAACTCTCAAGTGGGAGAGTTCGAAAGGTCTCCAGCAACTAGAAGGCAGAGGTCTACTAGCTGCTCAAATTTGGCTTGCTCCCATGCTCTGTGGAGTCAAAAAGCCCACCCAGTCGCAGAGTTGGACCAGGGGTCTGAGTCTCTTTCTCCACTTTGCTCCTCTTTCACACCCAGTCACTGGTGACCCAACAGGGCTGAGGTCCTGCTCCCTCGCTCCAATAAGCAGATGTTCTGGGAGTTTGCACCTGTCAGAGTCAAAGGAAGGTCAGTGCCCCTGCAGCCCGGCCACTATTCTCTGCTACCAGCCAGTTGGGGGAGCTGAGGTCTGCCTGGCTCAGGTACTCAGTAGCCACTGGTGAGTGTTCCACTTTGATTCAGGCTAATCCTGATGGTAACAAGTCAGAAATGCTTTTCTCCCTCAGCCACTGCGCCTTTGCCCCTGTCACTGTGTAGCACTGGTATCCCTATAGAGTGAGCTCTGGTTTCCTCTGGAAGTCTTCAGAGTTGGGGAGGTGTCTCTCCAAGATTAGATCCCAGTGGGATTGCTCTATTGTTGCTGGATCTTTGTAGGAAGTGACCCTGTGCAGCTCCCAGGGCGACTGCCACAGCCAGAGAGTTCTCGATGTAGGAGCAGCTCCAGGAGCATGGGCGCATAGATCCAGTAGCAGGGCTGGGGATGCTGCACACAGTTCTGGCAGTCACTGGCTCCTGGTGACTTTGGCAAGGAGAGTGCTTGGCTCACAAGTCTGGTCGGGCAGGATTGTAGTATGGAGGCAGAGAGGGGGTGCTTGGTCCTGCAGGGGTGCAGGATACTGCTCCTTGAGCCTCCTTTCACAGTCTCTGCAGGGGGTTAGGCTTCTGGTTCGTCAAGGAAAGTGGGGAAGGGTGGACTGGGAGTTCAGAATGGCAGGGAAAATGTTAGTTCAGTTTTTCTGCCTGGCTAGAGAGTGTTCAGAATCTCAGCAGGGTCCCTCTAGGAAAGTAGACTCCACTTCCTACAGCTCTCACATGTGGGGTAAGACAAGACGTCCTTAGTTCACTGCTTGCCTGTAGAAAACCTATAGGAGCAGACAAAGAGAAAGGAAAAAAAAAAAAAGAA
>NW_003852436.1:9660542-9662019 GCF_000181295.1 Otolemur garnettii | reverse complement strand
GAAGAGTCTGTTCATGTTTTTTGCCTACTTTTTAATGGGTTATTTGTTTTTTTCTTGCTGTTTTGTTTAAGTTATTTGTAGATTCTGAATATTAGCCCTTTGTTGCATATATAGTTTGTGAATATTTTCTCCCATCCTATAGATTATCTGTTTTCTCTTTTGATTACATTTTTTGCTATACAGAAACTTTTTGGTTTAATTAAGTACCATTTATTTATTTTTGTTGTTGCTTTATTTGCTTCTGATGTCTTACTCAAATTCTTTGCCTAGGCCAATCTCCAGAAGAGTTTTTACTCTTCTAGAAGTTTTCCTAGTATTTTATTTCACATTTTTATGATTTCAGATCTTACATTTAAATTCTCAATCCATCTTGGGGTGATTTTCATATAAGGTGAGAGTTTCATTCCTCTGTATGTGGTTATCCAGTTTCCCTAGCACCATTATTATCGAATAGTGTCCTTTTGCCAGTTTATGTTTTGTCTCCTTTGTGACAAGTCAGTTGGTTGAAGCTATATGGTTTATTTCTGGGTTCTCTATTCTGTTCCATTGGTCTATGTGTTTACCTTTATATCAGTACCATGCTGTTTTGGTTAAAATAGCCTTGTCCTTGTATTATGTAATTTGAAGTCAGGTAACGGGATGCCTATAGATTTGTTCTTTTTGCTGAGGATTACATTGGCTATTTGTGGCCTTTTTTTTTTTTCCTTTTAAGTTTTGGGTTCTTTTTTTTTTTTCCTTTTAAGTTTTGGGTTCTTTTTTTTTGGTTTTGGGCTTTTTTTGTGTTCCATATAAAGTTTAGTTCCTTATATGTGTTCCATATAAAGTTTAGGATCATTTTTTCTAGATCTGTGAGAAATGACCATTTTAACTATGTTGATTCTTCCAGTCCATAAGCCTGGGATGTTTTTCTATTTGTTTGTATTGTCTATGATTCCTTTAATCAGTGCTTTTAGTTCTTGTAGAAATCTTTCACCTCCTTGGTTAAGTATATTGCTAGGTATTTTGATAATTTTCTTTGTAGCTACTATAAATGGTATTGAGTTCTTAGACTCTCAGCTTCATTGTTATTAGTATATAGAAATGCTATTGATTTGCACATTAATTTTATAGCCTGAAACTTTACTGAATTTATTTATCAATTCTAGTGGTCTTTTGGTTGTTTTGGTTTTTTTTTTTTTTTTTTTTTGGCTGAGGCTGGGTTTGAATCCACTACCTCCCGCACATGGGGCTGGGGCCTTACCCTTTTGAGCCAGAGGTGCCACCCAGTTTTGGGGTTTTTTTAAGTACTAGATCATATTTGTTGGCAAGTAAGGATAGTTTGATCTCCCCTTAACTGATTTTGATTCCCTGTATTTCTTTCTCTTTCTGATTGCTCTGGCTAGGACTGCAGTATTATTTTGATTAGAATGCTTTCAGCTTTCCTTCATTGAGTATGATCTTAGATGTGCATATGTTCCTTCTATGCCTAGTTTATTGA
>NW_003852436.1:9659179-9660258 GCF_000181295.1 Otolemur garnettii | reverse complement strand
GTAGTTTTCTTTATTTTGTTGTATCTTTTCCTGGCTTTGGTAGTAGGTGACACTGGCTTTGCAGAATTAATTCAGTAGGATTACCTCCTCCTCAGTGTTATGGAACAGTTTCAGGAGAACGGATGCCAATTCTACTTTGTATAGCTGGCAGAATTCAGCTGTGAATCTCTCATTTGAGACTTTCTTATAATTGGGAGAATTTGTATTATTGTTTTAATCTCATTACTCATTATTGGTCTGTTCATGATTTCTATTTCTTCCTGATTTGGGCTTGAGAGAGTGTGTGTTTCCAAAACGTTTTTCATTCCCTCTAGATTTTCTGGTTTGAGTGTGTAGAGGTTTTCATAGTAGTAGTCATGGATGATATTTTGTATTTCTGTGGTATTAGTTATAATGTCTCTTTTGTTCATTTCTGACTGACCTCTTTTGTGTCATTTCTCTTCTGTTTCTAGTTAGTCAGCCTAGCGGTCTATCAATTTTGCCTTTTCAAAGAACCACTTTTTGTTTCATGGAAAGTTTGTATCTTTTTTCAAGTTTTCATTTCATTTAGTTCTGCTCTGAGCTTTGTTATTTGTTTCCTTCTGCTAGCTTTGGGTTTGCTTTGCTCTTCTTTTTCTTGGTCTTTGAGGTATGCAGTGAAGCTGTTATTAATAATTTATGATCGTTCTATTTTTTTGATGTAAGCATTTAAAACTATAAACTTCTCCCTTAGCACTGCTTTTGTTAGATCTCATGAATTTTTGGATGTTTGTCATTTAGTTCATAAAATCTTTTGACTTTCATCTTACTTTTGTCATTGCCCCAATGGTTATTAAGTAGGAAGTTGTTTAATTTCCATGACAGTACATATTTGAGAGGTTCTTTTGGAGTTGATTCTGATTGTATTCCATTGTGTTATAAGAAGACACATGGAATGATTTTGATTTTTCTGAATTTTTTGAGGTTTGTTTTTTGGGCTAACATATGATCTATCTTGGAAAATGTCCCATGTGCTGATGAGAAGAATGTATATTTTGTAATCTTTGTACAGAATACTCTGTAGATTTATGCTACGTTCATTTTTTTTCTAGAGTCCTGTT
>NW_003852436.1:9656017-9657014 GCF_000181295.1 Otolemur garnettii | reverse complement strand
GGTTTCAGACCTTTGTTCCATAGTTTATTTTCTGTCTGGTCTTCAGTTATTGTATGTATAAAATGATGTTAATCATAGAATCTACCTTCTAAAGTTGATCTGCTGATCAAAGGAAATATTAATAACGTATATTAAATTCTTAGAATTGTTCCTGACCTATAGTAAATGCTCCAAACATTATAAAGTGTTGGGGGTTCCTCTGGGGGAGTGGGTGGTTGCTTTAATTATGGATGAAGTGGCTTCACTTGATTGCCTGCCTCTTACCTCCATGCCACCTGCCACGTGGCCGGTTCCTAAGATTCTTGGAAGACAATTTTTTCATAGGTGGCAGAGATTGGATAGGTGGGAGTTGGGAGAGTGCAGCTCTGGGGCTGGCTCCTAACAGGCTGCAAACTTATACCAGTCTGTGGCTCTCGGGTTGGGGACTGCAGGTATAGAATATAGTTTGGGAAATAAGACTCTTACATAATTACATCCCAACTCATCAGCTGCCATTAAAAGTCCTCTATAATTTGGCCTAATTTAATTTACCAAACCATATAAACTATACGTCTCTTTTATAATACATAGATTGATCTTTTCACTGTTTATTAATATGTTTATTTCTTACCAGGTATATTTGTTCATTTCTTACTTGGAATGTTGTTGATCTATGTTTTTAATTTATGGTCAGTTTAAACTTGAGTACTTTTACTAACCTCTCCAAGTTTATTACTCTTTTCTTCTGCAGTGTGCAATCAGAAGTCCATCCAAAGAATTTTTTAAAAATTTAGATAATATACTTTTTAGTTCTAGAATTTCTCATTAGTTCTTTTTCAGTTTCTGTTTTATCTCCTGAATATCTAATCTTTTCAACCATTATATCTATTTCTGTTAGTTCTTTGATGTAATTATAATAGATCCCTTAAAATCCTTGTCTCCTCATTCCAGTAACTGGGTTAAATGTTACCTGCTTCTATTGAATATATGTTTTCTTTGTCATGAGTTTCCTGCCTCT
>NW_003852436.1:9648962-9655203 GCF_000181295.1 Otolemur garnettii | reverse complement strand
TTTTTTTTTTTTTTTTTTGGAATATGGCACTTCCCAGAGAAATCCTTCAAGTTCCTTAGTGATGAGTTGTTTCAGCCTATATCATAATGGCATCTCTGCCAGTTGTCTGAACATGAAAATGTGGGAGGGATTTACTCAGTCATAAAGTTGTCCTTTAATGAAATATCCTCAGGACTGTCCTACAGCCAACTCTTGCCCCGTCTTCATCCTATATTGTTAAAGCTTTCTGGGTTCTCTCCAGGCAAACAGACCCACCTGTGTAGCCCTCTCCTGTGTCTCCACAGGCTGTATCTTCTCCCATCACAATAATCCCATCTTTATCCTGTCTTCTCTAAACTCATTAAACACTGTAGAGGAACACTTGTCATTTCCTGGCCATTCTACTGCCTACCTCATTCATTTTTTGTTTATTATATTCTCTTTATACATTTAAAAAGTTTATTTCAGTGTGATTTAGGAGTTAGGAAGGTAAATGTTTGTGCTTAGTCTGCCATCCTGCCTCAACAGTAGTTTGCATTTTGAATGTTATTTTGTTACTTAATTTCTTATGCTTTTGCTTTCTTTTTTGTTGTTTTTTAAAGAATTTTTGAAGCATTGAAACCCCTGCCCCCAATGAGTGCTGGGCTGACCCAGTAAATACTTGATGAATGACTAATTTTAAAATCCTACTAACGAACCATAACTGAAAGTGTCACAACAGAACACGTGAATGTTGTGGTAAATTTGTATTCTGGCAAAAGCAGAAAAACTAAAAACAAACTAACATACATATTTAAAATAATATATGCTTGAAATGAATTTTACTTGGAATCTTTGGTTTTGTCTGATTTTATATCAAATAGTTATGAAGCAGGAAAGTCCTGGGTTAGGAGCTGGTGCAATGAGAGAAGATAGGCACTAGGAGGAGTAAAGCAGAACTGAGATATGGTGGGGAAGTCAGGGGCCTACAGGTAAAGAGGAAACATAGAGGATATCTTATCTTCACCTCCTCCTTCCTTGGGTATTGGAGGAATTTTGAGATGGCTCTGACCCTAAACACTTAAACTTGAGACCACACAGAAAAGAAAATCAAAGTTTCTGTAGAAAATCTTAGGATTCATTAGTTTTCCTCAGGAAGAAGGTAGCTGTCTACTTTTTAAATCAGTAGAGTCTTTATGTGAATGGAGTGTTTAGCAAGGGGATGAAAATCTCTCTTAACACTTCTTAATTAGGCTGGAATTCCATCAAGGGATTTGTTCTGACCTTATAAATAATGAATGTGAAATTTAATTTTCCAAAGTCGCAGTTGCCCAGTCAAGGGTACAAATAATTTATGTATCTTTTCCGGATAGTTTACTGCATGTGAACATTGTTCCTGTGCATGGGCCCCAGTGTAGAGCCTGTATTTGCATCATGATCAAAAACCCCTGAAAGCAGAGGCACCTGTAGCTCAGTGGGTAGGGCGCTGGCCACGTACACTGAGACTGGTGGGTTTGAACTCGGCCTGGGCCAGCTAAAATCAACAATGACAACTGCAACAAAAAAATAGCCCAGTGTTGCGGCAGGCAACTGTAATCCCAGCTACTTGGGAGAGAATTGCTTAAGAGAATTGCTTAAGCCCAAGAGTTGGAGGTTGCTGTGAGTTGTGATGTCACAGTACTCTACCCAGGGCAACAGCTTGAGATTCTGTCTCAAACAAAACAAAACAAAGCAAAAAAAACTCCTGAAAGCTTTGTTCCCTTGAACACTTTGGAGACTGGTCTAGTGTGTTACTACCTGAATTACAATAGTTTTACTGCATTCCTTATATTTTCCATGACCTAGTTTGATTGTTTGCTTTTCTAATCTCTGTAAATGATTTAGTAAATTAAAAATAGTAAGCATAACAGCTGGTTATGGTTTCTGTTTATAAGTGAGTACCCAAGAAGGTAAATGAAGTTAACCTGTCAGAAGTACTGTTTATCCTTTTGTTGAATATAAATATGACTTCCCTCTGATGTAACTAATGGTAACCTGTACTGTTCGGTAGAGAACAGAAATGTTAAATCATGCATTAAAAAGTGGCTAAGAATATTTCATAACGAAACCAATTCTGCAGTTTTTATAGACTTATGGAAAATGTCATTCACTTCTTGGGGAAAACTTTTGGCAGCAAGTTGAGTTTTGCTGGCATCATTTGTATCAGCTTAGTCTCTGGTTTGCCTAGTTTTGATGTCAACTGTCTACACACTCTCTTCATGTGTTGAAGAAAAACAATTTATTGAGAACCATCTGTTCCTGGACTTTTCTTTGTGGGGAGACTTTTTATTACTGAGTTTAATCATATTACTTATTGGTCTGTTTGTTCAGTCTGTATGTTTCTTCTTGATTGAATCTTCGTAGGTTATATGTGTCCAGGAATGTATTCATTTCCTACCCTGTTTGTTAATATGTAGTTGTTCAGAATAGTTTCTGACCATCTTTTTGTGTTTTGGTGGTATCAGTTGTAATGTCTCCTTTTCAATTTCTTATTATTATTTTGATCTTTTCTCCTGATTAGTCTAGTAAGAAGTTTATTAATTTTGTTCATCTTTTAAAAAACAAATTTTCATTTTGTTGATGTTTTTGTAGTTTTCCTTTGGTTCTTCATTTTGTGCTGCTCTGATCTTTTTTATTTTTTTCCTTCTGCTAATTTTGGGTTTGTTTTGTTCTTGCTTTTCTAATTCCTTGAAATGCATGAATAGACTATTTAAAATATTTTACTTTTTTGATGTATGTATTTGCTACTATAAAAATCCTTCTTAGCACTGCTTTTGCTGTAACCTGTCAGGTTTTTTATTTTTCGTATGTTGTATTTTCACTTTTCATTTGTTTCAAGGAAGACTTTTTGATTTCCTCCTTAACTCTTCCTTAATTTCTGTCTTGACCCAGTGGTCACTCAGGGGTATGTTTTTGAATTTCTGTGTATTTGTACAGTTCTGAAAGTATCTGTTTCTTATTGATTTTGGTGTCAGTGGCTGGGGACACTGTAGCCTTTTGTCAAGGCCACCTCTCTGCTTGGAGGGACAAGGTTGCTACTTGCTTGCTGCAGTAGCAGCAGGAACCAGCAGCTAGCAGCAGTAGTGGCTGTGGGTAGGCTAGTTCTTCCCCATGGTCACCCCTTTGCTGGGAAGGACAGGGTTACTGTCAGTGGCTTCTGCCTCTGTCCTGGTGGTGGTGACTATAAGTTAAGGTGACCAGATTTTAACATTGGTAAAGGGGGAGACCATTGGTGGGGGGGGGGGGCGGAGGAGGGGTGTGTTCTTGATTAAAAATTTGGTCTATATGGAGAAACAAAAATTTTCATGGAACACAAAAATAGTATTGTAATTTTTTTAAAATTTCAACATAAGTATAATTTACAAATATAATACATTAAAAATTATGGATAATATTATTTTATTCCTTGGCATATTTCTCATTTGCATGAATTTTTTTTAGTAGATTGCTGTCTTTGGTTAAAAGGTCATGAAAATTTTCACAAGAATTTGTTAAATTATATTTCACATATAAAATGGCTTTCAGAGTCTCAACACTTAATTGTGATTTTTCTGATGTCCACACTTCATTTACCATAGGAAGAACAATGTTCAGTTGCAGCATTAGTTCTTGGTAAGGACAGTGCGTATTCCACAATTTTTAGTGAATTATTGTATGGAACATGGTTTGTTTCAAAATGATGAAACATTTCTAACCATTTGTTCTCTATTGTGATTTTTGCTGATGCCCAAGATTTAACCTTTTCCTTATCAATATATATTTTTAATAATGATACCTCATTAAAAAGATCATTTTCAGAAGTATTACTATATGGGAAATTTTGAGTAATATGATTGAATGATTTTTGCACATCATTCCAATTAAGTTCTTGGTTTAATGTAACCCAGTGAAAATGTTCAATATCATTGTAATGTACCGTCCACTCTTCTAAATAATCTATGCAGTTACTATAGAACTTTTTAACATGATTCATGATATCTGCACGATTTATTTTACCTTGTTCTTCTAGCTGGCTTATACTATTATGGATAGTTATGGAAGAAAATTATTTTCTAACCACTCTTGACACTGAAATTTTAAATTATTAACTTCATTTGCTACTTTGATTACTGAAATTTGTTGTCTTCAATAAGTTTTATAGCATTTTGAAAAAGAGCTGCTTGATTGTGTACAAACTCTAGCCAAATTTTTGAAGATTCTTTTTCAAAAAACTCTTCTGAAATTCTAGGACCTTTATCCTATGATAGAAAGTAGAATTTCAAAGGATTATATATTTTCAAAATTCTTTCAATAGCTGGCAAAAGAGCTAACCAGTGCATTTTACTGGATCCAAGTATTTTCTGATATTCGACTTCCACAGTTTCACAAAATTCTTTAAGCATTTCAACGTGCACAATGTATATATATAGAAATAAGAATATATTTTAATAACCATACTTTCTTCCACATCTATGGGCAACAAATCAGCAGCTGTTTGAATGGCATTATGTATTATGTGCACTGCACAACCAACACCAATAATGTTTTGATTAAGGTTTTTGTTTAATTTATAAAAAATATTATTTGTACCTCTTCTTGCTTTTCCTCCAAAATTTGTGTTCGTGTTGTCTGCACAACATGAAATTATTTTATGTTTTAAATTGTTTTGTTCCAAAATACTAATAATGGAATTGAAAATTATTTCAGAAGTTTCGCCGGACAAAGAAATGAAATCTAAAATTCTAATTTTTATTACAGTTTCTGAATCAAAAAAATCTAATAGGGTGGTGCCTGTAGCTCAAAAGGGTAAGACACCAGCCCCATATGCTGGAGGTGGCGGGTTCAAACCCAGTCCTACCCCCCCCGAAATCTAATAATGGCTGGAAATAACTTTATATCCTTATGATTAGATGCATCAGAATATACAGATATAAAATGATTTTTTTCTGGATTTTTATTTAATTCTGAAAATGCATAGGGAGAAAGCACATTACACACAATTGCCTCGGATTTTGTTCTAGCCCAGACAAATTTTTTGTTGAATAACTTTTTGACAACTTGTGATGTACAGTCCATAGATCTGAAGGAATGATTGTGATTAATAGCATGAAAAGACATAAGTCCTTCTGCTAATGCTAATTTCTTTTCTTCGTCTCCATAAGTTGTTTTCCGAAAAAATTCCTGTATTTTGGAGGAAGATGCAGCAGTATTTAAATATCTTTTATGTTTCTGTGTCTCCAAGTGCTATGAATTCTCGCCATGGAAAATAGAAGATTCACCATTACATTTCTCACATTTTACCATGTAATCACTTTTGGTTTTTTTAATAAAAGGAAATTCACTTCTTCGATCATCATTGAATTTGTATCCTCTTTTCTTACTCACTATGTTAAAAATCTAAAAAAAAAATTTAAAATTATGTTATAAATTATTATGTACATATTGCTTAAAAACACAATAAGTAGGTACATAATTACATGAACATATTTTTTGTTAGTTTATAAATTTAATTAATTTGATTGTTATATAGTAACAATATTTTAAAAATTATTTTAATCTTAACCCTATATTTCTTTCTAAATAATAACAATAGTAACTTGTATTATTTTTTCTCTGAATTTGCCATAACGTAAGTCATGTCACTTTCAAGGCTGGTGTAGACTTTTTGCCCCCACTATAAAATATAAATAATATGAGTACTGTCTGCTCAATTCAAGAAAATTTATGTATTTATGAAGTAAATAAATTACTTACCTAAATTATCTGAATAGCTGATTGTTGACATTACTTGTTTAACTAGCACTAGCATGCAGTACAATGTGTTTTGTCTGAGAGACAGTTACAAAATGTTTTTGTGGTTGCCAATGCCAAAAAATGCCATTGTTCATTAAGTTCAAACAATGGTGGTCGAATTCTAACAACTGATCAACAATGTGAACTTTGATAAGCAATTCTCAATAATCAGTTCTCAACAATTATTTGTTGTTATTAAAGTTTAACATTATAAAATTAACAAAAATAATATAAAACTCATATCCTAGCGAAATAGCCACATGGCAGTCAAAAACCATATATTCCCTTCCCTTCTCCCACTGAGAGAGGATACAGGAGAAGGGTGAGGTCTGAGATAACAGGTCTTCTTGAGATCACTAGGTTACACCTGCAGGGTCCTCTCCATGGTGACTCGGCTCTTAGGAATTTGTAACCTGGAAATTTCCAAGCTCTGTGAAATCCTGTAGTTCTGTAGGGGCTGGACTAGCATCTC
>NW_003852436.1:9643336-9648880 GCF_000181295.1 Otolemur garnettii | reverse complement strand
TTTGGAAATCTTCTATGCTGTAAGTTCCTGGCTGATCAATAAAGCCCTTCCTCTTATATAAACGTGGTGTTTGGGTGCTTTTTCTCTTCCTTGGACCTGGTCTTCCTACAACACTGCCATTCCCTAGCTTGTCATGCAAAAAGTCCAAAAATCGGGACTTTTTAAAAGTGCTGTGGGACACTGGACAAATTGTTAAAAATTGGGACTGTCCTGCCAAAAGCGGGAAGTCTGGTCACCTTACTATAAGTGTGGGATTTCAGTGGGGCTTCAGAGATATGGGGATGTAGGGTCTGTTGGGTAGTCTGATGAGTACTAGGCTCTCAAAATGGTACTATGCTGTAGTTCCTTCGGGCTTGCTGGGTTATGTCACTCAGGGTTTGCGCCCTCTCTGGAGCAATGCCATTGTACAGTCTCCAGGCAGGTTCCTATGTTAGTCTCAGGTCTTGCAAGGGTTAGAGAGTTCTCCTATGGCTGGAACGTAGATTGCAGGATTCCGTGATGTGAATATGGACTTGTAGGATCTCTTACTTACCCTTTCATTACACTGGGGAGTCTCTTCAGGTTTCTCGACAATCATGGCCAACAGTCTATGTTGCTTCTCTCTCTTTCCTTGCTTTAGGTGTTCCTGGTCACCTCTTTATTAAATACCAGTGTTCTTTCTTAGATAATCTATTTAAAGTGTGGTTATCTATTCACTATTTTGATTGTTTGTGGAAGAAGTTAGTAGCAAATACATCTAGTCACCCATCTTGAAACTCCTCTAATATTATATTAAGATTTCAGTGTATATTCTAGGAAGAATTTCATCCTTATTTATGCAAGGACCTTCCCCTTAGTCTTTAATTTATCCTTTAATTTAGAGACTAGACCATTTTTACCTAATCACCACCTCCACATTTATCTCATATGAGTTATTCACTTCCATTGACACTTCAGAGATTTTTTGCATCAGAGAACAAATTTTTGAGTTTGTTGTTTTATTGTACCAGATTCATAGTAGATATTGTACTTAAGTGATTTTATTGGTAACTCTTTAATTAAATTTAAAATATTATTTATCTTCTATTAATAGTCAAGATTCTCCAGAGAAACAGAACCGACAAAATATATACAGATATATATATATATAAAAGAGGATGTTTGCTGTAGGAATTGACTCACATAATTATGAGGACTGAGAAGTCCCATTATATAAGATCAGACAATTAAGTTCACAAACTCATCCTAGAAAATGTGTTACATACCTCATGGCTGAATATCGCTATGGTCACCTTTGAGATACTCCCCTTGGGAAGCTATGCACTGATGCATCTAGTCCACCCTTCAAAGCAATTTTGGAACTATTTTTTCTAAATGGCCATCAGAGCTGTTGTTGTATGAGGTCTGATAATTAAGTTCTTAAACTCATCCTAGAAAAAGTGCTACGTACCTCATTGCTGAATATTACTATGGTCACAGGATGGCCAAGGGGAGTACCTTGAAGGTGAATATAGTGATATTAAGCAATGAGGTATGTAGCACTTTTTCTAGGATGAGTTCGCAAACTTAAGTTGTCTGACCTTGCATGCTATGTAAAAGCTGGAGAACTAAGAAAAATAGTGATATAAGAACCAAATGTGTGAGAACCAAGGGATTTGATGGCATCATCCTCAGTCTGTGGCCCAGGGCCTGAGAACTAGGGAAGGGGAGCCACTGATCTAAGTCCCAGAGTTCAAAGGCCTGAGAACCAGGAGCTCTGATATCCAAGGGCAGGAAGAGATAGATGGTTCCAGTTCAAGTAGAAAGAGTGAATTGATCTTTCTTCTTCCTTTTTGCTCTATTCGGGTCCTCTCCTCAGTGAATTGGAAAATGACCACCTACATTCATGAGTGTGAATCTTTTTTACTCAATCTATTGGTTCAAATGCTAATCTATTCCAGAAACAACCTCACAGGCACATCCAGAAACAATGTTGGACTAATTATTTGACCATACTTTAGCCCAGTAAGGTTGATACATATAATTAACATCACACCTTCCTTCCAAATATAAATTGCATATTTGAGATAGTGGTGGGCAGTGGGAAGGAAATGTGCATTTATGTTTGCCTGTTATATGATTTTTAAATTATTCACTGGTATGGTTATGTTATTATTCCTACTATAAAAAATAAAGAAGCAAAGAATTAAGTGATTAGGTAACCCAAAGTTATATGAGTAGCACATAAAATGTGGAGAGAATATTTGAAACTAGGTCTTCTGGCTCTAAAGATCTTACTGTTGTTTAACCATTAACATATGTCAAACCCCTAAAAAGTCAGTGGATTCAAGGGAATATTAAACAGTATGTCAGTTCTGTAGACACCAACAGTTTCTCCTTTTATTGAATTTATAGCCTCATTGGAGGAGATTAATAATTTTCAACTATTCGTAATACCACAAGCATAGCTATAGTTGTGATAAATGCTCTGAAGGAAGAGCATTAAGCTCTGTGGGCATTAGCAGTGTTAACGAAAGAAGCCTGAGCTGACATGAGGTGAGAGGGTAGGAATTTACTAGTAGGCAGTAATGAAGGAGCCTTCCAGAGGGACTAACAAGTTGAAAGATCCTGTGGTAGAAGAAAGTATGATGGTTTAGAGATAAAAATGTAGGGTAGAAAAGGTGAAAAGCAAAATGAGAGAGGGCGGTGATTTTGGGAGTCATGGGGAGATGTGCAAGATAAAGCTGAGAATAGTGCGTATCAGTCGAATCATTCAGTTCTAGTGGGCCTGTTAAAGTTTTTTTTTTTTTTTTCTTTATACCAAAACAATGGAAAGCCATGAAGAGTTTAAATCAGGTTATGGCATGATTGAATTTGTGATTGATAAGGGTGAAAATTTATCAGAATATCTTGTAGTTCTTTAGTAACGTCTAAAGATATGGTAGACATTTTCATTATAAACTTTTGTTGAGTATGCATACAAAAAGCCCTAGTTGGATTTCTGTTCCCTTTTTTGCTTGCACCTTGATAGCATTTTTGTTAAGTTATCAGATTTTCAGCTGAGATAATATGTGTGAATATCCTTTGTAGAACTGTGAAGTGCTAGATGTCAGCTATCATTGTAAGCCATAGTTTGGTATTCAGTATCAGTTTAGTGCAGTTAGTCTATGCTTACCCAATATGATAGATAATAGATTTCATTTTTCTGATATCTCAAATCCTCTTTTAGTTAGGAGCACAAACTTCTTGGTGGCAGAACTGAACAGGCAAGTGAGGGCCATGATCTGAATGTTAAAAAGGTATCCCCAATGGTAGGGTTGAGGCCCAAGGGTAGACGGTGGAAATGAGGAGTAAGTTACCAGAGAGAGTGACAGATGAAAATCAGAAATATCCTGAGGGGAGTAAGAGGCAGCTGTAGATCTATCAGGTATACCCAGACTATAATGGTCTGATAATTTTTGTTCCTGATTTTACCCTGGAATCTTAAACAAAAAATGCACAAACCACTTTTTAGTAATTTCTAGACAGTTTCTGCCATAGAGAGAGGGTACAGATACAGAGTGGTGCCCCTGGCCATTATTTATGCTCCCTAGACCATGGGCAAAGGCAGGATTTCAGAGGACAGATTTCAGAAGGGATGCTGGTAAGCTACTTTTGTCCCCCTGGGTGGGGAAAGCATTGGACAGAAGGAGTCTGGAGATAGCCAATAGTTACAACATGAGGGCCGTAGCCGTAATGATGTCTGTATCCATGGTACCTAGTACAATGTCTAGAAACTAACAGATGCTTAATAAATCTTTATTGAAAGAGTGAATGAAGTGAAGGTTATTCTGGGTTGGGGTTATACGGAAAAAGGAATTCAGGAGCAAAGAAGTCTTGTAACGGGAATAAAAATGGGGTTTTTATTTTGAGGAATGCAGCTAGAATCCAGTTTGGCCCAGGGACCGAAGTCAACAGGGGCAACAGCAAGGCTGATTTAATACAGAATTGCTGATCTGACGTCTTTAAATTCTTCAGGATTAGACATCCTCATGCAAGACTGAACTCATAGTTAGGTGATATGAGATCTCACATCATATCAAGATCAGAAGAATGAAGGAATGAGTTCTTAGAAGAGCTGATCTCTCCAGACTGATTTTCTGATTGAATCAGCAAAAGTGTTTTTCGTTGGTTTTTGTTTTCTCATTGTTTTGTTTTTCTTTATTACATACTTTTATCTCTGCTATGAACTCTATATACTGGGTATAGTAAATAGGTTTGAGTCTGAACATTTTTTTTCCATTTTTACCTTCTTCAGTTAATGATATGTAAAATAGAGTATTTTGGGTAGGAACATGATATCTTTCTTCTGACAGGTTTTATCAGATAGAGACACAGTATGTGTATTTTAACACATAGATCCAGACAGTCTAAGATGAATAAAATACTAATATATTACAGTGTTTTTGTAAAAACTGCAGTTTAATCTGTATTTAGAGTGGATATTAGTCTTGGATAGTGAAAATCCAAGGTTCTGGTATTAGATATTATGTCTAACTCCAGTGAGTCATCTTGCATCTAATATTAATGTTTATTGAATATTTCATAATTTACAAAGTATTTTTCCATTGTTTAACTTATTTATCCCTATAAAAAACATGTAAAGTATGTAGTATTATGGACATTTGATAGTTGAGGGTAATTATGAAGAAATTACCTGGAATTTGAACTTAAGTTCTGTAGAATAATAGATATTTTATCATACCACTTGACTTCATTATAATATGTGCTTTTGGTGATAATAAAGACTTGTCTATATATAGGTTTTTGTATAACTTAAGAAAAATCAAAAAATTCATGCCCTTCTGACAGTGGGCTTGTTGTATCATTGTAATGGACATTTGTTTGTTTTGCCTGATCAAAATATATTTCCTCTTCTTTTAGTAAGATTTCACTGATGTTCTTTAGAGACTACATACCATTCATTTTTTATTTATATGGTCTTGGTATACGTAAAGGCAAACTTGGGTAGGTGTATCCCAAACCTGACTAGGGAGCACATTGCATCTCTTTGACCAAAACGATTGGTTCAGGGGTGGACATATAATCCAAGGCCCTCAGAATCAATGATAATTAATCTGTGGACCTTTGTAAAGATTAAGGTAATCTGAGTACCCTGAGTTCTGAATATGCAAACCTAGAGATGCTGGAAGTCATCTTTTCATCATTTTCTACATATAGAAGTCTTGTTGGGGATGGAGAAACTGAGTTTTGATAAAATCTTCAAGCCTTTAGATCCATGCATGCCTGAATTTTACTTCACATTTTTAAATCATCATGAGCAATTTTGTTGAGCTCAAGTTTTATTTTATTCCTTGAAACTTGCTGTATAAAGAGATCTCAGTATAATTGTCTCTGTTTATGGAAGGCAGACAATAAAAAATTAGTAAATGATGGATATTAAACAGTAACAGAAGATGAAATGAAAATTAAATGTCATCAAATGCCAAATTATATATCTTTTAAATGATTAAAATGATACTGCTGTATAAGTACAGTTAGCCTAAGGTAACATAGTAATACAGGGATAGTTGGCACAATGGACCT
>NW_003852436.1:9632229-9642497 GCF_000181295.1 Otolemur garnettii | reverse complement strand
TGGTGAGAAATGTGATTTTCATTGCATCTATAGTAACGTATTTTAAGAACAATTTGAAATTCTATAGATAGATTTTGGAACACAGATTTAAGTTATTTGGGTAATATATGCAAATCACTCTTGTAAAGAATACAAAATCTTAATGATACAGTAAGGCTAATTTGATCACATTGTTCTCTATGTTTAATTGACTGATTTTAAGATGTCTTTATTCTTATCCTTTGTAGCAATTTTATTTTCTAGGAAAAAAATACTTCACTCCTTTTCAGGACAAGTAAAATCTTATTTGCTTTTCCATTTGAAGTATAATTGTCTTATTTCTCATATCGTCTCCAGTTCCCTGCATAAAGGCAGAAGCCCATTCTTTTGTTCTGTGGCTGTTGACCTCAGGTTATCTTTCCATTGATATTTTCTAACAATTACATGAATCAATTACAAGGCTTTTGATAGGTATCATACTATATAGCAGTTATTTTTGATTTAAGGATAAAGTTGTAATAAGTTTCCAAATTCCTCCTGTAGCTACCTTGACATATAGATACTATGCTTTCAGAGCTCAGGTTTTCAAATATGTGGGTTAAGCCATTTCCCCACTGCCTCACCACTCTCTCACTGGTTAACATCCTATAATTTGGCTTTCTACCCATACTTTGTAGAAGCTGTGCTGATCTCCCAATCACTAAACCAAACAGCCTTTTTGCAGCCCTCTTGCTTATTGACCTTTCTGCTGAATGTATCCCTGTTGGTCACATACTCCTTCTTGGAATACTCTTGTTTATTGACCCTTATGATTAAGTTGGTTCTTATAACTTTATTATTTTATAAAATAATAATTTTATTCTAATGGAATGTTTATAAAAATGATATGTAATAATTTCATATAAAAGTACTAAGAAGAAAGCTAAAAATCGCCTCAAATCTCTACTCGGAAATATCTTCCATCATCATCGTCATTGTTATTTTTATTTAAATTTCATAATATTAAGGGGGCACAAATGTTTTGTTGCATGCACTTTTATAATGCTTGCCACACAGCTATAAGTATGCCTATCGTCTGAATAGTGTTCATTGTACCCATTAGTTAGGTTTTTGCCTCCTTCCTTCTCCTCCCTCCCCTCTGCTTGATTTCCACTGAGTTTTATTTCCCTCTGTGCACTTGTGTGCTCACTGGTTAGTGACAATGTGAAGAGTTTGTTTTTTCATTCTCGAGATTCCTCACTTGGTAGAACGGTCTCCAGTTCTATCTAAATTGTTGCTAAAGGCATTAATTCATCCTTTTCTGTGGTTGAATAATAATCCATGAAACACATATACCACATTTTAATTGACGGGCACTTGGGTTGATTCAACATCTTTGCAGTTGTGAATTGTGCTGCAGTAAACATTCGAGTATGGGTATATTTTTGATAAAAAGACTTTTTCTTTTTCTTCTGGGAAGGTACCTAACAGTGGTATTGCTGGATTGAATGGTGGGTTTACTTTTAGTTCTATGAGAAATCTCCATGCTATTTTCCACAGAGTTTAAACTAATTTGCAGTCCTGGAAACAGTGTGTAACTATTCCTTTCTGACTGCATCCATTTCAGCACCTGTTGTTTTGGGACTTTTAAATAAAAGCTATTCTAACTGGAGTAAGGTGATATTTCATTGTGGTTTTGATTTGCATTTCCCTGATGATTAATGATGTTGAGCATTTTTTCATGTTTTTATTTGCCACTTGTCTGTCTTCTTTTGAAAAGCTTCTGTTTGTATCTTTTGTCCACTTTTTAATGAGATGGTTTATTTATTTATTTTTCCTGATTTGCTTGAGTTCTTTGTAGATTCTAGATATTAGCCCTTTACTAGATATATAGCATGTGAATATTTTATCCTATTCAGTAGGCTATCTGTTTGCTTTTTATTTCCTTACCTGTGGAGAAGCTTTTCTTTTTTGGAGAAGCTTTTAATTTAATCAAATCCCATTTAATTATTTTTCATGTTGCTGTGATTGCCATTGATGTTTTAAATTCTTTGCCTAGACTGATATCTGGAAGAGTTTTTCTTCTAGAATTTTTATGGTTTCATGTGTTACGTTTAAGTCTTTTATCTTGAATTTAATTTTTGTGAGAGTTTAGAGATAGAATGGGGTCCCATTTCATTATTTTGCATGTGGCTGTCCATTTTTCCCAGCATCATTTATTGAATAGGGATTCTTTTCTCCATTGTACATTGTTTTGTCAAAGATCAGTTGGCTGTCAGTAGGTGCTTTTATATCTGGGCTTGATATTTTGTTGTATTCATCTATGTCTCTATTTTTATAACAATATCATGTTGTTTTGGTTACTACAGTCTTGTCATATAGTTTGAAGTCTGATAACATGATGCTTCCAGATTTGTTCTTTTGAAATAGCCTTCATTATTAAATGAACATTCTCTACATTATAAATGAATGGACAGTTTGAGTGATTGATATATATATATATATCAATATATATGAATGATTTTATTAAAATGGGACCATACTATATGTACCATTGTGGCAGATGCGATCTCCAATTATCAGTGCTTCCTGATATTCACAAACTCCACCAATGAAGCCATCTGGCCCAGGAATTTTCTCTTTGGCAAGGTTTAAAAATATAAATTTATCTTCTTTGATAGATGTAGGGCCATTGGGTTATTGTTTTTATCTTGAATGAGCTTTGGTAGTTTGTGTTTTTCAAGAAATTTGTTCATTTCATCTAAATTGTTTATTTGTATGACGTTTTTGATAATATTCTCTTACAATTATTTTAATTTCTATAGAAACTTTTGTGATGTCACCTTCCTTAATTCATACTAGCAAATTGTGTCTATCTGTTTTTGTACAGCTTGGGGGGTAATACTGGTTTTTACATTTTAAAAGAGTAATAAGAGAAACAAAGAATAATAAGCAACAAAGATTGTATGTGGTCTGAAAGCCTAAAATGTTTGCTCTCTGATCTTCTATGGAAAAAAATTATAAAGAAATTCCAAAAACCTTTAAAGTTAGAGAAATTATCATGAAGAATAAATTAAGTTTATTGTGTTACTTCTAAAAAACTTCTTGCTTCAGTTTGAGATAATATAAAATTTCTCTCTGATGTGAATTATGAAGAAATAATTACTCTTTTACTTATAACTACCTTTCTGCCATTCTTTCACATTTATTGGTTATACTATTTATCTTTTTCAAAATTTAAAGCATTCAAATTATATTTTCTAGCTAACTACTGTAGATGTTTAAATAAGTTGATTTATTTAAATTGATTTAATGCCTACCAACACATATTCATTAATTGTTTTTTTATTTGAATTTCTTATTCTATTCATTTCTTCCCTCCCTCCCTTCTCTGTCTGTCTGTCTCTCTCTTTCTTTCTTTCTTAAGACAGAGTTTCACTTTGTCACCCTTGGTAGAATGCCATGGCATCATAACTCATAGCAACCTCAAACTCTTGGGCTTCTGCTTTAGCTTCCTAAGTAGCTGGGACTACAGGTACCTGGTATAACTCCCTGGCTATTTATGGAGACAGGGTCTCACTATTGCTCAGGCTGGTCTCGAATTCTTAAGGTCAGGCGATCCATCTGCTTCAGCCTCCCAGAGTGCTAGGATTATAGGTCAGAGCCACTGTGCCTGGCTTTATTCATTTCTTGATTGGTAGAATTTTACTTTTCATGAAGCTGTTGTAGAAATTATATCTCTTATAATATTGTGTACTTAATAAAGTTGGTTTTCTGAGTCTCCAGAAAAGTGTGATGATTATAAAATTCTGAACTCCATTGTCTTCTGGCAGTTACTCTGAGGAAGTGATACAGGATTCCCTCACTCAGGGCTGGATAGGGATTCCCCCATTCTCTTAGCCTAGATGAACTCAGAAATCAGACCCCCTTTTCCAGGTACAAACAGTTTTCCTTTTCCAGGCCACATCCTCTGGGCTGTAGCAAGACATTCATTTGTTAATGCACTCATTAATTTTGAAAAGGTGTTTTTCCACCTACCAAGTCCTGACCAAAATGTAATATAGACCCCTAGACAAAGGGCCCAGGAGAGAGACTTCCAACTTAGGTCTTCCCCTTTGCCAGAAGCTCTGGTGCTTTTTGTACCTTTTGTTTTCCTTTCTGTCTAATAAAAATCCTGTCATGTCACTGATCAGGGGTCTGTGGATTCATTCTTTGCATCCCCAAGACCAAGGACCTACTGAGGAAGAAATTCCGGTAACTAAAGTATGGAGTCAACCTGATTGCCATGAGTAGAAAAGTTGTTATTATTATTTTCCTGGCTGGATCAGAAGGTATTGGAAAGTCATCATCTTTTATAACCTTGAATGCTTTTTATGTTTTATTTGTTGGTTAAAATTTATCTATATATTACATCATTTTGTTTATTCTTCATATCTTTTAATGTCTCTCTAATTTCTTTAGTGTCTTAGTGCATTCTCTTTGATAATTCATTCATTAACTTACCTATCCATTTATTCATTTGTTTGTTAAAAATGGTTTTACATATACAGGTTTACAAATGTGGACAAAATAACCCTGCCTCCTTGTGGTTTCCATTCTAATAAGGGGAAAAGATAATAACCAAATAAATGAATAAATACATACAGAGATATGTGAGTGCTAATGTTAAAATAAAGCAGTCAAGGTGATGCTTGTGGCTCAAAGGAGTAGGGTGCTGGCCCCATATACCAAAGGTGGTGGGTTCAAACCTAGCCCCAGCCACAAAAAAAAAAAAAAAAAAAAAAAAAAAGGTGTCTACAACAAAATAATTTTTGAACAGGGACCTGAAGAAGATGAAGGTTGTGATCTAAGAGGATATCTGGGGGTGTTAGGGTGAAAGAAAAGCAGGCTTAACTACATTTTGTTGTAACTCTTATTCCTGAGAATCAGTGGGAAGGCAAAACAGACCTGACTCCATTCTGTTGTTTTGTTACATTTTATTGCTTTAAATAACAACAACAACAACAACAACAAACAGTTCTGCTTGCCTCCCCGCCCATTGCATGGTATTTTAAGTGTACTTGGTTAGAACTGTTAGAATTATCAGTATTGTGTAGAAAGTTATTACTTACCCTTGTGACAACAACCCTTGTGATTATGTTAAGGTGGTCTTCATACCATCCGTATATAATATTATGCAATGTTAAAAGAACAAGCTTGACTCCATTTTTCTATTTACTCCCTTTTACCTTCAAAAGTAGTTCCTCTTGTTTGCTCTCCCATTGTGTAAATGTAAATGCATTAACTTGTGATTGTGGCCCTAGTAATTATAGCTTTTTATGATCATGCCCCTTATAACCCTTACATGTAAGTTCCTCTCCCTGCAATTCCCCCCTAGGACATTGTGGTTTGTACCTATTTTGTAAGGAAGAAAAATCCCTTTCCCCTAAGTGTATATTTATCTTTTAAAGTAAGATGCGATACTTGAATACAAGAGATGTCTGGTCTGAGTTTCTGTATCCAATCAGCCAATCTGTGCCTTTTTAGAGGACAATTTAAGCCATTCACATGGTCAGTGCCCCCACAGCCTAGCCACTACCCTCTGCTGCTAGCTGGTTAGGGGAGCTGAGGCCTGCCCACCTCAGGTATTCAGTAGGCAGTGGCTAGTGTTCCACTTGGTCTCAGTCTAATCCTGAGGGTAGCAGGCCAGTAAATACTTTTCTCCCACAACCACTGAGCCTTTGCCCCTGGCACTCTGTAGCACTGGTATCCCTACAGAGTGAGTTCTGGTTTCCTCTGGAAGACCACAGAGTTGGGGAGGTGTCTCTTCAAAATTAGGCCCTGGTGGGCTCACTCTATTGCAGTTGGATGTTTATGGGAAGTGACCCTGTGTAGCTCCCAAGGTGACTGCCACAGGCAGGGAGTTCTGAGTGTAGGAGCAACTCTGGGAGCACAGAACCAGGGTTCCAGCAGCAGGGGTGGGGAGGCTGCAGCAATTCTGGCAGTCCCTGGTGCCCCGGTGTCTTCAGCAAGGAGAGCGCTTGCTCAGGAGTCTGGTCAGGTGGGGGTGGGGGCAGGGCACAGAGGAGAGCTCTGAATTCAGGAGTCTGGTCAGGAAGGGGTGTGGCACAGAGGCTGAGAGGGTGTGGGGAGGTGGGCAGGGATCCATGACCGGAGAGCCCCAGTGGTTCTGGTAGTCTCAGGCTGGCCGGCTGTGTGGGGGAGTGGGGCCAAACATGGAGAGTACAACCTGGGTATTGCTGGCTCTGGCAGTCACAGGTGGGTGGGCAGTTCTCAGGGAGTGCAGCCCGGGGCATGCTGGCTCTGGCAGTCCCAGGTGGGCCGGTTGTGGGGAGTGCAACCTCGGGCATGTTGTCTCTGGCGGTCACTGCTGGGCCAGCCAGGAACAGAGAGCTCAGTCCAGGGTGCACTGGCTCTGGCGGTCACAGGTGGGCCAGCCAGTGGGAGGGGGGAAGGGATGGCTCTGGCAGTCACAGGTAGGCCAGCTGGTCATGGGGGCCAGGTGAGATGGGGACCCAAGTGTTGGGAGTAAAGCCTGTGGAGTGCTGGCTTTGGCAGTCACAGGCCAACCAGCAGCAGGGTGCTTGGTCCGGCAGTGTTGGGGGACTATGTTCTTGAGCCTCCTCTCACAGTCTATGCAGGCAAGGGGGGGCTGGGAGTATAGAATGACAGTGAGAAGGTTCATTCAAATTTTCTGCCTGGGAGAGAATGTTTGGAGTCTCTCAGGATTCCTCTAAGGAAATAGACCCCACTTCCTATAGCTCTCACACATGGGGTGAGACAGTAGGTCCCCAGTTCATGGCTCACCTGTAGAAAACCTGTAGAAATTGGGTTTCTTGGAGTCGCAGCCTGCCTCAGCAGGGGTGACCTGCAGATATTACTCTTCTCTCTCAGCTTGGCTCCTGGTCTTCAGCTTAACTGGGTATTTTCTGGACTTTATCCTTCCTTCTGGATGGAAGCTTCTGTCGGAGGCTGACTCCAGTCTGCTATCTTGTCCCAAGAGCATTTTTAAATGTTGGAATGCCTTACTTGTTTCTGGTTCCCATTTTAGAGTTACCAGGCACTATTTTTGAGCATTTTTAATTAAAGAATAGAATGATCTGGCTATTTCACTATATCCAGAAATCTAGAGTCTGCAAAGGCCTGTAATTCCCAAGAAGCCTTGAAGCTGTCTGAGAGTTTGAGGTTTAGGGTGAGCCAATATTGGTTTTATTCTTTCTTTGCCCAAGGCCCTCCTCCCCTGTGAAAGGAGGAGACCCAAATACTGTACTTTAGGCACCCACAATTGGGCTTTAGTGTTGGAAACTTTATACTCATAATTAGAAAGTTTAATAGAGCTTGGGTAGCTTTGTGGCATTTCTTTGCATTTGGTGTTCCCCAAAGAATGTTGTTTACATACTGGATAAGAGTTGTGGGATATGAGAAACAACGTGGGTCCTGGGCTAAGGCTGTCCCTAAATCCTTGAGGCAACATAGTCTATGTAAGGTAGGTGCTGGAGGCACAAGGCTCTTCAAAAGGAAAAAGGTGTTGGGAAATTTGAAGGGCAATGCAGAAAAAAGGCATCTTTTAAGTCTAGGACTATGAAACAGGCAGCTTTTTCAGGGATTTGAGATAATGGGAATTAAAATGGAAAGGAATGACTGCTTCATTTATAATGCAGTGGTCTCGTTCTAGTCTCTAGGTCCTATTTGACATTGGTACTCCTAGAATAGGAGTGTATATGGACTGTTGCAAGGTATTAATAATTTATGTTGCTCTAGATTCTGTATTATGGATGTTATCTCAGTCTTAGCTTCTGCTTTTAGAGGATACCATTTCTGATTGGGATTGACAGTGAGATTTGTAAACTAAATTTGGACCCATTGAGCATATTTTTCTCTTCCTATTTGTCCCTTGGTAGCCCATACTTTTGACTTAATTTCTGTCTCTAGTAAGGGAAGGCATAGTACAGGTTTTTGTCTCATATTCATATAAATGGTTCCTGCTTTAGTATTTCCCTTTCTAAATGGAGAATAGGACTTTCAGGAATGATTAGGAAGGTGCGAGAGAGCAGCCAATCCCGTACTCCGCACCCCCATTGCAGCTTAAAGGCTGAGAGAAGAATTGGTAACTAGTGTTTCAGATATCCCCTGTATAGTTACAGATTTTGGAGGTAGAGTTAGAGTACAGAAAAGGTTGCTCCAATGTCCCGAAGAAATTGTACCTTCTGGCTCTCCACTATGAGGCAGACCTGAGGCTCTTGGGTGATGACATAAGCTGGAGCCATAGGAAACTGCCACAGGCAGCCTCAGTCCATATTGGGGAAGATGGGGTCACTATCCTGAGTCACCCTTGCATTCTGGACATGGGCCTAGGGGCTTGCCAGGCAGGTGTTGCTGCCTGGGACAATTTCTCCTAAAGTGGCCAGTCTGACCACATTGGAAGCACGTGTTCTTAGCTCTCCTATCTTCCCTCTGTTCCTGAAAGGTGCCCATTTGTTGACATGCCATTCCTAGATCTATCATCCTTTTTTAAATCCCTTATTTCTTTCTTTTCCTCTTTCTCCTGATTTCAATTATAAAAACCTCTATGGCTATTTTAAGATGGTTCTCCAGGTTATGAACAGGGCCTAGAGCCAATTTCTGGAGTTTTCTTCTGATGTCTGAGGCCACTTGAATGATAAATTTACCTTTTAAGATAGTTTGGCCTTCTGAGGAGTCAGGAGTCAACTAACTGTGTTTTCTCATCGCCTCCCTAAGTCACTTGTGAAAGACTGAGGGACCTTCCTTTCACTCTTGATAAATAGTAGACAACTTAGAATAATCCATAGGCTTTTTTCTGGATTGATATAAACTTTCCAGGATACATGTTAGAAAATGTTTATACCACCAATCACCTTGTTTCTCAGGGTCCCATTCAGGATCCTCAAAGGGAGCTGCTTGTCTTCCCATTGGGTATCGATTCTGTTCTTCAGAGGGCATACTGCTATCAGATTGGATATGAATCACAAATCTCCCCACTTTCTAGCTTCATGTAAGACTTCATTCTTCTCATGTAAAGTTAAAGTTTGATCTAGTAGCAGCATTACATCTCTCCAAGAGATGTCAAGGCTTTTTCCTACCCTTGGAGAACATTTATGTACTTATCTGGGTCATCAGAAAATTTTCCTAAAGCAACTTTGTTTTGTTTTAAAGCAGCCATAGAAAATGGGGAGATGATTCACATATTTTGCTTTTCACCACCTATAATCTCAACCAAAGGACATAAGGAAGGATATAGTTGTTTTTGGGGGGTCCCAGTGGGACCACAAGAAACTCCTGGAATGTACTTCCTGGATTTTTCTAAAGGCACCGAGGAAGGTGTGGGAGAAGTAGGTGGTAGATTTGAATTAGGTGATGACGGCATCTCTCTTGGGAATCCCTGCAGAAAGTACCAGACCATGTATATTATATATTTTTGTATACCTACATACCTGTGATAAAGTTTAATTTGTAAATAGGCACAGTGGAAGATTAACAACAATGACTAATAATAAAACAGAATAACTATAACAATATGCCATCATCACTACTCTTGCACTTTGGGGCCAATATTAAGTTAAAAAAGGAGTTACTTGATACAAGCATTTATGATATCTTGCAATCAAGTCAGTCTGATAACCAATTGGCTACTAAATGACTAAGGGCAGGGAGGGTGTGAGTCTGTGTATGTGTGAATAAGCTAGACAAAGGGAGATTCACATATGCACATACTGGGTGAGACAGTGTGGGATGGCATGACATTTCATCACACTACTCAGAGTAGCATGCAGTTTAAAACTTATAAATCATTTGCTTATTTCTGGCATTTTCCATTTAATAGCTTTAGACTGTGGTTGACCTGGTTAACTGAACCTTCAAAAAGTAAAACCATAGACGAGGGAAATAACTATTGTTCAGGGACCTGGAGTGAAGATTGAAGTTACAAATTTAAATGCTGTTTGCCTGTCTTCTTCACCTTTCTGCCTTGAAATAGGAATATTTTCTAAAGTTCAGGTTCTCAATTCTTTGCTTCTCTATCTCTCTATACTTATTTTGTATATTCAGTAATTATATCTATAGAATAACTAGTAGAGATTTGGGACTCTCCTGGACTTCTCTCATCATTAGCTAAATATTACCATTTCAGTGTGCTATTTATTTCCTGAAACTCAATATCGCTAAAGACATTCATTCATCTTTGTATCACCATCAGCATGACACCTGGTACATAGTAAGTGAACAGTGCATTTAATAATTCCACTTGAATTTATCAGTCTGCTCATTATCTTCTTAGGCTTTAGACCTTTGGC
>NW_003852436.1:9630207-9631717 GCF_000181295.1 Otolemur garnettii | reverse complement strand
TTCAATAACATATTTTGAGTATTTTATGCTATAATATTTAAGTTTGTTATTTTCTTTTCTATTTGACATAGACTTGATGACTTAAATCTAACAAATACCCAATTGAAGCTAAGGATTTGATGTTTTGGATATATTAAAAAATTTCCATCTTTCCCTCAAATTTATTTGGATTTAGATGACTTGGACATCCCATTCCTATTAATAGCAATTGGATTTTTCAGTTTTTCACTTAATTTTATGAAGCTAAGTACAGTAAAAATTCAACTAGCCACACAAACATCATAGTATAAAGATAGAAACCCTGCTAAAACTGTCCTATTGCCTGGTAGGCAGTGCCAGTTCAGTGTTTCAAAGTTAGTGTAAAGTTTTTGACACATCTTTACAGGATATTAAAGACTCAAATGCATATTTGGAGACTCTATACCAGAACTTTTGACCCATTGACTTCTCTGAATGAATGAATAACTGCCTGTTCATTTAATACCAGCTTTATCTGATTCATTTCCTAGTTTTGACTTTCCAAACCTATATTTAAGTTTATGATTTATTTTGTATTCACTTTTATATAAAGTGTGAGGTTGAGTTGAGGTTCAATTTTTTGTCTATGGATATCCAATTTGTCTGGTATCATTTGCTGAAGAGGCTCTACTTTCATTGAACTCCTTTTTTTCATTTTTTTGTCAAAACTCAGTTGGGCATACATGTGTGGGTCTATTTCTAGATTTGCTACTCTGTTTTATTGATCTATATGACTATATCAATATGACACAGCCTTGATCAGTGTTGCTATATAATAAATCTTGAAATTGGGTGTACTAATTCCTGTCAATTTATTCTTCTTTTTCAAAACTCCTGTAGCAATTCTAATTCCTTTCCTTTTCATATAACTTTTAGGTATTCTTGTCTATATCTACAATAAATTTTGCTAGGATTTTTGTAGGTATTGCTTTAAATCTGTAAATCAGTTTCAGGAAGATTGACATCTTTACTGGTCTTCCATTCCATGACTATGGAATATTTCTCCATTTATTTAGATCTTCTTTGTTTTCTTCAGGATTGTATAGTTTTCAGCATACATGGATATGGGTTTTGTTATATTTATACATAAGTATATTTCATTTGCTTTTTGAATGACTGTAAATGGTGTTATATTTTTTAATTTTGGTATTCATGTGTTCAGTGCTACGATACGGAAATACATAGAATTTTTACACATTATATATTATAATTTTGTTGATCACTTATTAACTCTAGGAGGTCAGTTTTAGCTTTCTCAGAATGTCCTATGTAATGTCCTTTCATTTGCAAATAGTGACAGGTTTGTTTCTTCCTTTTCAATCTGTATGCCTTTTATTTCCTTTTGTTGCCTTATTGCACTGGCTAGAACTTCCAGTTATCTGTTTGCAAAAGAGTGATGAAAATGGTAATCCTTGCTGAGAATAAGTGTTCAGTCTTCACTCCTAGACATAATGTTTTTGTTTATGAAGATTCTCTTTCTCAAATTGATGAC
>NW_003852436.1:9621014-9628860 GCF_000181295.1 Otolemur garnettii | reverse complement strand
GCATGTAGAATTGTTTATTATATTCCCTTATTTATTCGATGTCTGCAGGATCTGTAGTGATTTCTCTCCATTACAGATCTTAGTAATATGTGTCTTTTCTCTTTTTTTCCCTTGTCAGTCTTACTAGAGGTTTGTCATCCTTTCCAAAGAATCTGCTTTTTGCTCTTATCTTTATTGTTCTTTTTCTAGGTTATGGAGGTAGAAACCTAACATTGGTTTGAAACTTTTCCTCTTTTCTCATGTAACCATTTGAGTGCTATAAATTTCCCTCTCAACACTACTTTAGCTGTTTTCCTCAAATTTTAATATGTTATATATTCATTTTAGTTAAACTTAATGAACTTTTAAATTTTCCTTGAGACTTTCTTTCTGACCCAGAAATTACTTAGAAGTATGTTGTTTGGTTTCCATGAGTTTGGAGATTTTTCTGTTATGAAAAAGGTCTGACAATTAAGTTTGTGAACTTGCCACTGTGTGCTTATGTTGGCAGTACTGTACAGACAACTTGCTGTATCAGGGCCTGACAGCTGTCTGTGTTCATGTTGATAGGTGGTGGTGTCTTGGTGAGTGGTATTCTTTATTGTTGTTGTGTGTTTTTATATGCTGTGATGAGAATGTCAGAGTTTAAATTACAGCAATGAAATAACCTTTTTAAATTTCTTGTTAAACTTGGCAAGACTAGAGGTTAAATCAGAAGCATGTTATTCCACTTTTATGGGGATAATGCCATGAGAAAATGGCAGTGTACAAATACATTACACATTTTTCTTAGGGGAGAGAAAGTGTCATGATGAAGAGAGGTCAGCGTGGCCAGTAATGACCAGAATTCATGAAAATATAATAAATATTTGTTGAATTCTCTGTCAAAATCGTTGGCTAACTGTGAGAATCAAGGCAGACCAAGTAAACATCAATAGAGAAATAGGAAGATATTAACTAAAAGTCTTGGCCAATAACTCATGGCTCTTGCATCATGACAATGTTCTGGTTCACATGGCACTGACTCCGAGGGAGTTTTTTAGCCAGTAAACAAAAAACTGTATTGGAATATCCTCCCTACTCCCCTGATTTGAACCCCAGTGACTTTTTTCTTTACTTGAAGATAAAGAAAATATTGAAAGGAAGACATCTTGATGACATTTAGGACATCAGGAGTAATGTGATGACAGCTTTGGTGGCCATTCTAGAAAAACAGTTTCAAAATTGCTTTGAAGGGTGAACTTAGGCACTGGTGTCAGTGCGTAGCTTCCCATGGGGAGCACTTTGAAGGTGACCACAGTGACATTCAGCAATGAGGTATTTGGCATTTTTTCCTAGGATAGGGTCACCAGACGTCCCACTTTTGAACAATTTGTCCTGCGTCCAGTGAAGTTTTAAAAAAGTCCTGATTTTTGGAGAGAATGCACGAATGGGTGGGAGAATAGGAAGGTAATACACAGTTTTCAGCTGCCATGTGGCTATTTCACCAGAATATGAGTTTTCTATTATTTTTGTTAATTTTATAATGATAAACTGTAATAATAACAAATAATTGTTGAGAAGTGATTATTGAGAACTGCTTATCAAAGTTTGCATTGTTGTAAGGCCCTGCCCTGCCCTGTCCCCTTCCCTGCCTCACCCCACCCCCAGCCATGTTGTCCCGCTTTACCAATGTTAAAATCTGGTCACCCTATCCTAGTATAAGTTTTCCAACTTAGTTGTCAGACCTTGCATATTATTGATTGCTAGTTTGAGTCCAATGTGGTCAGAGAACACACTATATATGATTTCAGTTTTTAAAAATGCATTCAGGTTTGTTTTATGGTCCAGAATGTTTCATTTAATATATATTTTATGAGCACTTGAAAAAAATGTGTATTTTGCTGTTGTTGGGCAGAGTGTTCCATAAACATTGATTAATGGTGCTGTTGGTTTCTTCCATATCTTTGCCAATTTTCTGCCTACTCATTCTAGAAATTATTCAAAGTAAGTGGTGAAGTCACCAACTATAATTATAGATTTGTCTATTTCTCCACACTTGGGCTTTGCTGGTGTGAGTGAAAGTAGGGCCATGGTTTTCTTTCTGTCTGAATTTTTTAAAAAAATCTTTCAAGGCTCTCTTTCCTAATCTGTCAGCTAGTGAGTAGGCTTTGTTTGGGCTTTTCTTATTTGCACCTGTTGGTGTTTCTTGGTTGTTGACCTCTTTAACTCTAAATTAAAGACATGTGGACATATGGGACAAAAAACAAAACTCAGGGTAGTTACCACTTTTGAATGGGTACCGAGGACCCTAGCCCACGTGTCTTTCTCTTCACTTGCAGAGTCTTCTTATGTTTATTTTATATAGAATGCCCCAAGATTTTAGTTGTAGTTTGTGGGAGAAATAGGTGTTTCCTTTATTTTTATATTCTTGAGGAGTACCATGCTTTTGGTCACATGTAGGCACAATAGATAAATGGTCTCAGGGGACAGATCTCAACACAGCAATGAAATGAAAATCCTTTTAATGTTACTGGTATTATTTAGAAGGACTACATCTAAATATCACTCATAAATCAATTTGTTTCTCATAGTTTTGTAGAAACTACTATCATTTTAGAAATAAAGAGATTATAGGGTGAGTCACAGTGGCTCATACCTGTAATCCTAGCACTTTAGGAGGCCAAGGTTGGAGGATTGCTTGAATTTCTGAGTTGGAGACCAGCCTGAACAAGAGTAGAAGAAATTAATTGGGTGTGATAGTGCATGCCTATAGCCCCAGCTCTTGAGAGCCTGAGACAGGAGGATTGCTTGAGTCCAGGAGTTTGAGTTTGAGGTTGCCACTGCACTTTAGCCAGAAGAAGAAGAAGAAGAAAAAAAAAGAAATAGATTTTGAAAGCAGAAAGAGATATGGGCTGAACCAAGGTAGCTGGAGAATTTCCAAGAAAAACTATACATGCATGTCTTTTTATTATGGACATATTTTCCTTGTCTGTATTGAATGCTCCGAGAGTAAATGTCAGTAGTTCTTCATCCTTACAAGAATAAATACAGTGACAAATTGGCAATTTTTAAATGGCTAGGAATTTGCTGCCACTGGCTCTAAGAGAAGGGAAAAGAATTTTGTCTTAAATGCAGTCTCAGTCCTGCAGTAGAAGATTTTGGTAGTTCTTGTTTGTCATAGGTAGAAGATAAATATTGCTGTGAAAGTAGCTGTGGAATAGGGAGAAATCATCCAAACCAGATACTTTGGAGTGGGATGTTATATGATCTATTCAAGAATGTAAAAATCTCCTACAAGTGGGACAGAAGAGAAGCAGTCTGGAGGATCCCAGAACTGATAGGAAGGAGAGCTTATTACCAGAATATAGAAAGATTACTGATTTTAAAAATATTTATTTTAGACTTGGTGCCCGAAGCTCAGTGGTTAGGGTGCTGGACACATGTACTAGGCCTGGTGGGTTCAAGCCCACCCCAGGCTGCTAAACAATAATGACAACTACAATAAAAAAAATAGACGAGTGTTGTGGCGGACACCTGTAGTTCCAGCTACTTGGGAGGCTGAGGCAAGAGAATCACTTAAGCCTAAGAGTTTGAGGTTGCTGTGAGCTGTGACGCCATGGTACTCTACCAAGGGTGACATAGTAAGACTGTCTCAAAAAAGAAAAAGTTTATTTTAAATCTAGCTTTCTTATCAATTATTAAAATTTTGGTGACTATCATCATTATTATTTACTATGGACTCATGAATGTTCTAGGTATACATTCTGAGCAAAAATGATGATTTTATCTTCTCCTATCCAGTATCACAACTTACAAAACAATTTTAAATAATGGTGATAAGGACATTTCTCTTCACATTCAGATTTTACTTGAAATTGTTTTAACTGTTTTTTGTAAGTAAAATTTATGTAATGGAAATAGTTTTCTTTGATTAATTGCCTTCATTCATCCACAAATAAGTTTTATCAAAAAATAATTCTGTTAAAATGGTAGATGTTTTTTCTCTGTGTCTTTATATGAGTATTATAATCAGAAGAACCACATTTCCTACAAATTATGATTATAGAATTTAGGTGTGTATCTAGTGGTAAGGCAGTGTGTTATACTGGAAAGATATTTAGATTTGGGATTAGAAAACCTCAGCTCAAGCCTTGAACCCAACATTTATTAGCTCTGTGACCTAAAGAAAGTCATTTAGGTTCTCTGAGCATCAGTTTTCCATCTAAAAGAGGGGATTGTATTGCATTACTTATCTCATAGCTTTGTTTTCAGAAAAAAAATTTAAAAAACATAATAAACTGCAAAGCACTGTATACTATAGTTAGGGTAACTATATGTCCCAGTTTGGGGGGAGCACAGGCTCATTTATGTCTGCTATGCTGGCTTAACTTTTAAAAGCCCTTCTTTTACCTTTAAAAGACTCCTAGTTTAAATAATAAATTTTGTTCCCCCCAAATTTAATTGTTATTCTCTTTATACCTGGAATCCTGGATAGATTGAGTGCTATACTGACTGAGGGCAGAGATAGTTATCTGTCCTTTTGTCCCCAACACCACCTAAGTCACTGCCTTTCATTTAGGGCACTCTTAACCCTTGGATTTAAAATAGGTATTTAAATTTACTCTCTAGATAGTGTTTCCTAGTGAACATCATTATCTTGGCTGACACCAGAACTTAAAATAAGTTGAGTGGGAGGAACTTGCAGCCATATAATGTGCTACTTTTTGCAATTTGTGCAAGCAAAGTGTAACTTAAGAGATATACTTATAACAAATTGAAAAATATACACTTAGAATCATCAATTTGTTTAAAAGCCTGTTCAAAACCTCTTACAACAAGTAGTCTGTGATGTTAACAAATAGAACTTCAAAAAACACCTCCAGACCTAAGAGGTGATGATTTTATCTCAGATTAGTTTGTAAGTTTTAGTAGTTTTAGGAATCCCCTTATATTTTGTTGCCTCTTAATAGATTAAGTTTCTGCTGAACTGCAATGAATGACTTGCTAGATTATTAGTGGATTCTCCTATGTAGATCTTAAACATTCGAGGCATTACTTTCTTTCTTCCTTTTTTTTTTGGCTTGGGCTGGGAAATATGTATTCTGGGTTGTATCCTGAAGCATTTGATTTTGGAGAAACAAAATTCAATAAGATACTACTTTTAGAGAAGATTTTTTATGTATGTATGTATGTGTTTTTGAGACAGAGTCTCACTTTGTCTCCTTTGGTAGAGTGCTGTCATGTTACAGCTCACAGCAACCTCAAACTCCCAGGCTCAAGTGATTCTCTTGCCTCAGCCTCCTGAATAGCTGGGACCACAGGTGCCTGCCACAACTGAGTGAGAGATTTGGGGGGAGGTTGGTCTCCCTCTTGCTCAGGCTGGTCTCAAACTTGTGAGCTCAGGAAATCCACCTGCCTTGGCCTCCCAGAGTGCTAGGATTATAGGCATGAGCTACTGTGCCTGGCCAGATTTTGTATTTAGTTGTTTCAAGAACATGGGTCATCAAAAGATCTGTTTCTTAGGAACCTTGAATTTAGTTAGATAGGTGTAGCCCAGGAGGGTGGATTGCCTGAGCTCACAAGTTTGAGACCAACCTGAGCAAGAGCGAGACCCTGTCTCTAAAAAAATAGCCAGGTGCTCTAGCAGGCACCTGTAGTCCCAGCTACCTGGGAGGCTAAGGCAAGAAAATCGCTTAAGCCCAAGAGTTTAAGGTTGCTGTGAGCTGTGATGCCTCAGCATTCTACAGAGGGTGACCAAGTGAGACTCTGTCTCATAAAAATAAATAAATAGGTGTAGCAAGAAAAATCAATTTATCTTTAAAATGTTGATCAGTGTGGCTGGGTGCCTGTTGCTCACTGGTTAGGGTGCCAGCCACATGCTTCAGGGTTGGTGGATTCAAACCCAGCTGGGCCTGCTAAACACAAAACAGCAACAACAACAGCACAAAATGTTCATAAGAAAGGAAGAATAATCTAAAGTGAAATACTTGAGTTGCTTTACTGACTAAAGTGGCTTATTAGATTTCTTTGGAGTAAGAAGAACCCAAGACAATGCTGACTTATCTCTAAGATCATTAAGTGACAATAAAGCAGTAAAACTCATGAAGCTCTCCAATAATGTGGAAGTACTTTCTTGATTGTGAGAAAAGTGAATGTCTTCTAATTATTAAATTATTAACTTGCTAAATTAAAAAAATAAATAATTTTCTAACCCCTTTTTTATATATACTTTCCTCCTGGAAAAGGAGAAAATTAGAGTTGTTTTACTTCATCTTTTGGAATGTACAAAGGAGGTAGAGTTTTTCATTTTATTTCAAAGCTTTTCACTGCTGCAGGTTTGCAAATTGAGGTGACATATTTTATAGAGATAGCCAATTTGTTTGGCTAATTATTCTCTTGCTATGTTTGAACAAAACTGAGGTGAAAAGCTACTTAAATGCCTTTTATGTTTTTTGCTAACAGTTACTTTCTAGGTATGATAAGAAAAAAAAATGTCCATTATTCTTCAAATTGCTTTTATAGTTGCAGTTGCATTAAAAATACACTATGGCATTTAGAGAAAACTAATATTTGAATAATGACTACAGTTTTAAAGAATAGACATGAGCTGAAACATCAGTCTTGTTTTTCCACAAACATATTAGTAGCACAAAAAAATTGGACAAAGTAAATATAAAAAGTTCTTAAAAATAGGAAGCAGAGTGCTTGCTTCGGCAGCACATATACTAAAATTGGAACGATACAGAGAAGATTAGCATGGCCCCTGTGCAAGGATGACACGCAAATTTGTGAAGCATTCCATAATTTTTAAATTTCCTTGACTTTATAAAAGCCAAAAAAAAAAAAAAAAAGGAAGCAGAATGGTGGTTACAAGGGGTTGCAGCATGGGGAAAGAGGGAAAAAACTCCCTAACTATATCTTTCTACCCATAAATCATACCCACTTAATCCTCCTTTCCTGCTACCCTTCCCAGCCTCTGGTAGTCATTGTTCTATTCTCTGACGTCATAAGATCAATTGCTTTTGATGTTTTGCTCCTACATATTGTCTTTCTAGGCTTGGTTTCTTTCACTTAAGATAATATTTTCCACTTCTGTCAACATTGTTTCCAATGGCAAGATTTCATTCTCTCTGTGGCTATGTAATACTCCATAGTGTGTAAGTACCACAGTTTCTTCCATATCTTGGTTTTGTGAATAGTGCTGCAGTAAACATGGGAGTATAGATACCTTTTTGATATACTGAATTTCCATCCTTTGGATACATGCCCAGCAGTAGGACTGCTGGGTCATATGGTAGTGCCACATACTGTGTTTTGAGGAATTTTTAAATTTCCTTCTTAAACTCTTCATTGACTTACTGGCTATTGAAGAGCATATTGTTTAATTTCCTTTGTATATCTTCTAGTGTTTCTCTTATCATTGATTGCTAGCTTAATTTCATTATAGTCAGAGAAAATATTTGATATGATTTCTTTCATTTTTTCTGAATTTTTTGAGACTTGTTTTATGGTCGAAACTTCTTGTTTTAATTTTTATTAATTGTATAATTTTTTCTTTTTAATGTATCTAAAGAGAGAAAAATATAAATCATAAAGTTAGAGGTATGGTGGAAAGAGCACTAGAAAAGTAAAAACAGATTTCCTTTTTTTTCCCGATCTGTATTCCTTTCATTTAATTCTTTTTGCCCATTGCAGTAGTTAGAATTTCTAGTACAATGCTGTAGAGAAATGGTGAGAGCAAACATCCTTATCTTCTTGATCTTAGGGGGAAAGTTGTTCTACCTTATGCCATTAAATGTGATGTTAGCTGTAGACTTTTCATGGGTGCTCATTATCAGGTCAAGGAAATTCCCTTCTATTGAAAGCTTGCTGAGAATTTTTTTTT
>NW_003852436.1:9613362-9620709 GCF_000181295.1 Otolemur garnettii | reverse complement strand
TAGGTTTTGTTTTATTTTTCTTGTAATGTATCTGTGTGGTTTTGCCTTAATGCTTTTCTCATAGAAAGAGTTGGGAACTATTTTTATCCTTTCCAGTTTTCTGGAAATATTTTTGTCCTTTCCAGTGTTGATGTGATATTATATCTTCCTTAAATATTCAGTAGAATTCACAAGTGAAACTATCTTGGCCTGGAGTTTTATTTGTGAAAAAATTTTACCTACATGGTCATTTTTAAAAAATATATAGGTAATCTATTTCTTCTTGAATGTGCTTTGGTAGTTTGTATCTTTCAAGGATATCATTTTATCCAACTTGGTGAATTTTTGAATGTGCATTTGTTAATAATATACTTATTATTATTTTGCTTTCTGTAAAATCTGTAGAGATGTTACTTCTTTCATCATATTGGTATTTTTGTCTTCAACCCATTTTTCTTCATCAATCCGGCTAGCAGTTTATCAATTTTATTGGTTTTCTCAAAGAAGTATGTTTGGTCTTTATTGATTTTTAAATTGTTTTCCTTTCTTTTGTTGATTTCCTCTCTATTTATTACTTCTTTTATTTTGCTTACTTTAGATCTAATTTTCTATTTTTCTATCCTATGTCTGCCAGTTAGATCAAGTTGCTTGAT
This sequence comes from Otolemur garnettii, assembly GCF_000181295.1. NCBI lineage: Eukaryota > Metazoa > Chordata > Mammalia > Primates > Galagidae > Otolemur > Otolemur garnettii. The sequence continues at coordinate 9,620,077 of NW_003852436.1, read as the reverse complement.
AGTGTTATTTAAGTCTCCTGTATCCTTCTTGATTTTCTATTTTTTTCTATAGATTTTTGTCCATGGAATATTGAAGTTTCCAAGTATAGTTACAATTAGTTATAACTCTGTCAACTTCTCTTTTTAATTCTATTAAGTTTTTACTTTGTGTAGTCTGAAACTCTGTTATTGGGTACATGAACCTTTAGGATTTTTATATCCTCTTATAAAATTGACCTATCATTATGAAGTGATAGTTTTATCTTTTGTAATATTCTATGCTCAGAAATATATTTTAATATTGACATAGCTACTCTATACTTTTTTGATTAATGTAGACTACTCTATTTTTTATCCTTTTCCTTTTGACTTCTTTCAGCTATAGAGCACCACACATTTTGGGGTTCTAGATTTTATATGGATAGGTGTCTGATAGTCAGTTTTCACCTCTGAGGGACTTAGACTGTATCTTCTTTTCCCTGTATGTATGTCTTGTTAAAATGCTGGGGTAGAATGGTTGATAGTCTTATCCATGAAGATATGGAGATGAGCTCATTTTGGATTTTTATCTGGTCAGATTGAGTTTATAATTCTTCATGGAGTAGTCATGGGGGATATGTCCAGCAGACAGTTAAGTATGTGGTTCTGAAACTCAGTAGGTATTTGAATTCATGGATATAGGTAAATGTCCGTAAAAATACTGTTCAGGATGAAAGGACCAAGGATGAAAACTTGGCAAGCATAGAATGAAATAGAATCTCTAGTTTAGGCAAATTCTAATGCAGTAGTGATATGGTTATACTTTCTTTTACATTTATGAATTGTTAAATGCAAAAACAGTATGTCCTACATAATGGAAGATTATTTGGATATTTAACTCTATGATCTTCTGAGATTTTAATATTTTTTTCTGAATTACTTGATCTAAGTGTAATAACCCAGATGATAAATAATCCATAAATATTGTTTTCTAAATTGAGTCTCAGATGTTACAAAGAATTTAGTTTTCCTGGTGAACAAGTTACACAAAATGCCTAAAAGGCTCAAGTTTGTTGGTGGTTTTATTCATTACTCCTTAAGTGCCAAGTAATACCATAGAGGATTCACATATCTTAAACCTTCAGTAACTATGTGATTCAAATGCCAAGTCTCATGAGTATTTTCCTTAATGATCTTTGATTTCTGTTTAAGTGCTCCCGTTGTTGAGTAACCTTACCCTGATTAAAGGTGGAGAAAATAGTGAGATAATCCCATTATAGACAGAAATGTCACAGGCTGAATTCTGCATGCTGGAACCCTTGGCAGCAAACCTGCATGTTCTTGAGGGGTGTGTAGGCTGTTCAGATAATTTATCCTAAATAGGATTTTGTCTTAACTTTAAAATGTACTTGTCTAAAAAAATTTAAAGAGATAAAATGCTATTTGATATAATATTCCTACTTAATTTTTATTGTTGACTGATGATTATCTGTATGATTTATTGTACTTATTAACAATCCAAAGGCAGGATAGAAAATCAGATGATTCATTATAAATGATTTATATAGTAAGCAAACTTTACAGATTCTAACCTTAGTTTTATTATCAGCAGAGACTGAGATATGGGCAAGGTAATATTGTCTGCTGGTTTGCAATCAGTCTAACCTCCAAATTACAGCAGGCTTCACAGTGATTGTGAAATTGTAACTTTGTTGAAGACATGATTACTAACAGTTTAATCTATCCATCCCTTCATATTTTTTGTGAAATAAAAGTTTAATTTGTAGCAAAATGCAAGATGTGTGAACAGAGTCTAATCTCCAGTTGAGTTATCTTTCTAGGCATTTAGGCAATAAAATTAATTACATCAGGGTGTGAGTTACTTCCTAGAGACATGGGACTGATTGTTACAGTGATTTCAGATGGATTTTTTTCCTACATAACTAAAACTAGGCTAGATATGTAAGTTAAAAATAACAAATACCATAAACTATGTACATATACATTTATAAAATTCAATTTTTATGTTGTTTCTTTCTAAAATGCACTTATAGTCCCTCTTACATTCCTCCTCATTCTCTTTATATTTTTTTCTAAAAATATTTACAAATAGGGATTGCAATTTTTCAAAAAGCAGTTTAACTTGTCATTTTAATGATAAGACTAATGATCAGCACTGGTGATAACACAGCCCCACAGACCATTTAATATTCTGAGCTAAAATATGTGGTTACAGTACTGAAATTGTCAGTCGCACCAACATAATCAGTAGAGAGGAGATCATGGGGCTTCAAACAAGATGACCCTAGAAATTAAAATCAAGTTCAGGAAATGTTACCCTCCCATACTGATGTGAGCACCATGCATAGATGGGATTTGCTATTTACTGTCGTTTCTTAAAAGTAACTCATCTAATGGGATTTGAAATGAGAAGAGCGGAATATGACAGCAGGAATGAATCAAACTTAAACATAATTAAATATAATAAAAGAAAAAATATATATTATGGAGGTATGTTGAAATTAATTCAGGTAGCAGTCTTTCATGCATTGTTGAAAAATCAGAGTAACAGAGAGTAACAGAGTATAATTTCAATAAAACCACAAAAATGTAAGTGTATCAAGATTTCTTAGGCAAGATGGGATCCAGTATAATACTCATTCATAGTACTCTTCTAAGCATCATCTGTCTCCACAAAGAAAATCTTCATCGTATTTACTTTAAGAAATTGATAGGAGCTGGGCACAGTGGCTCACGCCTGTAATCCTAGCACTCTGGGAGGCTAAGTTGGGTGGATTGCCTGAACTCATAGGTTCCAAATCAGCTTGAGCCAGAGTGAGACCTCATCTCTAGAAATAGCCAGGCCCTGTGGTGGGTGCCTGTAGTCCCAGGCTTGGGAGGCCGAGGCAAGAGAATCACTTAAGCCCAAGAGTTTGAGGTTGCTGTGAGTTGTGGTGCCACGGCACTCTACAAACGGTGACATAATGAGACAGTGTCTCGAAAACAAACAAACAAACAAACAAAAAACTAAAGAAAGAAATTGATAAATTGCCACTTTAGTGATAGATGATTTTTGGTTAATGAAAATAATTTCAGTAGATTTTACCTCTTTATATTTGCCCTGTAGAAAATTATATGAGTAATGCACGTTGTTTTTAGAAAAATTAGAAAAGAAAAAGAAAGAAGGTCATGATATGGCAATGTAATTTTCTTCATCATTTTTACAAAATATCCTTTTTTTGCACATTATTTTGAAACATAACATTTGTTTTAGTTAATGATATTATTAGATAAAAGTATTTTAGTTAGTCCTAAGAAAAAAGATGATAACTATTAGGGTTAACATTAATCCCTTTCTTTTACAGTGTTTGCATTTTTCTATTAATGTGGAAAGAATAGTAATGATGACACTGGATTTAAACATGAGAAAGTTCTGTGCAATGAATTTTTTTTCTTTTTTTTTTTTTTGAGACAGAGTCTTAACTATGTTGCTCTTGGTAGAGGGCCCTGCTGTCACAGCTCTCAGCAACCTCAAACTCTTGGGCTTAAGCGATTCTCTTGCTTCAGCTTCCTTTGTAGCTGGGACTACAGGCACCCACCACAATGCCTGGCGATTTTTTTGTTGTAGTTGTCATTGTTGTTTGGCAGGCCCTGGCCAGGTTCAAACCCACGAGCTCCAGTGTATGCGGTCAACGCCCTAGCCGCTGAGCTATAGGTGCCAAGACTGCAATGAATTTCTTAACTTGCAAACCTGACAACCAAATGCTTTACTTATGGGAACCCATCTCACTTTTCTGTTTTAATCAGCCTGTTTTATAACCTGTGTTATACTAAGATTTCTTTATAGTAATTCTGCTATGGGATAATGATTGAAAAATAGTAAGCCATTTTTTAGCAAATCATAGGAATGCCGTAATAGCAGTAAGCACAAAGCTCATCTTTTTCTTTTTGTCTTTGATTTATCTCTTGTATTCTCGATGTACCTTGGTCAATGTCTTTCTCCTTCATTACAAAGCTACCTTTAGTTGGAGAGCACTTCCTCTGAGTGAATACTGTGCCACAGAGATCTACCTTCTCTAGGTTTTCCTGATCTCAGCATTGGCCAGGACATAAGGTGCACAAGTGTATTAGTCACAGTCTAAAATTTGCAAGTATATTTCATGGAGAAATAGAGTTTTGGTGCTTTTTTATATATTTAAAATGATTCTGAAGTGATTTGACAGGAGAAAACATTTTTCCCCTTGTGTCTAAGAGCTGTCAATTTCACTCTATTATTTTCTACATTTGCGGCAGACTCAAACCCAAACATCACTCTTTAGTTTACTGTCCTTTCCTGATTTCTGTAATATTAAATACAAATGTTAAAGCAGTACTGCTATTAGTTTGAGGTCTGCTTGCAATAATACAAGCTGAAGTATATAATTTTAGGTAAATAATCCAGATCATTGCTGACCAGAGAAATGTAGCTTGGGACCTGTCATTTTTATTAGGAAATTACTTGTAGGCATCAAGGTTTTATCCAGCTATGATGTATTTAGTACTTGTTCCTGCACTAGGGGGCTGTAGGGATGAAGAGAAAACTTTCCCTTTGTTCTCTGAAGGTTTGCTGAAAATCATCGGACAAAAGGCAGATTAATAGGAGAAAAGCATACAGAAGTTATTAACATGCACCTGTGTTGCCTGGGAGTCATACACGGTATGAACTCAAAGAGGGGCCAGATGGTGATGCTTAAATACTCTCTTCATTGAAGAGGTATATATGGACCTGAGAGGCAGATGGGAGGCAGAATTATGGGAAGTGGGGTTGTGGGGGGACTGCACAAGAACAAAAGCTGTCTTATCATGCAGATAAAGTCCCCCGTGGAATCTCCTGGAGCTGCTCTCAGAGGAATAGTTGGAGATTCTGTCTAAACTAGTAAGGACTACCAAGTATCTTCAGTTATCCAGTGTGTGATCTGCCCTATTTTATAAAATCTTTAGGGAGGGCGTTTAAGACAATTACATTTCTTTTGGAAAGAAGCTTTCTTGGCCAGATAAGGAGTTTATAAGTAGAGTCTCTCCCTGTGCTTGATGGGTGGGGTGGGGGTCAAGAAAAGATTAGAGGGACCTTGATTCTGAAGCAGCTTATAAGGTCTCATATAAAAGCACCAGTCTTTGGGGGTATGGGTTCTGAGCCCCAGCAGGGTATAATAACATCCCCATTTGAATCCAGATTTGCCTTGTGATCCAAATGTGCTTGATTCTAGTACTTTGGTCACAAAGTAAATTTGGGCTCTTTATTTTCAGGAAAAGTCATCCTTTTCCTGATAAATAGGGCACTTTGCTCAGCTCTTCCACCAAGATCATCAATACTTTTCTGCTCTCGCTTTCTTTATTTTATTTTAGTAAGTCAAATACACATAGATCATGACTATATTCATGCATATGTGGGGTATAATGTGCTGATTTTTTTTATACAATCTGACGTGGTTACATTAATCAACATAACTTTCACCTCATTAACTTGATTATTGTGCCAAAACATCTATGTTCTACACTTCACAGATTTGACTTGTATGTACCCTTGTCATATGCTCCATAGGTGTGGTCCCACCTTTTACCCTCCCTCCATCAAATCTTCCCCCCTCCCCTCCTTTCCCACTCAATTTCTCTCCTTCATCCTGGGCTGTAGTTGTGTTCTATCTTTCATAAGAAAGTATGAGTAAATATAAGTAGGTTTCATAGAAGTACTGAGTACATTGGATACTTTTTCCTCCATTCTTGAGACATTTTACTCAGAAGAATATGTTCCAGATCTCTCCATGTAAACATAAAAGAGGTAAAGGCTTCATCTTTTTTTAAGGCTGCATAGTATTCTATGGTATACATATACCACAATTTATTTATTCATTCATGGGTCAATGGGCACTTGGGCTTCTTTCATGACTTGGCTATTATGAATTGAGCTGTGATGAATAATCTGATGCAAATTTCTTTTTTGCAAAGTGATTCTTGGTCTTTTGGGTATACTCCTCGTAGAGGAATTGCGGGATCCAATGGCAGGTCAATTTTTAGATACCTGAGTGTTCTCCAAACTTCTTTCCAAAAGGAACGTACTAGCTTGCATTCCTGTCAGCAGTGCAGAAGTGTTCCCTTTTTTCCATATCCATGCCAACATCGATAGTCTTGGGATTTTGTTATGTGGGCTACTCTTACTGGAGTTAGGTGGTATCTCAGAGTGGTTTTGATTTGCATTTCTCTGATGATTAAAGAAGATGAGCATTTTTCCATGTGTCTGTATAGGATGTGCCTCTCTTCTTTGGAGAAGCTTCTGTTCAGGTCTCTTGCCCATAGTGAAATGGGATCACTTGTTCTTTTCTTATTAATAAGCTTGAGTTCTCTGTGGATTCTGGTTATCAGACCTTTGTCAGAAATGTAACCTGCAAATATCCTCCCCCATTTTGAGGGCAGTCTGCTTGCTTTACTTACTGTGTTCCTGGCAGTGCAGAAGCCTTTTAATTTGATGAGATCCCAGTAATGTATTTTTGGTATTGCTTCAATTGCCGTGGGGGGTCTTTCTCATAAAATTTTCTCCCAGACCAATTTCTTCAAGTGTTTCTTCTGCACTCTTTCCAAGAATCTTTATGGTTTCATGTCTTAGGTTTAAGTCTTTTATCCAGTGAGAGTCAATTTTTGTTAGAGGTGAAAGGTGTGGGTCTAGTTTCAGTCTTCTATAAGTTGCCATTCAATTCTCCCAGCACCATTTGTCAAATAGGGA